>NC_138990.1:80336332-80608832 GCF_964341445.2 Mesoplodon mirus
AACATCACTAATCAGAGAAATGCAAATCAAAACAACAATGAGATATCACTTCACACCTGTCAGAATGACTATCATTAAAAAGACCACAAATAACAAATGTTGACAAGGATGGAGAAAAGGGAACCGTAGTACACTGTTGGTGGAAATGAAGTTTAGTTCAGCCACTGTGGAAAACCATATGGAGGTTTCTCAAAAAACTGAAAACTGAGCTACCATATGATCCAGCAATTCCACTCCTGGGTATATATCTGAAGAAAAGAAAACAACTACACTAATTTGAAAAGATACATGCACCACAATATTCCTAGCAGCATTATTTACAATGGCCAAGACATGGAATCAACCTAAGTGTCCATCAACAGCTGAACTGATAAAAAAAGATGTGATTATATATATATGGAATATTACTCAGCCATAAAAAGGAATGATATTTTGCCATTTGCAGCAACATGGATAGACCTGAAGGGTATTATGCTTAGTGAAATAAGTCAGAGAAAGACAAATACTTCAGGCTATCACTTGTATGTGAAATCTAATAAATGAAACAAATGAATGAATATAACAAGCAAAAACAGACTTAAAGATATAGAGAATAAACTAGTAGTTGCCAGTGGGAAGAAAGAAGTGGGGAAGGGTAAGGGATTAAGTGGTACAAACTACTATGTATAAAATAAATAAGGTACCAGGATATACTGTATAGCACAGGGAATATAGCCAATATTTTATAATAACTTTAAATGGAATATAATCCATAAAAATATTGAATCACTATGTTGTACACCTGAAAGTAATATAATATTGTAAATCAGCTATGCTCCAATCAAAATATATATAATAAATAATTAAATAAACAAGGAAAAAGAATGGCCAAACTCCAGAACACTAATAGCACAATATCCTGGTGAGGATGTGGAGCTTCGTTCATTGCTGTTGGGAATGCAAAATGGTACTGCCAGTTTGGAAGACAGCGGCAGCTTCTTTTAAAACTAATCATACTCTTACCATATGGTCCAGCAATCTCACTTCTCGGTATATCCCTATAGGATTTGAAAACTATGTCTACACAAAAATCAGCACATAGATGTTAAATTTTCTTTTATATGTTCCTTAGCATTTTAGATTTTCTCTCCTACGAGTTGCCTATTTAGGGTTTCTTAGGGACTTACTGTTTATCTTATCAATTTATATGATCTAATTATACATCATAAAGACTGCTAATGTTCACCAATATCTAGTTCTACTCTTTCCTGGGCATGCAGCTAAGCTGTTTTTCCCAGTTCCTTCCCCATCATCCTTGCGTCTAGGTGAGACCATGTACCTGAGTGCTGGTCAAAGGAAAATGAGCAAAAATATGTAGGTTATTTGCAAACTGATCCCATGCAGTATCTCATGCAAACTTTCATGCAATAACTGTCTATCTGCCTCTATTTCCTGTTTGGTGTTAAGTCAAGGATTCTGAGGATGCAGATAATGACAGATGGAATAGCCTAGATCTCTGAGTTACTGCTTATAGGAGAGCCATTCAGGAGACCTGCCTCATCAGGAAATCCACAACAGATTGTCCAAATGAAAAAGAAACTTTTACATAAATGCATTGAGATTTTGAGATGTCACAGATGTCAACCTTACTTACAAAAACAACGCTGATTTGTCATAAGTATATTTCTCTCCCAAATATCTAATCTTGTGTAAATAAAAAATATGTAAATGTTTTTTCCTTCCTTTATTCATCCACCCAACAAACATTTGTTGTTTGTCTTCTATGTTCCAGGCACTATTCCAGGCACTAAGTTTATAGCAGTGGAAGACTGAGACAAAAACCTTTACCTTTATTGTGTTTATATTTTAGGGCAGAGAAACTGACATTACATAATTAAGTAAAGTTATAACTTCATATAGAATAAGTGCCATGGACAAAAATAAACTAAGGAAGTAAGGAATATCAGGATAAGGGTTACAGTTTTAAATAGTGTGGTCTGTGAAGGCCTCACTGAGAAGGACTCATTTAGGCAAAGACTGAGGGAGATGAGAGAGCTGTGAAGATATCTGGAGGAAGAATGATTCAGGCCAAAGAAAAAACAAATGTTTAAAAATCCCCGAGGCAAACGCATGCCTGGTGTGTTCAAAAAACACATTCAAGGAGCCCAGTATAGCTTGAACAGAGTGAGTTAAATAGAGGTGATTTCAAGACCGTGTGAAAGAGGTAAGGTGTGGGTGACAGACTAGTAAGGCCTTCTGGCCATTGTGAGGATCTGAGCTTTTCCTCCAAATCAGGGGAAGCCTTTGTTAAAGGTCTGACATGACAGGCTCTGGCTGCTATGATGAGCCTGGGCTGTGGATGTCAAAGGCAAAATAGAGAGGTCAGTTAGAAACCACTGCAATCACTGAGGTGATTGATGATGGGGCTTGGACCAGCGGAATTGCCTGCAAGTGGTGAGAAGTGGTCAGACTGTAGATATATTTTGAAGATAATAGTCAACAGAATTTCCTGCTCAGTCAGAGGTGGGGATGAGAAAATGAGAGGACTGAGCACGTGGAAGAATGAAATTATCATTTTCTGCAATGGGGAAGGGGTCCATGCATGAGAAGTTCAGGAGTTCCATTTGGGAGGTGACAATCTATGATGTTTATTAGACTTCCAAGTGGAGATGTCAATTAGTCAGTTGGATATATGAGTCTGGAGTTCAAGGGAGAAGTCTGGGCTGGAGACATACATTTCCAAGTAGTCAACACTATCTGGTATTTAGAGCCATAATTCAGGGTGAGATCACCAAGGGAGTGAGTGGAGATAGAGAAGAAGATGAAGGACTGAGCCTCCCTTGCCTCAGAGCTAACAGGCCATATGTTAACTTTGTCCCATATTCTGAGGGCTCCACTATGCTCTTAGTCAGTGGAAGCTGGTATGGTGGAATCTACCATATACTCTGGGAACCATATTGGGAACTCCCTCAGTCAGCTCCTGCTCAAGAGTACTCACTAAATCAAGGGTGTTTGCAAAGGTGTGGCTTTATCTGTTGTATCTCTTCTGTGATTTATTGTATTCTACAGACCCTTTGATTTATAATGACTAAAAAAAAAGGGGGGTGGGATACGAGTATTGGCACTGGGCCTGCAGCAAAGAAACAAAGGCAGAATGTCATTCCGGGTGTTAAATGCAAATTATGAGGTCACTATAAGTGCCTTCCCTGAAGTGACTGAGGAAATGAAGACAAAAGTTAGCAGGCAAAAGCTGAAACCCTTTGATCTTATGAAATGTGCTATAAATATCAGTGCAGCCTGTGGGGATCATCTCATAACTGTAATCAACAGTGGCTCAAAGAAACTGTGAGAGGACACATTTGTGACCTCAGGAGATTTAAAGAGCAAAGAACAGTGATGGCCAAGAACAAATTTCCAAAGGATGATGTATGGCTGATGCAGCAAGTGCTGCCTGTTCTAAAAGCACAGTGTACCTTTCCTCCCACCTCCAACAAGGTGTTAAAACACATGCCTGTTATATTGATGAAAACGCACTTTACCAGCTTGCCTTTGACTTTATCACATTTCCTAACATACAAATATTTTACATTTTATGTAATCAAATCCATAGATACTTCTTTTCATTTCTTCCGTTGTTCTTATGCTTAAAATATTTCTCAATCCAGTTTACTTCTAGGTTTTTATTTTAAGAATCACCATTATTTCTAGTGAATATTCCATATTCCATCCAGTAGATGCACCAAGAAGCAGAAAGTTAGTTGTGTTGTTGTTTTTACTTTTTAAAGTTGAATCCCCCCTTGAGGACAGCCCTTGTGTATGGGAAGGACTGGCTGGAGTCCCCATCCTGAGCTCAGATTCCCCCACCCCATGCGTTCTCACCCTCTCCAACTGGACCTTTCTTTATTAACATGCATCTAGAAACAGAATGACCCCTGATGTGTTGGCGCTGTGGAAGGGGACACGTTTTCACACCCATGAAAGGACTCTGACTCTAGAACATCCTGACTCACTCGCCTTACACCCAGATTCCTGTTCTCTCCAGGACACTCACAGTTCCCCTGAGGACTTTCTGTGTCTTGTGATTCTCAGTACTGTCCACGTCTCTCTGAATTTCAGGGTCCCGAGTGACCTACTTTTCTGTGGTGATAAACTCACCTGTCTGTGGCTAGGGCTCTTGAATGGGGCCTGCCCTCTCCTCTCCCGAAGGGCCCCGGGTGATGGCAGAGCACAGGGATGTGGTAGAACAAACTCCAGTCTCTGGTCTGAAGACCTGAATGACAGTCCTGTTCCGTCCTGGTTCAGTACGTCACCCAGAGCAACTTGGGCCATCCCTCTGGGCCTTGCTGTCCTCACCTGTAATGCACCGTCTCTAAGGTCCCTCCCAGATTAAAGAGTCAATATCATATGGCACTGTACATTCTCTTTCAGGGAACGTGGAGTAAGAAAAGGTATTGCCAGAAAAATATGGATTATCCTAAAAATATTGCCAGGGTGTCATTGTGCTCTCGTTCCAGGAGAGAATTTTACCCTAATGCCGTAAGGTATTCATTGTGTGTAATGAATTAGCTCCTCTCCTAGGCATCTAGAATGGTACTGATTAAATACCAGCCTTGCGAGAATGAGAACATTGTCATTCAAAACATTTTCTGTGTTCAGTGGCTCACATAAGGAACCTCAGTTGCAAAATTGTGTTAAACTTTGATGGACCTGATGGGGCTGGGGTTGTGTGTGTATGTGTCTGTGTGTGTGCCTTTGTGTATATATTATGCAGGTAAGAGTTGAGATGGGAGGAAATTGCCTTTGAAATAAGCCAAAGAAATACATGTGGCCAGTGAAGTTGGCCTCTGTGCTCTCTAGCACCATAAACTGTGGCCCTAAAGTCCTGTGTCCTCCTGTCCATAGGCAAAGCCTGCTCTGGCCATTCACTCTGGGACTGCAGGGGTGTGACCCAAAGTTCTTTTCTTGGATACTGGATGTGAATGAGTGCTCCATTACAAAAGGGTGGGAAGGAGTATTTTACTTATTTCAGATAAATCTGGAAAATGCTGGGTTCAACAAATTTCTTTACCGGAGGACATCTCAGGGCCTTAGCATACTATATTCATTTTGTTACTTAGGAAGGGGCTACAGCCACTTTTGTTAAATTGATAGTCTTTGCAGGTCTTTTGTTGCGAGAACCCTCATTAGACTAAAGCTTCTGGGACAAAAAGTGGAAACCAGTAAAGTTCCTTGTGAAGTGTCCCTGGATATTCTATATCTTTAGTCAGGATTAGAATCTTGAAGTCAATCTCAGAGAGCAAGTTTGGAAGAAATCTCTTGGCCAGTAGAGGTTTCCTGGCTGAAAGCTCATCTATATGAGGGCATTGCCTTCTTTATCTGTAGGTAAGATTGGCCCTGCTTTCGTCACTGAAGGTGCTCATTGCCTGCATGCCCCACTCTTACTGCCATCCACCAACCAGAAGCCATTTTTTAGGTTTGCTTTGGAAGCAAACTCTAGTGGACAATGCTAAGTGCTTGCCTGCTATTTTCCAAAAGAACCCTTGAGCCTGTCTTCCCTAAAGGTGCAGGCAGAATACAAACATTCTACCAATATCCCAGGAAGTTGTCCCTACCCAAGGACTAAAACTCTCAAAGGATGCCTCCATTAACCCCGACTTTATTGCATTACTTCCAAATCCAATGAAACAATTATAAAAACAAAAATGACTAAATAAATAAAGTGGGTGTAAATATATAAGCATTTCTACAAGCAAATCAAAGTAAAATCTTTAAATGATCCCTTATAAACACAAAAGCTGGATTTTCATGACTGTTATTTCTCTAGACACTTCCATGGTTTTTAGGAAAGTTATACTTCAAGGCCAAAATGAATAGAAAAATTTATCCCACTATCTTAAGAATCCAAAACCTTAATGGTCTTAACATTTTATTCATAAGGAGTTGTTCATAGTTGCTTGACCAGTTGACTCAGGGTCCATATTTGAAATTATTTTATGATAAATTCTCAGATTTGTATAGACTTATAAGAGCTAAGTTTCGAGAAGCAAAGGGTACCAGTAAACAGACGCATTTAAAAAAATCTAACTTCCCTTCCCCTGACCAACCATAACCGAGACATTAAAGGGGCATTTGACGAACAATCGGGGAGCCGACCAAAAGGCCCAATTTCAGTTTCAACAAGTCATCAAATATTATATGAGTCAATTACATAAACACTGGAATTTCCCGACATCTGATTCCAATAGTGGGAGAGCAGCCCAGGTTCACAGTGGAGATTTCTCAATAGGCAATGCCGTTTTCCAGGTAATTAAAACTGTTTGTATAGGAGAGCAGATTTATCTTCTGAAACCATTTTAGCACTAGTGCTCTCCTGAGTGGTATCAGTTGACACACTGCATAATCTAGAACAGACTAATTGCCGCATGATTTCTAATTTTTCTGCAGCCATGTAAATGAGCTGAAGTCTGCACAGGTGGAGCCCATTAGAGTGAATGATTTCCCTCTCATGTTGTTATCTTCATTTGCCGTTGTCTTATCAACTGCAAGTAGGAAATCCGCTGTCATGAAAAGCAGGCGAGGGAACAATGTCTGGCTGAAAAGTCTTGTTTCATTATTTTTCAATTCGTAGAGTCCTACCTGCTTAATGTAGCTTTCTGATTAGCATGCTAGGCAGCCAGTAGCGCAGTTTTATTTAAATAAGGAGGCAGGGCTTTAACTTAAACTAAGAAATCATCTCCATTTCTTATCAGGGAACAAGGATTCATGATTCAATAATACATGAATTTAATAATGCATAAATGCTATACTTCACAGGTACTAAATAGCAATACCGGAGTGGGTTAGTATGCTCCATGGGTCGTCATCTCCAAGTCCCAGTCTGGTTTGTCCACACCCCCTCCCTTCATCTCTTCCATTATTTCCTGTCCGCAAAAGAGTTCTATGGCTCGCCATATTCCTCAGACACTGCCAAGAGCCCAACTCGAGGGCTGCATCTTCACTTTATGACTGTGTTTAACAGCTGTTAAACTGCTGGACTTTAGCCTTTGCAAGAATTCCCAAATTGGACCCAAGGGAGATTTGAAAGGATTGGGAGGGAGAGGATGGGGAATGAAAAGTAGGGAACTTCATTCCCTACCACTGATTGCTTTTTTCCACTGAGGTATCTCTCCATCACTTCATTTTAGTGAGGGGAAACAGTCTATGGTGCATTTGCAATATCCAGGGCCACATAATCTCTTCATAACTCTACTTATGTTTCACAGCTCACAGACACCTGAGTCTGGCAGGTCAATGACAGTTCAACTCGGCATTCCTTCCCTTTTGGTTTGTGTGGCTCTCTTTGCTGTGGGCTGCCCAGTGGATGGTGTGCCATTCTACCTGACCTTGAAAGCCAAATGTGCAAGGAATTTCAGCCTGCCCAACTGAATTCCCTGAGTGGCTTGGCCAACAGGAAAGCCAGATGAATCAGACATACATTGCTTTTCATCATCCATTTATTTGTCCTTCATTTTATTCAATTTGGAAAATTAGGTAAAGCTGGCCCACTCCATGCTTTACTGCTTTTATCTGAATATAATGGGTTAAGCTTTTTTTTAAAAAGAGTTTGGAAAATTTTATTTAGGGGAAAATCAAAATGCACATGTGGAATCTTGTTGGCACAAGTACATGAGCACAAAATGCGCTGTTTGTAAGAATGATTAATTAAGCACTTAGAATTTTTTCATATGCTACAGAATGTTTCTCAATAAGCACAAATGTGTGTTATTGGGTGACCTAAATAAAACTACCTCTCTGGCTTCAGTGAGTTTGTGAAACCATATGTTTAATGTTGTCAGTAATACTATGGATGAATTCCATTCTGCTTGTTTCAGAACAATAAGTACTAAAACCACAAAAATATGATAATCTCTTTGCAATCAGGATGGTATCTAAGACCTTTCTGCATACCTCACAGAATTATTCATCCACAAAAATCTGTACCTAATTATGTGCCTATTGTATGTCGGTCATTGCTGGAAACTGGGTATTTAAACAGTTAATAAGACACAAGTCTGCCCTCAGGAAGCTCACAGGACAAAAGGGAAGAGAGAAAATACACACAAATCTGTACAATGATGTAAGGGAGCTGTATGTACAGTATTGCAAGAGCACAGAGAGGGAATACTCCATGAACTAGGCACTGAGTAATTCTTCAAAAAAGACTTGTGAAATAGTAATTTCAAGGGTCTGTTCCCTCAGGCATGATTGAATTGGTGGTGCTCTGAGTCAGTAATTTTTACTTTCTAACCAGTTGTGCAGCCAGAAGAGGATCTGGTTTTGACATATTTTATATGATTCCTTTGGCCAAAATCCCTGAATAAACTGAGCAAAGAAAAACCCAGTAAAAGTAATTCTCAATGTTTTTAAAATCCAATTCACTCTTCCTTAGAGTTTATGGGTTTGTAAATATATGCATGAAAGGAAGTTATTCTATGTTTACTTTTATGTCTTTATAATTTATATTCCTGAAGAAGCCTTTAAGGTGAATTATAATAAACACACATACATAAGCACACAAGTGCTAGGGTGGTTAAAATAGAAATAAAAAAAGAAAATAGAACCGATAGAGAGAAGGGACGATTGTACCAGCATCAACGCATGAGATAATTATGATAACTAAGCTTGAAGCTTCCTGGAAATTAAATACATTTCTATGTAAATACTTGAGGAAATATAGTTCGAACTATAGTTTTTTTTCACTGGTCTTTTGCCCATTTCTCCTGCCCGGGTGAGATGGGGGAGGGGGCGATAATAGCACAGAACACCCATAAATCAACTCTAATCTCTAATGGTATTTTCCATGCACAGTATTATAGAAGGTCATAGAATGAATTTTTCACCCTCAACAGAATTTTGCTTTCTATAATACCCCCACTTAAGAAGATTGTATCCTGGGAATTTTTCCCAGGGAGTCAAAATGGGATGTCAAATTCATTATCCTGCACCCTGCTTGGAGCACTAATCCAGACTCCTTAGCTACAGAAACTTGCTTCACAGGTGCTTGCTGAAGTTACAGTATTTTTCTTTATATTTAAAGTTAATCCAGTTCAGTATCAATAGCAAATCCTCTTAAAACATGTACATAGGAGGCCAAGCTAGTATTTTGACATTCCTGGCTGGGAACGATGCCATTAACACCTTCAATTAATCTCCATGCAAGGTCATTAGGCGGCCCAGATTCAAGACCATATGTTAAGATGTTATTAGTTTCCCTGCACCGGGAGTGTTTGGTCAGTTACAACTAGAAACAGATGCCCACCAATAGGATCAGAAGGGAATAGTTGCCTTAGTTAAGACACCTCACATCTCACCTGTCACCAGGATGGGGCAGAGAACTCCCTAACTAATTACTGAAGTAGGGATTCAAAATTTCAGGCCCTTTATGAAGTTTATTACTATCCGTTATAAACAACAGGAGAGAGAAAAGGGTGAAACCCCATAGGGAAAACTTATCTGGTTGAAAATTCACATCTTAGGAAATTATCTAATATATTTCCTGGAACATCAGAAAAAATAATGAACTAGGTATCAGGAGAACACAATTTGAATATTTATTGTACCACTACGGAGGCATGTGGCCTAGGAAAGCTTATCTAACCTCTCTGTTCTTCGTTTTTTCACCCCTAACTTGTAGGGTGCCAGGAGAGGGCATTATTAAACAAGATAGTACATGGGAAACACGTCTTGAAAATTAAAAATCACTCTTTAAATTCAAGGTGTGCTCAGTTTTTATAACTGACAAATTGTAATTTCTGTGGAATAGCATACATTTGGGTATAATCCCCTTGCAACAGTTTGGGCTGCTGGTCAAATCCATTTAAATTAATCTCCTATGAGAATCATCATCTCTTGATTGTAAGCCATTTGTTTAAAAGAACCACCTTTGAGTTGTTTCCGAAGTGCAATAGACTTACAGTTCTCTGTGATGCTACTAAAGTGCACGGAATGGAAGAAAACCATTCCCAGGATAGCATGCATACCCCAGAATCTCAATGAGATTTGTAGAGAGCTAGCCTTGTCATCTGCCAAAACTGAATCTTATTAAATGAGCCTACAGTATTCACTGAAAGGCTGTTAGAGGACCAGTTCTCAAACTTGAGTGAATGTGCATCAGTCATCTCAAAAGATTGTAAAAGCACAAATGCCTGGACTCCACCACCAGTAGGTCTGGGATGGACCTGAGAATCTGAATTACTAACAAGTTCCCAGGTGAGGCTGATGCTGTGCTCAGGAAACCATGCTTTCAGATAGCACTGTCTCATATTCCTCTTCTACTGGGTGAAAATTAAATTAAACAGATGTGGTTTTCAAGGGTGTTTCCAATCCCAGAGTTGTCCCGAGGGGAATTCTCTTCTCCTCCTCCAGTGCACTTTTATCAATTGCATTTATTGGTATCCTGCACAGGAGTTTATTTGATAGAACCTGCTTTGTCCCTGTATGTTCTTACCATACCTCTAATACTGCTTAGGGAGCAAGAGAGAAACCGATACACAACGATTAGTGTTGTTCCATGAAGGAACCAAAAATAAGCATCCTGGGACTTCTTCATTTTAAATTAGCTGTGAATGACGTTAGATCCATGAGGTAGATGGTATAAGCGGTGTTTACCAACATGTTACTGAATACACTAAAATCCTATCTAAACCTGGCGTTAGGTGCAGGAGTCAGAGATGCCCTTGCCCATCAAGGTGCCAGGCTGATGTACTGATCCGTTCCACCAGATGCCCTGAAGACAGATGGCACCTTCCAGGCAACAGAAAAATCAAGGACTATTTACAAGTTTTGCTGTAAAATGCGGGATGCAGTGTGTTTCCCTCTTGCTGTAAATCCTCACAAAATGCTACCTTGTTCTAAATTGTAGCCACAGTTCCCAAGCTGGAATATTTAAATGATTTCCAAGTAACAATCTTACTGTACAGCACTGCCAGGCCAGGCAGCACCTTAAACAATTAAAACTGATCATAGATATCCATGGAAGACGATCAGATAGCTCTGCGGGTGCAAACCAGAAAACATCTCTGAGATACAGTATTAAATGAAAAGCACATGGTGCATATACATGTAGGTATACTAGGTTTACATTTTCTAGAAGGCTACTCTAGAAGGTATGACAGTGACTACCAGTGGGGAGAAGGACTGGAGGTAGAGGATAGAACAGAGAAAGGAAATTTCTATGTTTCATTTCACGCATTTTCATAGACTTTGAATATTTTGCCACATGTGTATATTATTTTTGCTTGTGAATTCTTAAAATCTAAACTGCTCTCATCTACTATCATCAACAATTCATAATAGAAAAAATATTTTAAAACCAAAAAGTGGGAAGGGCATAGTCTTATAATAAAGGGTTGTCCATCCAATTAAATTTTTTTCTTTTTTTCTTTTTTCTTTTTTCTTTTTTTTTTTTTTTTTGTGGTACGCTGGCCTCTCACTGTTGTGGCCTCTCCCATTGCGGAGCACAGGCTCCGGACGCACAGGCTCAGCGGCCATTGCTCACGGGCCTAGCCGATCTGTGGCATGTGGGATCCTCCCGGACCGGGGCACGAACCTGCGTCCCCTGCATCGGCAGGCAGACTCTCAACCACTGCGCCACCAGGGAATCCCCCAATTAAGTTTTAATTAGCTGAAACAAAACAGAAAACAAACATAAATGAGTAGGCATATCCCCCCCAAAAAAGTTATCTTAGTGATTGTTTGCATCGTTCCAAATGTCCACTCCAAGAGAGCAGTGGTTTTGCAGCCTGTCTGGGTATCGATAAAAGTGACAGATGTGGATAAAGAGTGATGTCGGGATATGATTCCCATTTGCTGGCTTTCCCCTGGGAGAGGGAGGTGGTCCCTCGTCCCCACCAGAAGCAGTGCCCCACCAGGGGGCCTCCTGAGAGGGGCAGTTACTCTCCTGTCTGTTTTAGCAAGATTCTGCACCTGCCTTCACACGTAATTGCTGGGGTGGGATGTCGTGTATGTGTGTGTGTTTGTGTGTGTGTGTGTGCATGTGCGTGCCCACCTGCTCATTTCAGGCAAATCCTGCCTGGGAAAGGAGCATCAAAGGATGACAAGGGATATAGAGATGCAGAATCAGAGATAAAAGGGACCGAATTTTACTAGCAATCACGGCAAATATCTCACTTGCATAAGTGAAACCAATTACTGTATTATTGCCTCTTTTTGCACTGTGCACAGTAGGGATGTCACTGGGTAATGGTTTGCATGTAGAGTTAATCACTTTGATGCATTTCTGACTGATCCCAGCAAATTATGTTTTGGTTCCACTATATTAAACACAAGAGCTGGGGATTATCATTAATAAATCTAAGGCACAGCATGCATAAATCTTGAATAAATCAAATATCAATTACATAGGCAGTATCTGCTGACATCCGCTTTCATCAAATAATATATTTGAGGTAGGTGTTATTCCAATTTGTGGAAGTCAAAGGGATCTTCGTTCAGGGAGCACAGACCCTAGACCCCAAAGAGGAAAGCAACTGAGCGTTGCTGGGAGGGCTCCTCGATGGAGCTCAGTTTCAATCTGTGAAGACTGTTTAGATGGCTATGCAGAGACCCAGAGGGAAAGCTGTCGCGCTGAGGAAAGCGCTTCCAGCTACGTGCCATTTTCATCTAAGTATCTTTTAAGTGACGGAGGGGAGAAGAGAGGAAAACTTCCCAAGTATCTGGCTCTCAGGTATAGAAACATTTGAGGGGGTGTAGGTGACTATTATGGTCCCAGAAGGCAAAATCCCTTCCGACGTGAAAAAAGAAGGATGTTTTATGAATGTGAAGACCTCTGAAAATGAGAGGTTATGAGGACAGCATCTAGGACTCAAGCAGAAATGAGGGTAGGGAGCCGGGGAGGAGGACTGATATTTACCTTTATAGAGTTGCAGGCACTGGGCAAGATTCCCGGTGAGCAATGTCATCTTTCCCAATCCCAGCAACTTCCCAGACAAGGGAGCTGTCATTATTTCTTCTTATCATCTGAGGAAACTGAGGCATGTGAGGTCAAATAACCTGTCTAGGGCCACCAACTCTCACAAGGCACAGCAGGATTCTAGTCTGGATCCGTCTGATCATGCTACACGTGATTATGGGGTGGTCATGGTAGTGGGGGGGTGTATGTATAAAACAGGAAAAAAAAATGTGTATGCACCTGGGATGGGGGCAGGAAAGGAGGCACTGGGTATGTATATTTATTTTAAAAAGGCATCTGTGTGTTTCAGTCATCCATCAAGATAAAGGAGTGTCTCTACCCCATCCCGTCCTTTCCGTGTGGCCTTCCATCAGCAGGTTGGAATCGCTTCCCTCTGAGTGGTTTTCAGGACTCCTTTGGGGCCTCTTCACAGAACTTTTTAGGTTAAACTCATCCTCAGGGAGGGTGGAGCTTGGATTAGGAAATGTTCTCTAGGGCACTGGCTCATCATGACAGGGAGCAACGATTGCCTCATCTATCCTCTCCGGGCGAAGGAGTGAGACCGGCAAGGAAATTAGCTGAAGTCGTGCACCTGAAGCTGTCCTGCGGCCTCTGCTAAGGGCGGAGTTGGTGCTTCAGAGGGGCGGGCGGAGTATTTCACAAACTGCTTGTCCCAACCTGAATGTGCTAGCCTATCAAACAACCCAGAGTCCTTTTACCATTTCTTTGATCGTGCTTGGCCTCAAAAGAAAGTACGGAAACCCAGAAGCAAGCTCCCAAAGCTGGGCCATCTGGGACCCCTTAGGTTTACATTTTCAAAGCAGAGGTAGGTGGGAGTCAAGGCCATCTCTTTTTGGTCCAAGGACCCCATGAGATGATTCAGAGGAAAGCACTTCAAGGAAACTGAGTAGAAACAGCTCTCAGATTTCATTAGGCCTCAGCTCCCCTGCATACCGAGCTGTACCACATCAGACCTGCAGGGCCCCTGACCACATATTTCTCGCTTTCTGCACTCTGCTTTCTGTATCAGAACCTGCACTGGGATATGGAGAACACTCGGTTGTCGACAGATAAGTAAAAACTGATGTGCTATCACCACTGAGATAAGCATATATTATCAGAGTTGCAGACATACTTGTAATCATACAGTATATTACATATAGTTACAGAGACTGAGTTGTTTAACTTAAAATATTTTTAGCATTTCAAATCTAACTCTTGGGTTACTTTTCTTGGTATCCATAGGGATTGTGGGTTTCGTTTTGTTTTGTGTTTCTGTTGGATTTTCTAATTAACATCGTGGAGGATTTACAAGGGCATCTTCAGATAGTGCACCTGACTCAGATTAGATAAAAGGCATCATCTTGGTAAAGGGGGCTTTCAGGCTACAAAATTACTTTCCAACAATCATGCAATTCTGGCCAAAGCAGTATTAACAAATATCGATGAATAAAGAATAAGCTCAAGTGTACCTCCCTTTTGCTTCAGTGCCCTCTCTCTCTCTCTCTCTCACACACACACACACACACACACACACACACACACACATACACGCAACCAATACAGAGTAGCACATGGGCTGATGGGAGGAGGGGGAACCGGAAATCTTCCTCTCCAGGGGCCCACTCTCTATACAGTTTTCTCCACAGTGTTATTTCGCTGGGTTGGAAGCAGCACATCCCATGCCCTGGGCCAATAGGTAATCAAAGGAGAGTTACTGGGGCAGCTAAAGACTTTCCAGTTCATTTCAGAACCGGCTTCTCTGAGCTCAAAGGAAGAAAAACTGCATGCATTAGCTTTCCATCTTAAAACCGTGCCTTTGCACACCCATCCACTGGTGAGGAAAATAAGGCAGGCCCTGGATGATGGGGTAGCCTGCACTGGCACACAGCAATCAGGAGCACTAGACAGGCAGCCGAAAAAGCAGCAGGAAATAATCATGTATTGTTCAAATAATGCATCAGTTTTAAAACTGAAAACAGAAGGGTTAGAAAACGCAGGCATGTTTTGTGCCCTGTGTGCACGTATGTGTGTGTATAGCATGAGAAAGGTAGAAGGTTTCACATCTTTTGTGGTTGATTTTAGCTACAGCCACAAGTAATAATCCAATCAGAAAGACTACCTTTGGAGAAAATGGATTCTAAGGTCTCTGTGTAAGTATTTATCTTTATTTGCCATTTGTAATTGGTCCTCCTGAGAAGCTGACCCTTGGAATGGAAAACTGGAGGTGAATGGCTTTGAATGTAGACTCTGCTGGCATTAATGATGAGTTGCCATGATGGTGCCATGGGTGATGCTGCTGTTGATTGCAGTGTGTGTAAAAAACAGAAATGTAAATGACAGTTTATATTTTTTAAAAATCACAGTTTAGATTAAAAAAGAATACACTGATGTAAAAATATACTGAAAACCTAAAAAGATCATTGATATATGACTCATTCGTTCATTTGTTGCATTCAGCAAATATTATAAGAAGTGTTTTCTGACTGTTTACTTTTTTCCAGGCCAGAGGATATAGGTGATACAAGTTAGAAATATCATCATCCAAATAAATGTGTCATGGTTAAATAACCAGGAGGACACAAATCCTGCATATTTCTATTATTAGATGATGGGCAGGGCAAGAGCCAATTGTATTTAGAAGGTATTTAGAAGTCTAGAGCCTCATGCTCAGCTTTCTGGTTCTGCAGTCAACCAACTGAACGTGATTTTTGAATAGGCCACTTAACCTCAGCTTTTAGCTATCTTAACTGTGGGGCTTGGACTATATGGTCCCAAAATGTCAATGATATGGAAATTTTTTTTTTTAATTTATTTTTTGGCTGTCTTGGGTCTTCGTTGCTGCATGCAGTCTTTCCCTAGTTGCGGCCAGCAGGGGCTACTCTTCATTGCGGTGCGCGGGCTTCTCATTGTGGTGGCTTCTCTTGTTGCAAAACATCGGCTCTAGGGCGTTTAGGCTTCAGTAGTTGTGGCACACGGGCTCAGTAGTTGTGGCGCACGGGCTTCATTGCTCCGCAGCATGTGGGACCTTCCTGGACCAGGGCTGGAACCCATGTCCCCTGCATTGGCAGATGGATTCGTAACCACTGCGCCACCAGGGAAGTCCCTGGAAGTTCTTTCTTAAGAAGCCTACTGATTCTCATAAGACCCAGGAATATCAATTAGTTTGGGGAAAAAAAAGGATGAAGCCACCCCTAATCAAGGGGGCAAATTTGGGCACAATGTTGGTTGTTTATGTCTGTGTCTGGTTACAAAAATCTCCATGTCACCGTATATTGTTATGTCTCCGTGCAACCCTGAGTGTTTGTCTGCTTTGGAAAGGTCAGAGGATGGCCACCCTGAAAATTCCTTTGATCCTCTATCACCATATCCAATCAGCCTGCATCGTCGCTGAGGAGTTGGGAGTGAAAAGAGTACAAACTCTGCTGATGTGTGGATGTGCATATCATTTATCAAAGATTCCCGCATGCACATTTTGCAATAATCCCCTTAGCAATTTTATATCTCAGATATTACTGGCGCATTGCCAGTTACCAGATAGCAAAAGTCACATTGTTCCAACACATAGTCATCACGAAACTGTACACACACACCATCCACATTTAAAATTTGTGTTTCCTTAGTGTTTTCCCCCTAGGCAGCACAGATTTCATTTCATCATCTTACCAGAACTTTAGCAAGCTTTCAACACAACGGGGTCATTTAGGAATAATTATATGAGCATGTGTGATGGGCCAAGAGCACTGGTGATACACACATGGTGTAAGAATAAGAAAGGTCACATTCCACTCGTTTGCTTTCCCTAGTACATGCTGGAGCTCAGTGGCCTTTTGCCTGTTTGAGCTGGAAGCAAATTGGGTTCTTGGTTTTCTAAGAAATATTTATGCTACCCACCTTCCAGCCTCTCAAGAAATCAACCTGCAAGCTTCCTTGGTCTCAGCTTCCTTATGCAGAGATCACATATCTCACCAATCCTCCTTTCCCAGTTCTCCCAGCTCTTTCCTGGTAACCCCTGGATGGTTTATTTCCAGGGCTTAGTGGAGAACACTGACCTCTCTGACGTGCTCCCTGCACATCCTCTGGGAAGAAAACAGATTGGAAAAACAGAGTTGTGACTCTGGGGTCTTGGGTATTCTCAAATGTAGCTGATTTTCTTCTGGACCCTAAGGGAGCTGGATGATTTTCTAACCATTCAGATTAATATAAGAATGCTACAAATTTGGCAGAAGCCTTAGAGCACCATTTCATTTTATGAAGATGCCATTTGTGAAGAGGCAGAACCTAGATCAATGGCACCTCGGCCGAGCAAATTCAATGGTAAGTGCTATTCATATGTCCACTACATCGTTTGTTCTCCGAATTTTTTTTTTTTTTTTTTGCGGTACGCGGGCCTCTCACTGTTGTGGCCTCTCCCATTGCGGAGCACAGGCTCTGGACGCGCAGGCTCAGCGGCCATGGCTCACAGGCCCAGCCGCTCCATGGCATGTGGGACCCTCCCAGACCGGGGCACAAACCCGTGTCCCCTGCATTGGCAGGCCGACTCTGTACCACTGCGCCACCAGGGAAGCCCCAAATATTTTTATTCGTTGAAGTTTTCCTGTACCAGAAGCATATGGACTGGATTCTCCAGTCCTGTAGGCTTTCTTGGGGCATGTCCTTGTGGCTGTGACAGAGTAGTTTGACCAACCAGTGTGACTCTGGGCCTTCATTACAAAAAATGGTCACCATTTAGTTGACATCTTTCACTCTGATGATCAAGAATGATGAGCTATATACAAAAACAGTGTTTCCACCTACCTTATTTATTCCAGGCAGTGTTTCCTGAAGCCCAAGCCAAAGGCCCTCTGCATCAAAATCAGATGTGGGGACACACGTTAAAAAATTCAAGAAATTCATTATTCAAGAAATCAAATTTTTGTTAGAGTAAGATTTGAGAACAAGATATGGTCTTTATGTATTTCATGGACTAAAAGAAATTCATCTAAACCGTTTGTAGGTGGCATTTGTTTCAGGTTCCTTCCCCAGTCTGTTTATTCATTCATGAAAAAATTGTCAACTCCCTACCATTTGCTCGGGCAGTAGAGACAGGACAGAGTCAAAATGTTGAGTTTCTAGCTGATTCACTTCGTTACAAAGCAGAAACTAACACACCATTGTAAAGCAATTATACTCCAGTAAAGAAAAAAACAATTAAAAAAAAAAAGAAAAAATGTTGAGTTTATAGCTGATTCACTATGTTATAAAGCAGAAACTAAGACACCATTGTAAAGCAATTATACTCCAGTAAAGAAAAAAACAATTAAAAAAAAAAAGAAAAAATGTTGAGTTTCTAGCTGATTCACTATGTTATAAAACAGAAACTAACCCACCATTGTAAAGCAATTATACTCCAGTAAAGAAAAAAACAATTAAAAAAAAAAAGAAAAAATGTTGAGTTTGTCTGCCAGTAGTCCCAACACTCAGAGGCTGTGTGTCTCTCTTACGTAATCTTTAGAGTGCTATTTAACCATTCTAGGTCTTGGTTTTGTTGTTTGTAAAATGAGTGGACTAATAGACGTTGCCTCATAGGATTGTTATAAAGGTTAATAAGTGAAAGTACGTGAACAGCTTAGAACAATGGCTGGCACGTAGTTAGTGCTGTGTGAGTGTTAGCTTTCATCATCATCATCCGTACTACTGTGATTCCACGTTTGGGGAACATACAAATAAATAGGCCAGGACCTCTTTCCTCCCAAAGTGCACGGTCCGGGTAGAGGAAGCATGCAGGTAAACAACGCAAGGGGAAGAGAGAGTGGCTGTAATGGGAAAAGGTGCCATCACCTCTGACTGGGAGAGTCTGGAGAGGGGAGGAGGGAAGTAGGATTTTGAGCTGCGTTTAGGCAACTCAGGGGGCATCTTGCAGGTAGAGAACGGATCAAGTGGTTCCAGGCTGAAGGACGTGCCCTCTCTGGTTTGCAGTCCTGACGCCGTCTTTCCTAACGCTGGCGTCACTCCCTTCCATTCAGCTGAAGCCTGCTCTTATTCCTCTGCCCTGGCTCTTGGCTGCATGCTATGGACTCTTCTAGTCAACCTGACAGTCCTAGAGAGCTCTCCTGGGGGCATCCTGGGGCACTGCAGAGCTTAGAGAGCAGAGCCACATTCCCAGCAAGGGACATTTGGCCAAGAGAGCAGGAGAGGCAGCAGTGTTTTTCCAAGAAAGTGGTGAAACTGATTGCATTAGAGGGCGGGTAAGCTTCCTCCATGAAAGCGAATGGGAAAAAGAAAACAAAACATTTTTTTGCTCTTATGTCTACACACCCAATCTGCCACCCCTGAGCAAAGTGGTGTATCCTGGTCCTGCTGCCAGCTCTCCTAACAAATATTCAGATCTCTTTGAAAATAATACCAAACGGTCAGTTTTCCTTGTCACCTGTGGCTCATGCCATTTTAGCATGGTGTGTATTGCCTGTTCATAACATCTCTGTGTCTATTACCCTTTTTACCATGTCCTCCTTTGGAAAGCAAAAGCCAAGACTTGTCACTGCTTTTACTTACTTGAAGAGGCTGTTTGGAAATTGCTGGGTTTTTTATATGCCAAATTTTACCTCCAGCCTGACTCATCTAGGTGAGGGTGGAAAATGAAATGTTTGGACCGGAAGAGAGGTAGAAGCAAGGGGATGGGTGACGACAACAAGAACATCCTTGGCTTCCAGGGCAATTCCACAAAAACACACACTAGAGCCAAGAGGCACCACGTTCTCTGACCTCCTCATCCATACTGTCAGCTCTTGTGTGTTTCCAGTGTCCTAAATAAAAAAGGACGGGGGTGTTGAGCAGCAGCAGGTTATTTCCCGTTCAATCCATGTCCACACGAGGCTTCCCTCACTGGCTTCTTTCTGGTAGAGTCTTTCTATACATTTTGGGTTCAGTTTAGCCCAGATGAAACAAGTGGCTGGATGAAAAAGGATCTGGAAGTGAGATGCATGTGGAAGAGGGGTGTGATTTCTAATAAAAATGGACAAAACTGCAGCTGTAGTCTAGTCCCCACCCTACATGAAATGGCAGTCTAAGGCTTGTCTGGGTTTTGTTTTTAAGCCATTGGAATCCAGGTTATTGAATCACTTTTGAGAACAGATTCAAATTCAGTCTCATCAGCCCAGAGCTGATTCCTTCTGGCACGTTCTCCTGGCAAAGCGGTTGAGTTTTGTTGAAGATCTTTAAAAACCTAGAGACTAAAAAAAAATCACTGGAGTCACTTTTAGCAAACCTTCTACTTCCTATCATTTACAATAATGGTCTCAAAATATTATTGTTTGTTAAATATTTGTTGGATTCACTTCTCACTTCTCCCCTAAGGGTTAGTTTTGTGTTTGGTGGATATTCTCCACTCTCTCTTTGTCATCCAAGATGTTATATAGATGAGAGACTCACCATTAACGTTGCTCTCAAGCAAGTTCCAAACTAAAACATTAAAAATATGATGAGTTTGGGCAAAAAGCCCATCTACACCTATCTGAATACCATATCTGGGCATGTGAGACACCTGATTTTCAGCCCAAGGAAACACCATCTGAGAAGCATACAGTATCACAATCTGGCTATATTTTATGCTCCCTTTCCATGAGGCTGGGATAAATTGTGTGTGTCAAGTTTGGCAAGCGTGGGTGAGCTAAATGGAGCTGTTAGCTGTCTTTTCAACATATTTATCTGTTTCATTGCCTGCTCTAGATGTCTTTGTGATCATTATATAGGGATCACAGATAACAGACCATTTGAAATCTTACTTCAATTAAAACTTAATCCTCAGATGTCAATAATAGCGTTTTATGTAGGTTACAATGAAAGCAGTGTCTTTCGTGCATAACATTAAAAAAAAACAGCAACAAAAAAGCAAGAATAAGAAATGGCCTGAACATTTCCAAAACAAGATACTTGACACTGTGCCATGAACCTTTGTCACCATGATAAAATGAGGATTATATTTCAATATCCTCTGCAAATCGACATGTTAAGATTTATAAGAAAAAAATCACATAAAATTTATCATCTTCCCACTTTAAATTCACTCACTATTATTGTTTTTTATTTTACATGAGAGAATTGACTGCAAAAGATGCTTTTATTTTATACAATTAAGAATACAATCCAATATCATAAGGGGTTAAGGCTTCTCATTCATATTGTGCACAAAGACATCCAAAAGATTCCAGAAAATATAAAATAACAGAATGTATTTTTTGGTGGAGGGACTGTTGAATAGGGAGAGAGTGGAGTGAAAAAATATTTTTAGCAGACAGAGGAAAACTGTCCATCACAGTGTATTGGGTAAACCATTTCTCCAAAATAAATGTTTTGTGAAGGTGATGGTGATGTTGATGAAATTTCTTCTCCTTCTGCCTGTTTTATAGCATCAATGGGATTGAAGAAGTTCTCTATAGATTATTCATCAATATAATATGTTGGCTATTTTTGGCATCCATTTTCCCTTTTTTTTAATTAATAGTGCCCCAGTTTTGGTCTGGGTTTCTATTCCTTCTATACAAGCTGACCCCATCTCCAGTCCAAGAAGTTACACATGATTAGCTTCTGTCAGTCAATATATCCAATCCCAGAGGTCCCAGCAACTGGGTCAAGATGGGCATGTGATGCAGTTTTCCCAGAGAAATGTCAGAGTTATTGCTGTAGGCAAGAACTTCCCCAGCCTTCCATAGACACTATCTAAAGAGAATCTCTTTTCCTCTCAGTAGTGCACTATGTTTTTATAAAGTCAAAAATTATTGCAACACCTTCCAGTCATGAAGAATGAAATCTCTAAAGGGAGAAGGGTAGAAGGAGTGAATTGTAGAAAAATATGAGTGGAGTCATTATCTTGAATCACATGCTTGAATCACATTTTGCCTTTGAAGCAATTAGGAACCAGTTACATGAACCTTTATCATTTAAGTCAACTAAGTCAACATGAGCTGTCTTCTGTTATTTGTAACCACATTCTAACTTGTAATACATAACACTTATTGTGTGCTTACTATGAGGAAATCACTCTATCCAGAGCTTCAGATATATTATTTTATTTCATCTTCACAACAATCCTTTGAGTGCCCTTAAAGGGCACTGTTATCACCTCTCCCCCATTCTAAAGAGGCAAAATCGAGTCACAAGTTAAGTAACTTGCAAGAAATTTTGAACAGATGGTAAGAGTTGAAACCAGATTCAAGCCTCAACAGTCTGAATCCAGAACCTCTGCCCTTAACCAGTATGACACAATATCTCACCCATCTCCTAATATCAGGCAAGACAATAGCAAAACATCCTAGACATATCAGTCCTAAAGGTTCCTGTGGAGGGCATATTATATTGATAATCAGCAATATCATCTCCTTGGTATTGCAAACCCTCCTTTTGTATGGCTAATTGACCCACTCAACATTTATTGAACAAACATATATATATTGCCTGCCAGCTATGTGCCAGGCACTGTTCTAAGCACCAAAGATATAATCCCTACTCTCATGGAACTTACATCTAATGGTATGAACAGATAATAAACAAATATCAAATTTAGTGTCAGGTAGTTGTAAATGTCATCAAGAAAATTAAAGCAGGGTAAAGAAACTTCCAAGAGAAGGCTGTAAAAATGATGATTACTACAGGAACATGTAATGTAAATTCATCAGTATAATTAAGTTAAATTTTCTAAGGACAAAGATGAGAGGTGGGCAGGTGGAGAATCAGTAACTTCACATCACTTGTTATATTTTTCTATCTCTGTCACACCCAGTGTGGATATATCAGGAAAACTGGAATTTTCAGAATGACCTAAGGGAAATTTTAAAAGAGTACAATTCATCAAGGATGTAAGAAGCATCCAGATGATCATGGCAAGAGTCCCTCAAATAATCAGTTACCTTCTCTGCAGGATGGGTTAGGGGTCCAGACACCAGATCAATAACCTGAGCCAAAGGTCAGCAGATGACCCTGTCAGGAACTGTCACACAAACAGGAGATACCTGGGGACAGGAATGGGGGATGTGTAGCCAAGTATGAATTGTTCAGGGAAAGTCATAGAAGCAAGGCAACAGCCAACACTAAATGCAGTATGATTCTGAGCAAGACAATATATGGACTTTGGATTCTTTTTATACTACCAGGATCAGGAACTAGTGTCTGAACTTACAGGAAGCTATTGCCATCAATTGGAGTTTAAGAGAAATACCTCTGGAAAAGGTTTTGATTTTGTTTAGATATGAATGATGGGTTGAAAGACATGCTCTACACTGGTTTATATAAAACAACAATATTATCAAACAACAATTAATAAGAGTCAATGAATAAACAGTTAGCAAATAGCTTACCAATCAGTAGAACTTACTATATCTTTGAATCGTATTCTAATTGAATACACTTTAAAAGAGATTAATAATTGTAGTTGCTAATAGGTTAGTAAGACTATTAAAAATGAAGCATCATCAGTTCTATTCCAATGAAACATATATTCTATATACTTGACTGTTCAGACCACAAAGACATAAATAAGGCACCAAAGCAGCTTCTCCTAGTTGCACAGTGCCCAAAGGGACGTTGAAATTCTGTCAAAATTGGCAAAATTGGCACTCCTAGGAAGTCTGAGTGATCCCAAGGATTTCTTTTACACCAAGGAGGAATGAGGTTCCGTTGCTACCCCAATCTTTATGTCTTTTTCTTAATCAAAAATTGGCTTGAACTGCAATAAAGCATGTTGAACCATCCACTTAAATTGGGTGCCTCACCCATCATAAAAGTTAACCATTTTATGCCCCAGGTTATTGACACTGACCTACATAAGTCACGTACCTGAATAATAGGTTTCAAGGCACTCACAACCCAGCTCTAATCTGCCACTGTGTATTCAGAATGGCCTTGCTTACCAAGTCAGTTTGTGGTTTCCTTTCTTTATTTCTTTTCATTCCCCAGTTAACCTGAGAGCTGACTTCTGGATCAGTAATGGGCCCCCAGCTTTGACGCAACCAGACCAAAAGGCAGAGAGAAGGAGGCAGAGATCTCTGGGGTATGTGGAGTGGAATCGTGGTGAGTCAGGGAACGGTGCTCTGAGGAGGTGGAGTTGAGGACCACAGACCTCCGGGCTCTCCCAGCCCATGGGGAGTGGGGAGGGGAGTGTAGCCAGCAGCAGAGTTGGCTCTGAGAGCAAGTCACACACACATACACACACACACACACACACACACATCTCTCTTTCTTTTCTTTTCTGTGTGTGTATGTGTGTTGTCACTTTTCCAGAGACTGGAGAGGTTTTCGTAGAAGGTACAGATGCCTTGGTAGAAGGTACACGTAGCCGGCTTTGGCTTGGTACTCCACACCTGTCTCACCTTAACTATCACGAATGCCTAAAGGCTCTTTTGTATGTACTGACTGTCCAACTGCAGGGAGGTCACTGGCCCTGCAACTTGGCTAGGCTGGGGTATAAGGAGTGTCACCCTCCAAGGCCATTTTCATACAAGAGGTACATTCTAGGCCAGGCAAGGTGGGAGAGCCCACTGATCCTCAGGGATAGGGTAACTTTTTTTTTGGTAATTACTGTGTAAAAGGGCTTCGTCCCCTTGTGGCCAACTGAATAACCTGACATGCCATGGTTTTCTTCCCAAAGCAAATGAAGCAGCTTTAGTCATTTCTTCCTACTCTATAAAATATGTGCCCAGTCCCACATTTTGAATTGGAATCAGGTCTTCCTGCAAAATGGTGCCAGTGTTCTTTCCTCCGGCGTTATCATGAGTTTTCATAAGAATGGTCAAAGGAGATATTACAAATGAAGGCATTATCCAAGCTACAGTTACATTTCCCCACTGTCAAAGACACTGGCGTAGTAACACATAAATCAGAATAAGCAAACAGAGCCGTGTCTTCTCCACGCTTGCCATTGGCTAGCGGGACTCAAGCTATGCCCAGAATGTTTCTAATAGGTTGCCCCCGGCTTGTATATGCCTGGAGCATCTTTGCTCACTTAGCCCTCTGCTCGCTTTCCCCAGCGCCCGTAGAGCCTCCTCTTGACCTGGTGACATTTCTGAGTCTTCTTTGCTTACTACAGCCGCACCTTTTGAGCCAACTCCTGAGGCATGCATCTCTCTCTCCCCTGACCTTACCAGCAATGAGTACGTTTTAAAGTGCATGTACCTGACACATATTTACAAATCTATCCAGCAGGGAGACCAAAGGGCCATTTGATCCAGACCTCGCTTTCACTTGGGACATCAAATCTTTACTTTTGACATTATCTTCAAATGACTCTGTACTGTCATTTGTCCATATAGTGTCACCGAGATACATAGACAGGATTGAAAAACATTATACAAACTGAAACCAGATTCCTGTTACTGGGCCACACTGCCTTTAGGGTACCACATATTAATACATATCTTGTTAATAAATCCTATAATTATCTTCTGAATTATATTACATTTTTGGTAAAAGTGTTAATTTGTTCAATGTAAACATTTAAAAACTTGCTACCGTTCTTTGTAACCCTGTTTTGACATATCTTCATTACCTATGAAACCTCAAAGAAATAAGAAAAAGAAAGAAAGGGAAAGAAACGGCCCCATCTTCTCTGACACTGAAAGGTAGCCGCCTTGTGGTTAAGGCTCCAGGCCCCTCAGGCTGTGACTAGGACTTTTGAGGAGTCCTGTGCTTTGTTTGTGAAGGAGACAGCCTGCCTGCCACCATGGCCACAAAGATTCTCCTGAGTAAGTAAGAGGCCCCCTGGGAGGCATGAGATCTGGTTCTGTTTTTCCTTTCTGTTTTGCTCCATTCCTGTGCCTCCATTCAGAACTCATGGAAAGCAGACAGCTAAACATTTTAAATAAGTCACTTGAAGAATTATGTGATGTTGAGCCATCCTACTTTAAAAAAAAAACAATAATATATATATATAGTTCTGTGGATTCTAAAAGCAAGCAGTGGACTATAATATAGGGAGTTAGGCACTAAATTTCTATTAATTCATAAAAACTAAAAGAGAATCCATTAAGAGTAGTGGGGTATTGGTGCAAAAGGAGATGTAAATTATCCATGATCATGCTTGAAATGCAAAACCTGATCTTGTTTGGCATCGGGCCAGCTACCATTAAAGTAATTATTTTTAATCATCAGCACTTGGTGGCACGAATACTCATATTTGTTGATTTACTGAGAAAAGCACTTTATATTGTAAATAAAAAGGATGGAAAATATACATTTGGATTTTAGAACAAATAATAATGATTATTCTTGCTTTTTGAGGGTCTTCCCTTTTACAAAGCCATTTTTTAAAAATGCCTGTTGCCACGTGGCTCAGCCATGGGCCTGGTATAAGTGTCAGTTGGGACAGGTGTGGGCTTATTTTTATGTCCTATTTTCCAATGAGATAGTTGGTTCTATTCTTACATGAGGATTGGGGAAGAGAGGATTTCTGTTGATACCTTTAATGGTAACCAAAGGAGATGTAGAAAATGGCTATTAAAATGTACCTTAAGAATTGCCATAAGTGCCCTCAGAAACCTTGGGACAAATTATTACTTTTCTTCTACTTCAGTTTGCCAGCTTTTGCTGGGATTTGAAAGGTGAATCATGCTCACGAGGGAAATGGGGGCCAGAGGAGGCATTCCAGGCAGGGCAGAGACACTTGCAAAGGAGTCTGGGAGACGGCACTGTGTGGAGAAGAGAGGGGAGTGTCAGAGGGGAAGAGATGAGGCTTCAAAGGGGGCAGACTGAAGAGCACAGGTGCCCTTTCGCCCTGTTCCAGGGAGTGGATGTCTTCTCCTAAATCCATGGTTTTCAAACATAATTGTATTTGAAAAATCATCTTGGCTTGGTTAAAATGCAAATTTCTAGGTCTTACCAGCTCTCCATCCTCCAAAGACTCAAGATCCCCTGGTCCCAGGGCAGGGCCCAGGAACCTGCATTTACCCAGCACCATCTTACACCACCTCCCACCACCCTGCACTGATTTTGAGGCAGGCGGTCTCCCTTTGAGCAACCTTGAAGGAGTTTGAACAGAGCAATGATCACTCCATTGGCAGTCTGGAAAACGGACTGCCCGGGGAAGACCACAGGCAGTGAGAGAAGTTATTGTAATAACTGCATTCTTGCCGTGGTGCTGAGGGTGGGACTGAGGGAGCAAAGCTGAGAGACACTGGGTAGGGACACTTGAGAGGATGTGAGAGCTGATCACTTATGGGGTCCGTGGAGAAGCGCCCCTAGTACTTCTGCCCCAGGTGACTGGGGACGTGATGGGAGGGGTGCTATCATTAAGAGGAGGGCTCTTTTTTTCTTTTGTTTTCTGGGGGTGAGTGGGATTGGGAAGGAAATCTTAGGGGAGTGAGTGTACTTGTTGGACAAATATCACTTATTTAATCTGTGGGACAACTTGATGGGAGGCATGGGGTAGGTCTGAAGGTCTCTCCAAGGCCACCCGGGGGAAATGTGTACAGAGGATGGGGAGGGACATTGTTTCTCATACAGTGAGAGGAGACTGCAAAAACCCCACTGTCTCCTCTTGCCTCAGGAAAACCACTGCCCTTCAGTTTTTTTCTATCAACTTCACATTTGTGAGCCCCCAAATGAAGCCTAATATTAGCGATTTGCAGCACCAAGGAAAAGAAAACCTGTTCATTTTGATAGGAATGTAATCTAATAAAGAATCATGCCGGGGCTTCCCTGGTGGCGCAGTGGTTGGGAGTCCACCTGCCGATGCAAGGGACACGGGTTTGTGCCCCGGTCCGGGAAGATCCCACATGCCGCGGAGCGGCTGGGCCCGTGAGCCATGGCCGCTGAGCCTGCGCGTCCGGAGCCTGTGCTCCGCAACGGGAGAGGCCACAGCAGTGAGAGGCCTGCGTACCGCAAAAAAAAAAAAAAAAAAAAAAAGAACCATGCCATTAATTTCTTAACCCCTAAAAGTGCCTGGAAATCCCCCTCAAAATCTCCCTATAACTCGACACAAAAACGTTTTCTCCAACTTATTCACTTTTTCGTAACTACCCATATTTAAGATAAATGACTCTGAATTTTTGGTTTTGTTTTGTTTTAATAGAGGTATAATTGACATTCAATACTATTTTTAGTTTCCGGTGTGTAACATAGTGATTCAATGTGTGTACACATTGTGACGTTGTCACTACAATAAGGTTAGTTACCATGTGTCACCTTACAAAGGTAATACAATGTTATTGACTATATTCCCCATGCTGTTCATCGTATCCCTGTGACTTACTTACAACTGGAAGTTAGTACTTCTTAATCCCCTTCATCCATTTTGCCTAACCCCCCCTTCCCTCTGGTAACCACCAATCTGTTCTCTGTATCTATGATTTTTGTTTGTTTTAATGTGTTTAATTACTGGGTTTTTTTCTGTAATCTTTTTGGGCTTTGTTTCTTCTTCTGTGTTGTCATTTTATCTTAAGAATTTCTAGAGCTTTCAGTTGTATTTTTCTTTGACCATTACAACAGTATTATTACAAACTTTTTTTTTCATTTAATTAGGCACAATTGTAGGGGCTAGCCTGGAAACCTATCACATGTAGCAAATTCTATGGGGAAACATGTTCCAAAAATATGTTTGGGGAGCACAAATAAATTGTACCTGGTATCTGCCAGTATTTGGGAGTATCATCACAGACTATTTTTTAAAATAATGTAATGCTATTGTCCACACACTAATAGGGTTTGTGGGGGTTTTTAAAAACAAAATATTCTTTTTGAGGGAAAACAGCTTGATTTCATAGGAATATAATGCCTCATTAGGAAAACATATTTGGACAGAAGTGGCTGAGAAATGCAAGCATATGGTTTAACCAGAGGATGTTAAGATTGGAAAGAAAACTCTACCTGATTTTCCCATATGTGAAAACAGCATGGCCAAAGTCTGGGAAACAGACCCCAAGGACCAAAGGGGGCCCATATTCTTATGGCTCCCACTAAATCCTTATGATGCTGCAGTCAAATCATTCTATTAAAACTAATCCCCAGCAGAGATCCTGGGCCTGTGTTGAAGAAGAAAGGAGACTTACTTATGCCTAGCAGAAACATCAAGCTCACTTTTTATCCTTTCATTTTCAAGTTCTCGGGCAAGAAAGCAGAACACTAATGTGAGTGTTCAGAAGTGAGGCTTGGGGTTGGGGGTGGGAGATGGGATTGAGCAGGGATGGATTTTACACAGTAAGACTTGGCCTTCCAGAAATCACTTTTGCCATAATTTAGCCAGCCTCCTTCTGTGAGCTACATTACCATTATTTGCCTCAAAACCAAGATTTTCTGTGCTGTCTTTGGACTCACACACACTATCTGGCCCAACTATTTTGCAAGTGGGGCTCCCCATTCTGATTGAAAAATAAATCTAATGCCAAATGTGGATTTCAAATGTAATCCTGTATATTAATTTTATTCACACTCTCTAGATGGCAAAAACCCAAGTCACTCTCTCTATTTAATTGACCATGACCTGAACTGGGTAATGGCTGTGTCTCTGAAGAGGATGGTGCTGGAAACCGTTAGCCACTGCTAACTCCTTGCCTTTCAGGTTATGGGGGCAGGGAATGGCCTGAATATACCCGTTTTATTCTAAGACAGCTATAGAGATAAACACAAGCCTTCTGGCCTGGAAGCTGTTCAGAATAGGGCTGTCATAAGTGGAGAGAGGCATCAATGTTTTGTTTTATTCTAAAATGATATAACTTTTATTTGAAATATATTTTATTTACTTATTTTGGGGACACTCTCAAATTTTATGAGAGATCTTTTCTTCCTCTAATATGTTCTTGACAAGTTGCTGGTAATTTTAGGCAGTTAAGCACCATACTTCTCTTATGGTCAACTAGGAATTACATTGCTTTACCAAAGAATCTGAACAAAAAAATCTCCCTTCCTTTTCCATCTTATTCGTTTCTTTTCTTCTCCCCTTCTCTTCCCTTGTGTCTTCTCTTGCTTTCTGTGAGTGTGTGTATGTGTGTGTATTGTGGGGTATGTGTGTGTGTGTGTGTGTGTGTGTGTAGAAAAACAAAAACCAATCTGCCAGAAGTTTTCAGCTTATTGAGGTTAATTTGTATACAGTAAAATGCATTCTTTCTTCATATACAGGTTACTGCATTTTGAGAAGCATATACAGTCATGTAACAATGGAGATACAGAGTATTTAAATTGCCCCCAAATTTTCCTCATGCTCCTTTGTAGTCATTCCCCTCTCCCCAGCCCCAGCCCCAACTAATCCGTTTTGCAGTTCCATAGTTTTGCCTTTTTGCAACATCGCATAGGCAGAATCATACACTATCCAACCCTTTGAGTCTGACTTCTTTCACTCAGCATAATGCTTTCGAGACTCATCCATGTTGCTTCACATACCAATTCCTTTAAATCCATGCGTACAATTCTATCGTATGGATATACATACACTGATGTATTTGTATCACTCACTTATCCATTTGTGAACATGTGGTTTGTTTCCAGTTTGGGGAATTTATGAATAAAGCTTCTATAAACATTTACGTTCAAATATTGGTGTGCATCTCTTTTTTGAAAAACATTTGATGTATTAGTCTATGAAGGTGTAGGAAAGCAAAGGAATATTGAAAGAGAAAAATCTAATGTGTGCTTAGACACATTAGATTAGCCTGTGTTGGAGACAGGCTGAGACTGGAAGGGGGAAGAAAGAGAGAATTTGTGCATGACTGTGGGAAAGTGTGTCTATTTCTACAGCCATTAATGCGTTGTATCCACATCTCCCCACACTGTGAGCATAAATGAAAAGTTATAAATGATTTATTCATGAAGGATTTGGGTAAAGTTGTTTTTAATTTTTTTCTTCCAGTTTTATTGAGATATAATTGTCATACAGCAATATCTAAGTTTAAGGTGTACAGCATAATGAAATGATTATCACAGTAAATTTAGTGAACATCTGTCATCTCATATAGATACAAAACTAAAGAATAGAAAAAAATTTTTCCTTGTGATGGGAACTCTTAGGTTTTACTCTCTTAACAGTTTTCATATACAACATACAACAGGGTTAATTATATTTATCATGTTGTACATTACATCCATAGTTCTTACTTATGACTGGAAGTCTGTACCTTTTGACTGCCTTCATCCAATTCCCCCTTCCCCGACCCTTCGCCCCTGGTAACCACAAATCTGATCTCTTTTTCTGAGCGTAGTTTTAATTTGGGGAGAAAAGTTTTCTCAAAATGGGATTTATGATTCAAGAAGCTTATACTTTTTATATATATTTTTAAGTCTTTTGACATGTACTAAGGAAGTTTTGGCAATTTATATCACCCCCAGTAGTATGGATATTAATGGATGTTAATTTATCATTTAATGTTAATTTTGTCAGGTAGGTGGGTGAAAATTGCATCTTGCTATTGTTATCATTTGCATTTCTTTAATGACTAGGGAAATTAAACTTTTTCTTATGCTGTGAGGCATCTGTATTTCTTTTCTTGTATATTTGTATGTGTATATATATTAATTGCCGGTTCCTATTATCCATTTTTGAGAAACTTAGCCATTTAAAGACGTTAACCTTAATACTATTTTCTAACAAAGAAATTTTAAATGTTTATGTAGTTAAACATATTAGTCTTTTCCTGTGCAATTTCTATCTTTGATGTCATTATGGAAGGTACTTTCCCCCAAAAGCTTATATGGATATTTTCTCATAATATCTTAATGATGTCATATGTATATATAATTTATAGCATATGTGATATAATATATTGGGTTGGCCAAAAAGTTCATTCGGGTTTTTCCATAACATCTTAAATACTTTTAAAAAATGACTTTTGGTGTAGGTAGAAAGTTCATTTCAATTTTCCCACTGCTTTTACAGTGTATCAAAGTTGTTTATTGAATAATTAATCCTTGTCTTAGTGATTTGGAATATCTTGGATCTCACATTAAAAGCTTTTATAAGTACTTAGATCCACTTCTGGATTTTCCATTTGGTTCAATAGTTTCTTTGGCTATTCTTGCATTACCATACTGGTTTAATTATTATAGCTTAAAATTGTTGTTAATAGTGTTTCTGCTATTCTCATTTATTCATTCAGGTGAACTTTAAAATCACCTTTCTCAAATTTTGTAAAACTCCCCTGAGTACTTTGAAAAGAATTGCCTTACATTTATAGTTATAGGTATAATTCACTTTTAATAAGGTTGAGGTTTCTCATTAAAGAATTTGGTAATTTGAAGATTTATTGAAATTTTCTTTATAAAGCAAATTTTTTATATATAAAGTTTTCTTTATAATTTCACTATGATTTTTAAGGTCGTTCATATATTTCTTATTTAGTTTATTCATAATTTAAAATTTTTGTTTGCTATTTTGTTTGCTATTTTCCACTATATCTTTTAAAACTAGTTGTTATTGGTGTGTAAGAAAGCTATGATTTTAGTATACATATTTTTGAAAATGGCCAACCTATTTAACTTTTTTACTCATCTTTAGAGGTTTGTCTCCTGAGTTTTCCTGGTAGAATAGAATCTGAAAAGAGTGATCATTTTGCTTCTTCCTTTCCATCCCTACTTCATCACAGTTGTTCTGAAATACGTTTACCTCACATAGACGCAAGGGCTTCCTAATGCTTCTCCCCACTCCTGTTACTCCTCACTCCAATCTATCCTACATACTGCAGATGGATTTAATCACCTCTCTATTCAAAAATATCCAGAATGTTCCCTTTTTCATTTATTAGTTTATTTGGAAAATCCTTATGCAACACCCAACTTGTGCCAGGCAATACCAGTAGTGAATAAACCCGATATGACCTCTGCTCTATGAGTTTTCCATCTACATGGAAGAGTGACAAATGTTAAACATACCATCCAACAAACAAACACACTATTATAAATAGTAGTGCTTTAATGGAAAAGAGCAAGCATTATGAACAGAAAACTCTAGGTCAGAGAAGCCCCTCAGAGGATGTGACTTTAGGACTGTGACAGGCAGGATGAATAGGACTTGGTCAGAGGAAGAGTAGGGGAGTCTTCCTGGAAGATGGAAAGCAGGTGCAAAACCCCAAGGCAGAACAGAGTGGTGCTTTTGAGGAACTGGAGAAAGGTCAGTGTTCCCAGAGTGTAGTGAATCGAGAGGGAGGTGGTAAGAGGCTGGACAGCTGAATCAAAGATTTTGAGCTTTAGGGACTTTCCTGGTGGCACAGTGGTTAAGAATCCGCCTGCCAATGCAGGGGACATGAATTGGAGCCCTGGTCTGGGAAGATCCCACATGCCGCGGAGCAACTAAGCCCGTGTGCCACAACTACTGAAGCCCGCACACCTAGAGCCTGTGCTCCACAGCAAGAGAAGCCACCACAGTGAGAAGCATAGCCCTTGCTCTCCGCAACTAGAGAAAGCCTGTGTGCAGCAGTGAAGATACAACGCAGCCAAAAATTAATTAATTAATTAATTAAAAAAGATTTTGTGCTTTATTCTAAGTGCAGTGGGAAGCCATGGAAGGTTTTAAGGGTGGAAACAACATGGTGTGATTTGCATTTCAGAAGAGTCTCCCTGCTTCTGAGTTAACCCATCATTTAATCAGTCATAGACCTGTATTTGCAACTTATGCCCAAGGTTAGTGGTCCTCCAGCAAATGTTCTGTTATCAACAAGGGATTAGTCCTTGTTTATTAAAGACTTAGTGACTTGTAATAAGCTTCAGGAATTCACTGAACATTCATTGAGCACCTAAGCTTTGTCAAGCATTATGATCGCTACTAGGGATATAAATATATAAGATAGGATCCCTCAGGGAGTTCGCACCTGAAGTAGAGAGAGAGAACTATATATAATTAGAAATAAATGTAATTTGAGATGTACTCTAACAAGTTATACAGGATCAGAAGAAGGGGACCCTAACTCTGGTGGGCCAGGCTGCAGGGCAGAGGAGAGATCAGGGGTGGAACAGTGCTACAAAGGAAATGATGCTGAAGTTGAATTTTGACAGTTAAGTTTCTTATATATAAAACCAAGAGATAAAAGGAGAACAGTATGTGCGTCTCTCAGAGGCATGAAAGAGAGGATAATTCATTCAAAGCAATGATAAATACATTAGCAAGACAGACTTAAGAGAGCAAGTGAGAGAATGGAAGAGATGATGCTAAACATGTAGGAAGGGATATAAATGAGAAAGGGGATTGTATCATTGGCTAAATGGGAAGAAGTGTTTCATCCAGGAGGAAATGGGCATCACTGGAGGATTCTAGGTAGGGAAGTGACCTGATCAGATTTATTTTTATAAAAATGTAATCTGATGTTCATGTAGAGATGCAAGATCTAAGATGGGTGAGAATAGGGATGGCTGGGTCAGGGCTGTGGTGGGAGAAATGTAGAGGGCGTAGAGGTATGAGCAATGTCAGGTCTTGGGACATCTACAATGAGGGAGGTGAGGTAGAGGAAGGAACCAGAGGGGCTCCAGAGTAAATGGATGGTGGGTTTGGGGGAGAAAAGGATGAGTTCATTCGGGAACATGTTGGTTTAAGGCAGGGTTTGGCAAACTTTTTCTAAAAAGGGTCAGATAGTAAGTATTTTAGGATTTGCTGGCCGGGTGCTCTCTGTCATTGTTGTTCAACTCTGCCTCTGTAGGGTCAAGGCAGCCCTAGACAGTACGTAAAGGAGCATGGCTGTGTTCCAGTGGAATGGGGTAGGAGTATGGGTTGGGTTTGGCCTACAGGAGCCAACCCCTGGTTTAACATATTCCATGCATGGGGACTTCCATGCAGGGGACTATTAATACCCAGAACAATCAAACTGAAACTCAGGAGAAGAGCTCAGGTTTAGCAAAGTTTAGGAGAAGTCAGTAGATGGATCATAGCCCACCTACTGGCAAACCAAATTCCAGCTAGTAGAGGTAATTTATTGAGCAAAAACAGTATGGAGATATATATATATATATTTTTTTAACTTAAATTTGAATGCCTTTAGGCAGGCAAAAACTCTTCATTTACCACAAGCTCTATAACTCCTTATTGTATCCTATCTACTGGACTCATATTTTTTTTTTTTTTTTTTTCTTTTTGCGGTATGCGGGCCTCTCACTGTTGTGGCCTCTCCCGTTGCGGAGCACAGGCTCCGGATGCGCAGGCCCAGCGGCCATGGCTCACGGGCCCAGCCGCTCCGCGGCATATGGGATCCTCCCAGACCGGGGCACGAACCCGTATCCCCTGCATCGGCAGGCGGACTCTCAACCACTGCGCCACCAGGGAGGCCCTGGACTCATATTTTTGTGTTACCTTTTAATTTCCTATTCTCATTTGAGTTTTCAACCCATCATACTGATAGTGTTTGGTTTTGTGAGTAGAAAAAGAGTTTTGACCAAGTACAAAACTTGAAAGATACCAACATTTAAGGGGGAAGAAGTAGAAGAATCTGCAAAGAAAGAGTGAGAAATAACAATCTTAATCTGAAATGGAAATGGCTTGAAGTGGAAGAATTTTCCATCTAAAATTGGTGAGCAATAAAACCCTTCAAGACCTAGGTCAAACACTACCTCCCTGCAAAGCCTTTGACAATTACCCCAAGTTTCCATTAATAAGAGCCCTGGCCTTCACTGATGGACCTTTCCCACAAAACTTAGCATTTGCCCTTGATTACACTGCTTGATTGTATTTCCTTCTTAGAGTCTCCTACTTTATCTAACCCTTGGCTCCCCTAATGAGTTATAAATTCCTTGAGGCCTGGGACTCCTGATTCCTTACCCTTTAGTTTTTCTCACAAATCCTAACATAATAATAAATGGATAGCAGACACACAACAAATACTTGTTGATTGAATACGACTTGCTTCCAAGACAGAAAAAGCTGATGCCTTAAGGAAATATCATGTTTGGTATTATATTTAAGTTCCTGGAGCTTCAATTATTTAGCCAGCTTCTCCTCAGTAGCCTGCCCATCCTCCCCACTCCTACAGCCCTCCCCACAAATCTCTTTTCCTTTGGCAATCCCAGGTAACCCTAGAACCAATCCATCCTACCACACGTGGAGTTCCTGTCAAGAGTTCCACTTTCTTTTCGATGGCTTCTCTTATTTCCTACTTATTTATCCTAATGCATTGTCCTTTTGACCCAAAGAATTATCTAATGGTTTTTACAGACGGTGTGCATAAAAGTAGCCTTCCTCAAGTTAACCATAATACTACCTAGTATATCTTCAATCCGATTTTCAAGCAGTAACTAATTCACTGCTTTTTAAAGAACCCCTGCTAAATAGTTAAGCAACTGAATCTCCACCAGGAAGTTGGAGGCTGAATCCATGGGTTAAGGGTTGACCACCATCCCTGAGGAAGTCACTGCCTCAGACTCTGTGAAGGTTCCAAAGGCCAAGCTCCTCCTGTCAGGCTCACGTCACCCCTCAACACCTGCAGTCATTTTGACTTGACTCCACATCCGGTACAAGACCCAATGCAAGAGGAGTTGGTGCCAAGAGGCTTCTATTAGGAAACTTTCAATGAAGTAATAATTCTCTCCATTTTCAGTGGCGAATTTATCCTTTCCAGAGTATAAAGGTGGCCCCTGCCTAATAAGCTCTCTCAGAAGTAGAATTTCACGTCTCACGACGTGAAAATTAATGCACGTGTCAAGGAGTTGACTCCCCTTCCGATAATTGTTTAATGACCTTCAGACATCCAGATTTGAGAATAGAAGGCAAAGACTGCTACTTCATAAAGTTAACGTGCTAACAAATTTCTACTCCAAATTCTCCACCATTCAAGAGCAGAAACTTCTTGCATGATAAGGTACAGCTCACATGAAATGCAAAGATACCTTTTTGGAACACAGCGATCCACTCAAGATCTAGCCATAATGACGCCTCTCCCTGTGATTAATTTGTAAATCTAAAATATAATAGAAAGAGAGACGTATTAATAAACGTAAGACTAACCTTTCAAATACATTCCATTTTACTATATACCCACAGCAGCTGGTAACCTTCTGACATTCTTATCTCCTCAACTTTTTGTTTTCTATCCATCTGTTAAGTATTAAACGATGTCAATTCTTCCCTCCCCACTCTAGATCTACCCCCATCAAACTAGACTAAATAGAACTAAATTCAATTACTACATTAAGATATATTCCGCCTTACTGAAAAACAAAATATCTCCTTTTTACCTTAAATCAAAAGGCATGCTTGAGCTATGTTCCTCCTGATAACTGCGGCTTTTGAGATGGAGGAGGGAAGGCAGGAGCTATATGCATTTCTTCTTATGTGCTTCCTGTGAAATTCGCTGTTACACCCCTCCATCTCAGGGGTCATCAGAGTTAACTTAAGAATGCTCCAATTTTGGCCACATTTGTACCACGTGAAATCTAAGACAGCAAATTTGAGATGTGCTGGGACACAGTTTGCAGGCCCTCAAGTGGATACCTTGGGAGTAAAAGCTTTGTTACAGAAGAATGCTACTCTTCTGGACAATAAAAGTATGAGAGCTGATGCATGTCCCAGGAGAGAGGGGGCGGAGTCTGTAGAGAGAGGGTGAGCAGGATGGACATCAGCTCCGGTGGGTACCTATCAGGCATGAGAAGATAAGACACCGCCTGATACGAGCCAAGGGGAGCTAAGGCAGTGCCCTGCCTCCACAGCCCTCCTATTATGCCACACAGCCTGTCAGTGAACCATCAGTCCTCCTCTAAGACAAGGCGTTATTACACCTACATACAAGAAATCCTTAACAGGAATACACTACAATTGCTCATTAACAACAGTAATCCGCCAAATCCAACTCGTACTATTTAGAGGCCACCAAGCTGTCCCACCCATCATGACAGAAGCTATACCTGGACCAGCACGGGTAAGAGGGGTATTCATCTGTGGACTCACCGGTGGGGCTGGGTGCTTATGGGGTGCTTATGACAATGACATCTTCGAAGGTCATTGCTGAAAGGAAGACAAGACATACTTGCTTTCCATTCAACGTATAAAATAGTTCCTTTTAAATAATTCTTTCAAAATAAGAAAGAGGATCGTGCATGGCAAAAAAAAAATCATGAAAGTAGTACCTAAATGCCTGAAGTTTGGGGAAACACGGACCTTAAAGAAAATGATGTACTGGAAGATGCGTAGGTTGACCTTTAATTTCCCACCAAATGCTCCCCCTCACACCTTTCTGTAGGGCCGGCCCCAGGCATTTGAGCTGGAGGCTGGAGCTCCCACTCAGTTATATGGAAACCTCAGAGACATCCGCCTGCGCCCACCTCATCCTCAGGTCTGGCAGCCTCCTGGGTGGAGGCCAGAAGAGAACGGGCTTCCGCTGAGCCCTGGACTCTGCTGCTGTGGGGCTGGGGCCCAGTGAAAAGGTCCCACAGCTCCTTACAGAGGAAGTGCACTGCAGCGGGGATCGTCTTCTGCGTCAACACCAGTGGGTAGGAACGCCCAGTAAGGACTCCCTTGCACGAGGAGGCTGTGCCTCTAGGTCATGGACTGTGTTTTTCAGCTCACTGGGGTCGCCCTCAACTTGGGACCACAGGCAGGGTGTACGGGCATCCAAGCCGGCTGCGGGCGGCACGAGCAGCGGGCACCCCCTGGGCTTCTGAATCACCAGCCTCCTGATGGTGATCAGAGCACCAAGAAGGGACTAATTTAAAAACCAAACAATGTGGTAATTGCCCCTAGTCCCCCGGTTGCCTGGCTTTCGGAAGGCCGCTGTTTCCGATTAGTGGGGCCTGGATCTGATGAGGACTAACAAAGTGTAACGAATGATCAAAGCGACAGTTACAACAGTGCGAGCGCCCAGTGATTGATCTGGATGACATAATAATGATAACCAATGAGGTGAGGCGGGGGGGGGTCCCCTCCAGGTAAGGACGGGGCTGGGCCCTGGACAGGTCAGGACTTTTCTCTGTTTAGGGAAAGGGAGGTCATAGGGTGGAAGCAGAGGCACGTGGAAAGGAAAGAATGAAGTGCTCATGCTCAAAACTTTGGGGCAAATAAAAATAAGCCAGCTATGGCTGAGAATGAGATCCCTGTCCAGAGACGGAGATGAAGACGGGCAGTCCTGGAATATCCCCAGCTCAACTCTTAGCCTCCTGCACAAAAGCATTTATTGTAAAGAAAACTCAGCTCTCTCTCAATAATTTAAATATAAAGGGGGACATTTTAAAGTTAATTTTGATAGTCATGTTTTCTGACTAGCAGAGGAATGACCTCTTTAAAAGACAATAAAAGCAGGGTCTCAAAGAGATACTTGCACACCCACGTTCACAGCAGTGCTATTCACAATAGCCAAGAGATGGAAGCAACCCAGGTGTCCATCAGCAGATAAATGGATAAACAAAATGTGGTTTATACACACAATGGAATATTATTCAGCCTTAAAAACGAAGGATATCCTGTCACATGCTACAACGTGGATGAACCTCCCTTGAGGACATTCTGCTAAGTGAAATGCTAGTCGCAGAAGACAAATACAGTATGATTCCATTTAAGTGGGGTACCAAGAGTAGCCAAATCATAGAGACAGAAAGTACAGTGGTGGTTACCTGGGGCTGGGGGAGGGGAAAAGGAGTTGTTTAAGGGGTGTAAGAGTTTCAGTTGTGCAAGATGAAAAAGTTCTGACAGTCTGTTGCACGGTAATGTGAATATACCTAATACTACTGAACTGTATACTTAAAAATTGTTCGGATGCTCATGGCTGTGAGAGCCAGGCATATGATAAAAGAAGACAATGCCCCAACATAGAAAAGAGGCCATCTCTTCCTTGGGTCTCTTTTTAGGAGTAGAGAAACCTTTCCCTAAACCCCCCCCCAGCAGACGTACCCACATATCTCACTGGCCAAATTACATCACATGTCCACCCCCAAACCAGTCACTGATTTTGTTTTGTTTTGTTTTTTTAAACATTAAATCTTTTTTTTTTTTTTTTTTTTTTGGCTGCATTGGGTCTTCGTTGCTGTGTGTGGGCTTTCTCTAGTTGTGGCAAGTGGGGGTTACTCTTCATTGAGGTGCGTAGGCTTCTCATTGCAGTGGCTTCTCTTGTTGTGGAGCACGGGCTCTAGGCACGCGGGCTACAGTAGTTGTGGCGCATGGGCTTAGTTGCTCCGTGGCATGTGGGATCTTCCCGGACCAGGGCTCGAACCCATGTCCCCTGCATTGGCAGGCAGATTCTTAACGACTGTGCCACCAGGGAAGCCCCTTGTTTTGTTTTTAACATACTTTTTGTACATAAGTGATACAAATTCTTCATGTGAAACTACCTAAGCTCCTCCACCCTGAGTCCTAGTGATCATACAAAATTCAGAGTATTCCATGGGTTTGAGAGCTCTACACCAGGAATCACTTTGATCAAAGGATCTTCAAAAGACGTCTCATTTCATCAAGTGTACCGTTGACCAGCTGACTGGTGTCCTCCATCAACTTCTTTACATATGAGTTCATCAACTCCTCTTTGCTCTTTGATTGAGGGCTTTTCCTTCAACTTGTAAAGCTTTTGGCCAAAGCTCTGGAGGCCCACGTTAACAAAGTGTTCCATATCACCGGTGAGGAAAAGGGACCACCTCAAACATCTTAGACTCAACTAGCCCTCATGAAAACAATTATTCTTATAACAACCATCCTTCAATCCAGAAACAAAAGTCATAGATAACATAATTTATATATATATATTACATATATATTATATTATTATATATATTATATATATATTATTATATATATTATATTACTATATATATATATATATTGCCACACCACCCGGCTTGTAGGATCTCAGTTCCCTGACCAGGGATTGAGCCCGGGCCATGGCAGTGAAAGCCCAGAATCCTAACCACTAGGCCACCAGGGAACTCCCCCTAAATATATATTTTTTAAAGGGATTCAAAACAATGATTGTAATGTAAAGGAGACACTAAAAGTACAGTAGTTTATAAAAAAATAAATAAAGAAAAATGGTTTGGATGGTAAATTTTATGTTATGTATTTTTCACAATACAAAAAGAATAGAGTCTGGCAGATTTATTGTCATTTAGATTAAAATAATTTTTTGGTAAAACTAAGCATTTCCTATTTTCTCAGGTAGTAGGTGCCAAATCCGATTTGACTGGATCCTCCTTTGGAAGTTCAAATATTATACAGGGCGCTAGGGTGGTGCTGACTTCAAAGCCTGTTGAGGTGGGTGGTAGTATTTGCCACTAGACAAATGGCCCTGGAATGATGAATATCCGTGGTTCTCATGCCTGTGTCTTGTGGGTCTTAACGCTGCTTTTGTTATCTGTCTCTGAATTCTCACTTCTTTTCTGTGGGCCAATCTCTTACCTCCTCCCAGTTTTTCAAGGAAATGAGAAAATGTGTTAGACACATTAATTCAAGGTTTACATAAAATGAACATAAAGAGATGCAGAATCAAGAGTCAGGCAAAAGTCCTGCTAGTCACCTGAGCTTCAGTACCTGATCCTGGGCACTCCTGCATTTCTCTTCTTGGAAGCCTGCACTGCTTACCATTGCCCAGCTTTCCCCAGGGGCTAGCATGGGCAGCACTGCCACCTCCAGCATCGTGGTTGGCAAAAGCCCAGGTCTATTATCAATTTGACCTCAGAATCATAGGCACAAATATTATCAACTCTAAGGTTCATCTCTGATCAAAGTTAAGAGATTCTGTGCCTAAACATAAATCCATCTTCTAAGAAAAGACCGACCAGCTTTCTTCAGCATAGAATCAATGTCATTAAGATTTTGAGTCTTTATTGCTACTTTCCTTTGTATTTCATAAGAAAAATATTCATTCTATCCTTGTAAAAAAAAAGCTGATATTTTTAAAGAAGAGGGTATATTCTCAAAGATTCTTAAGGTCTTAAGTGATGCTCAGTGGAGAAAAATGAGCTGCCTTCCCAATTTATTGCTGAGATTTTCTGGCTTTGTACTTTAGAAAGTTGATTCTGAATCCCAGTTGAGACGTGCTGCTTTACCCAGGACGAGCCTTAGGACCCCAGGCATCTCACACCATAGCTTTTGTATTCTGCTTCTGCTCCAGGGCTGAAGGCATGCCCGTCTTGCTCTTTTCCATCTGGAGGCTGCAGACACGTGCAGAGGAGGAAGGGGGAAGGGGAAGGAAGGCAGGAAAAGAACTGGACAGCTGTGGCCTAACGAGATACAGTCCCGCCTCCCCCCAGCCCACGTCCCGGAGCTCACCGTGCAGCCCAAGCTCTCGGCTGAGGCAGCCCTGCAGGCACACCTGGTGTGAGGACAGGGGCCGAGTACAGTGGGAGGACCAGGTGTGAATCCTCACCCCCCTGCTCACTAACTCTGCGATATTGTATGAGTCCTCCTGCTCTCCGAGCCCCCGTGTTCCCACCTTTGAAATGGCAACACCTTCCCGCTTCCCTCCGAGTTTGCCATAAGGATCCACTAAACCATAGCTGTGAAAACACGCTGCAGAGTGTTAGGTCTCTACACAAATGTGAGGCCTCTTTGCTGATTACCATTTGGCAGATGCAAAGCCTTGTGCTGTTGACACAATTGTCCTCCGCAGCACTTGGCAATTTGGACTTTGCTGACAAACAAAGGTGGGAACATTTGCCTCCAACTTCAGTTTTAAAATAAAGTTTAAAAGGTTTTTCACAAAACTGGCCAGATGAGGCAGCCTCAGGTTCTGAGTATCTCTTGGCCCCCTCTGGCCCCCTTCCCCCTGAGCTCCTTCTCAGGCTTCCCCCTCCCTGAATTCTTTCTATTCCCACCTTCTTCCAAAACAAAACGATAGGTAAACCAGCATAATTTCTCTTTCTAATAATCCAAATGCAGGCTCCAGGAGACGGGCACGTCCTGACCAAAAGACATCACTCTGCAGCCTCTTGCTCTGGAATCCCTCTGTCCAGCCTGGTCAGGGGGTGCTGCACTGGTGTCACGCCTTAAACCGGGTGATGCCAGGCTCACCTGCAGTCACCCAGGTCCCCAGGCAGCCTCAGATGTCAGTTCAGGCATTCCCCTGAATGGCCTTTTATTGTCACACTATTTTCCTGAAGAGTCTTGGAAAATCATTAGCAGTGACAAAATATTTTCCAGAGCTCCAAGGATTTTCTTCCTGGTGACTTTTAAACCTTTCTGAGCCTCTCTGTTCCATCAGCACCTACCCTTTGGGGCTCCAAGCATATTTTTCTTAATTAGTTTTAATACTTTAACTGTTTAAATAGTTAACAGTAGAACTTGGACTTCGAACTACCGCACCCTCCAACCCCCAACTGCCTGTGTGTCTGAGGGTGTCAGATCAAGATGGAAAAATACCTCTAATTGTTTCCAGACAATACACAACGCTCTCACTCTGAGTGTGAATAAGTATAACTTACATTTTCACAAAGGGTCTCAGGGAGGCCCGTGGGAGATTCTTACAAGCCAGGATTCTTTGTGCATTCCAGGCCACTGGAAAATAAAACCCAGTTTCAAAACCAAACCAGGAGCTCTTGCTTCCCTTAGATTATTTCTAGATGAGTAGCTATAGCTGGTTTCCTTTTTTGCCAACAAACATATCTTTGCAGATCCTGATAGATTTTTATCTCAGCCTCGTATGTCAGAAAGTAAACACCTTGGCCCAGAGGAAGTGACAACTCTTCATGGGAATACGGCAAACACGGGTTCTTCTGCACCGCATTCAGACCTAACAAATAATCTGCATGGTGTCCTTTTTCTGTCTATAGAAATATCTCCCTCCTTGACAGTTGCATCTATGGGACTGAAATTCTGTCACTAAGAGATCCGTTCGGTTGCATGTAGAAGAGGCGAGAGTTTTCAGAACTCGCACGATTTGAATGCAAATACAATTGTTGACACGTAACACCTTAGACTCTGATTAACAACATTTTAAAATTCTGTCAGAATGAGACTCCAGATTAGGACCTAGAGAAGGGAATCCTGGGGGTAGAGGAGAAGAAAGTGAAAAAGGGGGAGTCAAGACTCATTTACTCACATCCTGTATGTGCCAGGCACTTTCTAAGGCCTACATCATCTAATCTTCATGACATTCCAGTGAGGTAGGTATTACTGAGCCTGTCTGAAAGATGAGGAGACTGGGATTCAAAAAGGCTGAGGAAATTACGAGAGAACTTACTTTACTTTGGTGATTTTTTTTTTAACGTCAGTACATGCAGATACAGTTTCAAATATTTTTCTTCCAGTCAACCCATGTGTCTTGAATTAGATATTAAGTATCTTTTGGGTTTTTTCTGCAAACTAAGATATAGTTATTATATATTAAAGAAGTTATATCCTGAATATTATATATATATTATATTGGATATATAGTATTTACATGTAATGAAGAAGGTTTATCTGTTTGCCACCTCCTAAATTCATCTGCCATACTCCCAGACACAACAACCATGACTTAGTAGGCAGCCCCACACTTAGAAACCAACGGTTCCAGAGAGCAGGAAGGGGCCAGAGCTCGCTGGTATGAGCAAGCCCTCCCAGGCCACGTACACAGACTGGCCCACCGTTCACTCTCCCCTTTGGTGTCTCCTACAGGAGGGGTGGCGGGACCAGCAAACAACTCAGCAGGCAAGGGAAATCAGCCACCATGGCCTGGCATCCCCAGCTGTTGTCCTCCCCTGTTTTCTTTGGAAGAGTTACTCCTCTCACTGTTGTGGCCTCTCCCATTGCAGAGCACAGGCTCCGGACGCGCAGGCTCAGCGGCCATGGCTCACGGGCCTAGCCGCTCTGCGGCATGTGGGATCTTCCTGGACTGGGGCACGAACCCGCGTCCCCTGCATCGGCAGGCAGACTCCGCGGCATGTGGGATCTTCCCGGACTGGGGCACGAACCCATGTCCCCTGCATCGGCAGGCAGACTCTCAACCACTGCGCCACCAGGGAAGCCCTAGCTCATTTGTTTTTGAGGTTAAACTCACGTAGAGGTCCTCCAAATCAGATTCTGGCACCCGGCTCATCCCTGATGAAATTTTCACTGATCTATAGTGAAACCATGGTGAGGTCCCTTTGGTCCTTTCTTGAAGAAGATTGTCTTTTTTTTTTTTTTTAAACCTGTAATTTTGCTTCTTTTAAAGTATGCGATTGCCCTTTTATATTTTAGGAAATAATGGGGAGAGTAAATGGAAATTTGCTTTCTATTAAAACCTTTACTTAGAAAAAATGGTAAGCTGCCTACATATCTGTGTGCATATGTGAGACTATTTCCCTAGCATGCCCACATGGGGCAAAAAGAGGCACAGATAAAGAAATGGAGAATGTCCATTCCCATTATGGAATTAGGTACAACAATAAAAAAAAGAATGAAAGAGAGCTGCATTGGTATAGAAAAATCACCAAAGTTAAGAAAAGAAACCTGAAGTAAAATAAATGTACTGTATAATGCCATCTATAATATATAAATAAACCATCCAAGATATGTACTTCTATATGGACCTATTTATGTATGTAATGTATAGAGGAAGACCTGGAAGAATCCATAGCAAAGTGATAACAGTGGTTCCCTTTGTGGAAGACGCTGAGATTTAGATGGATGTCACAAGAGACTTGTGCTTTATCTATATTGTTGGATTTTTTTTAAATTGAAGTATAGTTGATTTTCAATAACCTAATCACTGCTATAACCTGAAGCAAACACATTGTTAGACATTTTTAAATAAGGAGAATATGTTTAGCTACTACTTATGCAATTAGAAAATAAATTAAAAGCTTTAAAGTTCCAAATCTGATGTCAGTCCCCTCTTATTATTACAAGATTTACCATATCTCTTGTTTTCGGTTTTATTGTTGTTATTCATATTTAATTTTACTGGCCTGTGAAAGTCAAAATCTGGGCATCACTGGGCTAGAGCTGAATCAAGGCAGATATTCCATGAATATCTTAAAGTGCAGAAAAGGTCATTTTAAATAAGTATCACCATAATAATCATACATTTAAAAAAATTTATTTATTTATTTATTTATTTATGGCTGTGTTGGGTCTTCGCTTCTGTGCGAGGGCTTTCTCTAGTTGAGGCGAGCGGGGGCCACTCTTCATCGCGGTGCGCGGACCTCTCACCATCACAGCCTCTCTCGTTGCGGAGCACAGGCTCCAGATACGCAGGCTCAGTAGTTGTGGCGCACGGGCCCAGCTGCTCCGCGGCATGTGGGATCTTCCCAGACCAGGGCTCGAACCTGTTTCCCCTGCATTGGCAGGCAGATTCCCAACCACTGCGCCACCAGGGAAGCCCCATACATTTTTAAAGGATAGTGTAAAAACTATTTTCAATATTTTAAGTGCAATACAATGACTTATACTTACATCATTTAAATGAATTTTAATTCTTTGAAACTCAGTGTTGCAATATGTCACGTATAATGTGAGTTTGCAAACTTGTTTGTTACCACTGTCCCTCTAAGGTTCACCAAAGCGCCTAAGGTTATCATCCCACGTTTTGCATTAGACAGTGATCTTGACAAGGGTGCCGAGGCTGCTCCACTGCAGCAAGACGTGCACTGAAGTTTCGCAGGAACATATCCTAGAGATTCTGGCATACACTTGGTTTGACTTTTCACCCCACCATCCCCTCAGCCCCTCAGACTCTGCCACAGCCCCAAAAAGGATCCAAGTTCCATTTTCAAGCATTTATCTCTTACATCATCAGCAGCCCCGTCCACTAGACTTGGAATCAACATCAAGGTAAGCCCTGGGGAGAGATCAGATCTGTAGAACTGGAAACTTCAGACCAACATGGCGGCAGTTCTTTGAACAGGCAATCCAAAAGCTCCAGGTTCTGGAGGAGGTGGGGGTGAGCTGGAGGATCAGTGCCAGAGACCAGCCTGCTTCTGGAGCTGTTCCAGGCCCTGATGCAACCAACAGCCATGGGCTTTGGTAAAGGACAAACATCTCTGCTGCTCGACCTGCATCAATCACTGCCTTTTACCAGACCAGGAGCAGCGTTCTGAATTCTTGCACAGATGGGACAATCATTTCCTTTTCTTGCACTTTTTGGATTGCAGACAATTTGGGGGTTCCTTTTGTTCCCTGGAATCTCAAACTCAGGGCCGCTAGAACTCTATTATATTGCCTCCTAGAAATCAATCAAATTTCACTCTCTTCTTTCTCTTTATTAACAAGTGTAAAACAGATGTTAGCTGGGTCTCTGATCCCATAGGGTCTACAGGAGATCAGCTCAAATCTACACTCCAAACCCTGATGAAGTTAAAGCCCTCACTAAGAGGTTCTGTGAATTAGATGTTAAGAGTGATGAAGATGATGGAGTTTTGTCTGACGCCACTGTCTGTATTTGAAACCTGGTCTCACCATCTCACAGCTCTGTGGTCTTGGGTAAGTTATCTAACATCTCTGTGCCTCAATTTTCACTTTTGTGTAATGGATATATAATAGTATCTCACAGGGTTATTATAAGGTAAACGAGGCCATGCCTGTGGAGGACTTAGCATAGGGCCAAACATAATAATTACTCTACAAGAGTTACCTATAATTATTGGTGTCATGAGAGGTCCTTGATGACACAATAGCTGCAACAAAGTAGTGGCATCAAAATGTCCACCTTGGTTCCCAGGCTTTTGACCAGAAAAGATACATGGAACTAACAGATATTACAATCTTAAGCTTAATGGATTGAGCCCTATTGGTGGAATTTCTAATATCAATCAGTTGGTGGGGAGCCTGGGTGGGAGCCTTTTCTGACTCTTCTAAGGCTGGACCACAATATTTGCTAAGAGATAGTACAACTCCTTCCTTTAAAAGTCAACAGCTGGGTATCCAGTGGCTCTCACACAGGATTTCCTCTAGTCCTGGATGAGCTTGTCCCCTGAGGCTCCTCCTCAGACCCACAATTCTCCATGCTCACCTCCTCAGAATCATGGTCATGAATTTGCCAGAAAACTTCCATGGGAGACCTGGTGAGTCATGCCATGGCCTGTGCTATTCCAAGTTAAGACTTATTTTTATGTTAAACATCCAAATACCATGTAAGTAGGCAAGGGATTGATATCACCAAGGCAAAACGTCTAAAAGCAGCAATTCCAAATGATCTTTCATTTTCTAAGTTGTGACCTCTAGTTTAAAACCAGTCTCCCAATTCTTGCTAACTGTGGTGTTAATTTCCTCTGTAGTAATCAAAGTTTCAATTGCATCAGATCAATACTTTCTTATATTAATGTCTTTCTGTACCTTTTGGATCTTAAACCATCACACTGTGGATAGGAAGCCACTTAAATGTTCGATAAGGGAATAAGCAGTCTCCAGGTAAAGTTAAAATTTCATGCTCCAAACCTTGTGTGTATTCTCAGAGCACTTTATTGACTCAATATAATAACTGATAGCAACAGTACTATTACTCACACATCAGTGGATAGTATTTTGCATTGAGACTATAGCAGGTCTCAGCTGTATTACTCAACTGCAGCTAGTTTAAAATAGACACAAAAACTGGGAAAAGAGGGAAAGGGTCAGAGGATATAAACTTGTTTGGGGAATTCCACAAGTACAAAAAAATAAAATCGCAAAGACAAAATTCATTCTTCAGCCATTAAATATTTTTGGTATATGGTCATCTGTTAGGAAAATGCTAGGAAAATGTTATAAGGATAATGATCACAATAAACTGACTTCTTGGAACTCAGAGCAATGGCCCTTGCATTTTGACAAATTTAGATCATATTCAAAGGAAAATGAAGGAAAGGGTAGGAGGGGAGGAGGGAGGGATGTGGGGAAGGGAGGGAAAAAAAGAAAAGAGAAGGCCCCATGGCTCATCACGAGCATCATAAACAGAAACACTCTTAATTCCCTCTTCTGAGCCCTGGCACACCTCTCGGCCATGAAGTTAGCCAAGAAGCAGCTGCTTGGAGGGGAGGTTGAGAACTTGAACCAGTGAACTAAGATGCTCACACAAAGTCCTTTGCAGTAGGACAGAGGCAGGGCAGAAAGGAAAGGGGAGAGGTGTGGGAAGGGGTCCAGGAAGTCCAAGGAATCCAGAAATTCTCAGTTTCAACTAGGTCTCTCTAGTCTTTATGAAAGCAGATAGATGGCACATTTGACTTAACCAGTTTTTATGACTTTTCAACGTTTAGATATGTGGGGTACGGGCCTCTAGCAGTTCTCTTGCCTCAGACTCCATTCTATTTAGGGGCAGTTCTTAACTTGATTTAGCATTTAACAACTTCTGAAGCCCTTTCGTACATGATGTCATCAAATCCTCCCAATCACCTCAACTCACAGAAACAAACAGACAAACACTGAGTCCCTGGGGGTTCGAGGACATATCCTAAATCACGTGAACAATAGGTAGTGTTGGTTTACCTCTTCTAGGCAGGGGGAGCTCTGATTATGGGTTAAGTAAATCAAGATCATAACGAGGTTATCATGGTAGGGGATGGAGCTTTGGTTTCTCACGCAACTGGTGCAGTAGAAAAGTCTGGGAGGAGTCCCCTGCTCTTGAGATGCTCCGGTTGTGGGCAGAGAAGAATGAGGGAGTGTGTAGAGAGACCATGGAGGGCTGGACAGGCAAAGGCCCAGGAGCCCTGAAGGAAGTCAAACTCTGAGTATCAAATCCATCACTTAGCATTTAGTACATCCTTGATTTACTAATCTGCTGTCACTTAAGCAAATGATATAACAATTTCTTCGTTGTTTGTATTCAGTATTTATACATTAGCTTGAACATCATTCCAGAGGCCAGATACTAGGCTGAGTTTCAAGGTAGCCTCTTATCTTCTCTCTTACCTGGAAAAGTACAAAAGGTACAGGTTACTCTACAGGGCTCCAAGCAAGTGCCCAGTCACTCCTTGGGGCAGTGCCACCTTACTTCTTAACAGGACTGTGGGAGCACCTGAAGGATTTAGGCCATCAAAAGGAATTATAGAAGAGAGATTGATGCTCTTTCTTATGAGTCCGGTGAGTTTGGAGACCTTCAAGAACTAAATTTAAAACCATGATGGCGGGCTTTCCTGGTGGCGCAGTGGTTGGGAGTCCGCCTGCCGATGCATGGGACGCGGGTTCGTGCCCCAGTCCAGGAAGATCCCACATGCTGCGGAGCGGCTGGGCCCGTGAGCCATGGCCACTGAGCCTGTGCTTCCGGAGCCTGTGCTCCGCAACGGGAGAGGCCACAACAGTGAGAGGCCCGTGTACCAAAAAAAAAAAAAAAAAAACAAGATGGCTTACAGGGTACAAGAAGGAATGATATTGCTATTTAAAATAAATCAATCAAACCTTTAGAGAGAAGAGTTTTTCTTTGGAGACGTTAGAACAAAAATTGACCTTGCTGAGCCACAAAATGTCATAGACCTTAAAAGATTTTCCTAGATCAATGATGCATTTTTAAATCACTTTCCTTAAGCAAATCAGTCTTGTCTTACAACATGGCAGAAGAAAACCTATGGAAGTCATTCCAAAAAGTGCCACTGTGGGTCAAGGATGAGATCATCGTGGAGAATCAAGGAAACTTTCATTTGCATCAAATTAAAGTCTGAATGTCCAGAGGGCAAGGGTCTAAACTGGATGCCAGTGATGTTATTTCCAGGTCCCACAACGTCTTACCTATGTGCTCTTGTTTGGCGTTAAATTCTACTTCTAAGCATCACGCACTTGAGACAAGATGCTTTCAAGATGCTCGTTGTGCTTTGCAGTTGATTGCAGTTGTGTAATCCTAGAGACCAGAGCACAGTTTCTTCTGCAGTCTGTGTGCACCCTTCTTCACTACCTTGAAAAGCCACCAGAGTTACCTATGTTTCTTTCCCCTTCGCCTCTCTCCTGTTACTCATCTGCTTTCCATGTCATCTTCTCCACTTTGTCCTCTTTGTCCGGGGCTCTCTGCCCTTTCTCTGATGGACATTCCCAGCCCCTGTGAAATTACCAAATTCTTCCCACCCCCAACCCCTCTTCTTCCCCACCTGGAGTTCAGTCCAAAAATCTGCCCGGCAGCTCAAGTTTGAAGATTTCTCTAGTCAGTATGAGCCATTCCCAGGCATCTCCATTTTATGGTTGGAAAATTACAGCCAAGAATGACTCTTCTGAGGCCATGGCTGATGAAGTTCAAAGCCTAGATTGTTACACTGGGCCCACCTTACGCAGAGTTGAAAGCTCTTTCTCTATGCCACAGAGCATTTATCATTTGCATCATTCTTGTGAAAGTGGCTTCCATTGTTAGTTTTAATAAGAATCTCAGGTGTGCTTGATCTTTTCTTCCTTTCTTGGACTTCAAAGGTGTCAGGCAGATTTCTGGCTCCCTAGCTGTGTGAAAGACCCCAGACCCTGGGCTATTTGGAAGAACTGATGCTGAGCACTTTAAGTATTTTACTAGATGCCAGGATTGAGTCTCAAACTAACACAGGAATTTGAAAAACTATGGCAAACCTTGGTTTGAAAGGAAATGATCCCAGAAAGAAGAAAGCAGCTTTCCCAATTGCAGGGCTGAATTGAAGATTGTGTGTCCCATCCTGGGACACAAAGAGAGAGTCGGGGAGGAAAACCAGGCGAGAGAGGACCACTGGCCCAGCCTTTGGGGGAAATATGACAAAGGTAAATGCAGCACACATTTCACATCCCAAAACTGTCATCATTAGATAATAATAGCAAGCACTTCCTGGTAGACTGCTATGTACTATGCTAAATTTAATTCATCTAATTTAGTCCTCAAAATGAGGTGGGTACTAGTTTATTAGCCCCACTTTTCCACACATGGAGATTGAGGCTTAATTGTTAATTAGGACAAAGTCATAGTTAGGAGGTGGTGGAAGTCGAATTTGAACCTGTGTGTTCTGACTCCAAAGTCAAAGCTAGTAATCACTAACACCACCGTCTAAGGATGGGTAAAATAGGTGCTCCATGTTGAATCTTCTCCTTGGGGCAGGGAAGACATGGCAGCTCTCAGTGGAACAGCTGGAGCCCAGGCAGGGTGGATTCCTCAGCCCCAGCTTCCTCAAAGGTCAGCTGTTCCAGATCAGGGCAGATGGGGAGCCAGAGAAGAGACTGCAGCAATGGTGGTGTGGGTTGTCTGGGGGAGGGCTACCGGGGATGGTGTTCCCAGAAGCAGCTGAGTCACGCAGGGAAAGAGAGGCTGCACTTGGCCCCATGCAAGAGGGGCGTGGGAACTAGCTGCCTGGGGGTGACCTGGGGGCGAGCCTTAATAACCAGACTCATCAGGGACAGGACACATTTTTTTATTCCTCATCTTGGAATGTTGACAGTGTACGTACCTTGTCCTTCCAGCTTCACTGTACACTCAGGGAGGGCAGGAACAAGCTTTCCACATCCTTGGCTCTCCACAGCGAAGACACCTAACACCAAGTTATTTACTTAGAGGTTACACATTCACCCATATTTTGGAAAAAACTCACCTCTGTGCACTCATTATTCCTGCCTGCTAGGAACTGGTGCTTTAGAACAAAAGTAATCGATCCTTTGAAAAAACTCCCTTGAAGTATTATTCCAGGTGTGTGCCTAGGTGCATCTGAGGAAGGAGAGAAACGTGACATTTATTATGCATCTCCTGGAAGCCAGGCACCATGCCAGACCCGCTACAAGTGTTATCTCATTTAATCCTCAAATGGCTGCTTAAAGTAGGAACAATTATTCATATGCATTTTGTACCAGTGAAAAAACTTAGAGGCTTGAACTCACAAAGTTAATGCAGAATGTAAGCCCAAAGAATTCTGGCTCCAAAACCCATCTTTTCCCCCATTTCCCTGAAAGACTTGCTAAGTAGAGAACAGGTTTTTGTAGGATACATTTTTCCTGCTCCCCTAAGTCCCCGTGGTCCCTTGCTTTGGGCCTCCTGAGTGGTTTTGTAAGCGTTCGGATTCCTACCCTGGTGCCGAGGCTGCTGTCAGAGGAGCAAGGAGAAAAGAAGTCCTGGGCAACATGAAACTGGTCCAAACACAGAATGGATGACATCGGCAGCAATGGCTCAGTTCCCCCTTTTCCATGTCAGAATGGGATATGTTTTAACATGTACTCTCCCGCCCACAGTTCAGTATTTCCTTCCCTTTACATAAAGGGTGTTTGATGACTCTCCACACAGGTCCCTCCAGGCTGCCTTACTGCAAAGAGGGCTCCAAGCCGTCTTCTGGCCCCATGTCATGCTGCAGGATATCCTCCACATTCACAGAGGAGGAGAATGGAATGTTCTGTCCCTAAAATTACGTCACGTCGATAGAGCTTTCTCTGGAGCCCCTCGGCCTTGACCTCAAGTGCCACAGTAAAAGAAAAAGAAAATGTGGGCAATAAATAACCCCCCCCCCAAAAAAGAGAGCTCTATGCCCTGCATTCAGGAGAACGCCAAGGAAACATTAAACCAAGTTCACTCGGCCTCTGTTTCTAACGTCCTCACAAAGTACTGGAGTCAGTGAACCTAACGGAACTCGGGTTTTACAGCCAGCTGTGTTTGAAGACAGCAGTACTCCACTTAGAGGGCCCAAGGTGAGCGAGCGGCTGCCAAATAGCCTTTCTGTGTGTGAAAAGAAAGAGGATGAAGACTTCCCAGTAGGGAAGATACTCAAGAGTTCACCCAAGCCAGCTCTCTGCTTCCAGGCAGCCAAGGCCCACGCTCCCTCGCTCCATCCTCGACGCCCTGAGCAGCAGGTGCCCCTGACCCCCAGCCAGACCCGTTCCAGCTCTGACAGCCTCGCCCACTACTTCTGTGCGAACAGCGGGTAACAAGCATCAGCGCCTGAGTGCTCCCTGCCTTTTTGCTGCTCAGGATGATTCTGAGCTTTACTGTTCGTCTCCTTCTGCTCTCTGAGGTCAGCCTGCCTTCTGGGAGGACACTCTTGGGCTTCCGGATAGAGATTTGGGTCAAAATGAGCAGGAGGAAAGGACCCCAGAAGTGGGCAAAGCAGAGGCCGGAGGGCCTTGGGGGAGTGTTTGGAAAGCCTTGCAGCCTGGGGCTGGGGTCGGGGGGGCAGCATGCGGGGAAGAAGGGAGAGTGGGGCTGCGTTGGGGGCCCTCTTCCCTCCCACACAGGGCATCTGAGAAGTGCAAGTAGAGGACTTGATTTACTTCCAAATTACTTCTGATTGCACGGACTGTGTTCTTTGAGCTGTAACTGCTCCAAGACCAAACCTCCGGGGCGTGACCTCATAAACCTGACGCTGGTGTTTCCACAACAGGTCTCGGGAGGTTGTGGGGAGTGTGACAGGCCTGGGGGGGGGCGGGCAGGGAGCAAGAGCACACAGCCTGACTCAGTCCCCATCTCAGCCATCACCGCAAACACCAGGTCACCGTGAGGCTCGCCAGTGATTCCAAGGCAACCCAATGCGTTTCCATTTCTTTTTCTTTCCGAAATGATGAAGAGCTCATGGGAATCTTTGTGGTAGGAAGTAGAGAGCAAAGAAGTACCACAAGATATGGAAAGGTGTGCTTAATTTTGGCTATTCTAACACAAGGTCTATTTCTTTTTACTTAGACTCTCGGGTTCTCAAGCTGGGAGCGACTTCAGAAATCAGCCAGTCCAGCCCCTGACTTTGCATCCTGTGATCACTGTGCAATAAACAGGCCAGTGGGGCAAGTGACATAGCCCCTGATGCCAGGTGAACAGCAGGATCCAGGACCTGTGGTGACACAGTGACATGCCACTCCTCTCACACAGGGGCCCAGATGCTGCCATCCCCAGGGAAGCTATACCCAATACTGATACCAGGGTCTCACCCTCAGAGATGCCAATCTCAACAGTTTGAGGTTCAGCCTGGGCATCAGGACTGTGGAAGCTCCCAGGGGATTCTAAAACCAGCCAGGAGAACACTGACCTAACGCTGGAGCCTGTTCCTGTGTGCTTTCCAGGGGGAATGCTATGTACTGAATGATTGCACACCCCATGAATTCAGATGTTGAAAACTTATCCCCCAAAGTGATGGTGTTTGGAGGTGGGGCCTTTGGGAGGTGATTAGAATTAAATAAGGTCATGAGGATGAGCCCTCATGAATGGGATTAGTGCCCTTACAAGAAGACTGGAGAGAGAGCTTGCTTCTTCTCTCTCTCATTCTGCCCTAGGGGGACACAATGAGAAGTGGACAGTCTGCAACCCAGAAGGGTGCTCTCACCAGAACCAGACCATGCTGGCACTTAATCTCGGACTTCCATCCTCCAGAACTGTGAGAAATAAACTTCTGTTGCTGAAGCTACCTGGTCTATGGTGCCCTGTTATAGGAGCCCAAATGGACCATGACAGGGAACAACTGGTGAGCACTAGCCACCTCGTCAATAGCACCCCCATGCTTCAAGGCCCTGACCAGAGAGGCAGCGGGAGGTCATGGGAGAGGCTCTGAGTGAAGCGCCTGCAAACCTCTGCTTTGGCTCAGATGACTCACCAAGTGACCAGGAGGAAGTGACCACTCCCCAGGGGCCACAGTGCCTCCTGTGTAGAATGAGGGCATTGAAATGGCAGAGGACCTCTGTTCCTTCCTGCCCGCATGCTCAGCAACTCTGAGTGCCTTTCTCAGCTCCAGGCTCCAGTTTCTTAAAACTTGAGATTCGCACAGCTTCATTTTTTCCCTTTATCACAATTTCCCCTCTTTTATCAGTTTCTGCTCTGTTTTTTTTTTTTTTTTTTTTTCATCTCATTGAATGGAGCGCTCCACATATGAAAGCCAGCAACCCTGGGCTTGGACAGGCTGTGGGCAGAAGTAAAGTCACGGGAGCAGTTAAACCCAGCTCCAACTGGCCAAAAAAAAAAAAGAAGCTCCTGATGCTCAAACAGGAAGTCCAGTCCCCGCAGCCACCCTAACAGATTTTGTTTCTGGGGCCCTCTCTTCCCCGAGAGGCATCTCGCAAGCATTCACAAACCTGTCTGCCAAGAGCATCACCGCAGGCATCTGCTCTGCATGCTTCCTACGGCTCAGGCGCCCTTCTTTTTGGGAACTCCACTGGCAAAGCCTCTGGAGGAAGCTTCACAGTTTTCACTGTTGCCAGCGCTAACCTAGAAAAGTCAGGTCTAGGCAGGGTGCTGCTTCTGTAGCTGCCTAAGCCGTCAGTCCTCAAGGGACCAGCGTGGAGCCAGGTTCTGTGCAGAAGTGGGGAGAAAGGCTGTCTCCCGCCCGCCCTGCTGCTCCGCTCTCCCAGGCAGTGTTCCTAGCTCCCATGGTCACTACGTTTGCCCTAAAGCCAATTCCTCCATCTTCCAGCCGCACTCCCTCCCCTCTGGAGCTCAAAAGCAATCCGAGGTGAGCAGGGTGGCGAGAAGCAGAGTTTTCTGCCTCTTTCTCCTTGTTCAATAACATGTATACGTAAACATATACATATACACACGCTATATACATATATGTCTATATAGTATAGATAGATATAGATAGTGTATATATAGTGTGTGTGTGTTTATTTTATTTGTTTGTTTATAGGGAAAGCAGAGGCTCTGGCTCACCGATTCTGCAAGAAGCCACTTAAACTCCCAGTGTGTTTGGCCAGGATTCCCTGCTTCATGCGGGGTAAAGATCTCGCCCTCCACTCTTACCCCTCATAATTTCAAAGAATAACCAACACCTATTAAGAGTTCTTGAAAAGACTTTTCTTAATCCAATAATTCTATCCTAAGGAAATACAAATGCAAAGATATTCATCATGATGTTTAAAAAAAACAAAAGCAAAAACCCTAACTCCAATAAGAATAACCATATAGTGGAATGTTATGAAACCCTTTAAAATAACATTTTAAGGCATTTAAAAAATTATACTTAATAAAGTGGGGAAATGTTTAAAAATAATATATGGTAAAAGGCTTGTATAATAGTGTCCCAATTTAATAATTCCAAACAAAACTATAGAAAAAAGACTGAAAGGAGTTATGTCCACATTCAAATAATGGTTATTTCTAAGTGGTCAATTAAAGGGTATTTTTATTTGTTTCTTTGTCTCTCTACAAAATCTAAAATAAACATCCAATCAACGAAGTCTGTATGTTTATGTATTTTTTAATATAACAGTCTAAATGCTGAAAGTCATGCTGAGAAAGCCAAAAGCATTTCCACCTGGCTCCTGGGTGGAGAGGTCACATGGTGGGCTCCGTCCATCCCCAAAGCAGCCGACATTTGTTGATCACGTATAGATCAGTGCAACCCAGGCTGGCAGTCCATGCAATGCTTACATTTACCTATTCCTTCGTCTCCACACGTCTTCAAGGCAGGTACCATTATAATGACTCATCCACAGATGAAGAAACCACTGTTTAGAGAGACAGGATCGTCTTGGTCACCAGCTGCAGAGCCAGGGCCAGAGGCCCATATCCCTGCTCCATGGGCTACACTAGGCTGCTGGCCACCTCAGTGTTTCCCGCAAGAGAAAACAGTTTGCAATTAAAATCGAGGTGCCTCAGAGGTAAAAACCAACACTCACAGAGTAGGCAGAGAGAAAACAGCGACCAGAGAAAGCCCATCTCGCAAGAAAAAAGGAAGGAGCTGTTTTTCTCAGTGCTTGCTCCTATCTGCCCAGCACAGATGTCCCCAGAGTGGGAGCCAGAGCTGCTGACTCTCTTTGCTGAACTTTATGGGACCCTCTGCCTCCTGCTTCTTCTGCCCAAATAAGAAACTCAGGGAGATGGACCACTGCCTCCAGTCCCAAATAAGTGGTAAGAACCAAAATTGGGAGTTCCTCTCTTTGAATCCTAAAATCAAAACTGCAAGCCAAATCGCTCAGTGTAGAAGGAGAACAAAAAGAGTCCCATTGCTGTTGCCAGCTGGAAGGGGCCCCACCAGCCCGGGGAGCACCGTTTCTGCAGCACATTCTCCTCCAATCAAGATGTCCCAGGGTTCCCTGCAGCTTGAACTGACAGAAGCACAATGCTCTTCTTTCCAGACGTCTTGGGTTAATTTCTTTATTTTTTCTGGCCCACATTTTGAAGTCTTTCCAGCCTGATGGACTGAAGTGGAAATTACAATCCTATCGGGTCTGTCCAAAACAGATGCCACATAATCACAATCATATTAATAAAGCTGGCAAGCGTGGGTATGAAGAATCTGAGGAAGGGGAGGGGGAGAGAAAAAAAAAAAAAACTAACAACTTCCAGAATGTCTCGACTGATTGAATGCTCCTGCCTTGAAGCAGGTTTCCTCAAGAAATCTGAAGTTGGCTTTTTCCTATCAAAACTCCAAGTAATTCCCTTTCTACTTAATATTTTCTACAGTTTGGATGAAGGGAGTGAAAAGAGGGGATATTTTCTTGAATGTTTTTGGACTTCACAGCATTCGAGGTCTTATTTATGCGTGGGTTTCCAGCTGTGCATGACATAAGTCATTGAAAACTGGCACATCTTCCCATTAGCAAGCACAGCACAACCGCAAGCTTGGCAAGAAGTTCATGTTGCCAGATGCCTTCACTGTTTCTTAAACTATGTATTCAAGGCACTCCACTTTTTTTTTCTTGCTGGAAATACTTTCAAAGAAGAACACAATGTTTTGGGTTGCCTGGCCAAAGTTTAGCTGTACTTTTGCATCTTTGCCAAACTTCCTGTTTTTAGCAAAACAATTTATTATCTCGCTGGTTCTTTACCCAAAAGGATTTGCAGGCACAAATAACTACTTGGTTTCCATGTCTTTTCAGAGAAGAAACTCATTTGCTTTCCCACAATTATTCTGTAGATGCAAGAACAGAAACGTATTTAACCTTTGGGAGTGCTACTGAGGTATAGAAAAGGTTTTAATTACTCAAAACCTCTACAGTCTGAACTTTAAAGAACTGATGATTATTTTTGGTGTGTGCAAGGAAAATAATTCTTTTCAGGTGGTTTGGCAAGATCACAGATTTGCCCCACGTGGCATTGTAGAAGCAAGTTTGGAGTGATTTGGGGTTTGGAAGCCAAGGTTAGACTAAAGAGATCTGATTCATCAGTAACAATCAAAGAAAGCATTCGACCAGACACTGTCATGCATATTTCATCTCCGATTACTAAGCTACACAGTCACCTTTTCGACTTCACCGAAGAACAAAACAAAACAAAACAAAAACTAAACAGTGAGAGGCTTTTCCTTCCCCACCTGCAGCCAACTAGCCTATCAATGAGAAAATAGATTGAGAAGAAACTTAAATACTCAAATTGATTAGAGTGAGGTGGCCACATATAGTCTGTTTCCTTCTACAAAAATATCTTAGCTATAACTAGAACATGTGTTATTTTTATCCACTCATGCACACACGCGCACACACATGCACACAGATACACAAGGCTTCAGTAGTAATGACCTGTATGTACTGTAGCACAGCAACATTGATAACAGTGTGGTTAATCCTTCAGCAAAGTGCATTTAATTTCTAGGGTAGAATGTATTTCAACTTAGAAGTACCCAACCACAGTTTCTCCACATCTTTCAAAAATTACTTCACACTACCTGCCAAGACCCAGGAACTGATAAGGCCGATTTCCTGTATGTTCGTGCTTCACAGATCTTAGAATTCTTTGATGGTGACTTAGCAACCACATAAAAACAATGGCTTCCTAAAACAGAGTGAGTCAAAGAGTAAGACCCTTCAGAGGAAAGGGTTAAGATTAATGAGAGAGTGCAGTGTAGTCTGACAATAGATCGGCATCAGCACTTTGGGAGGAATGCTTCTAACTCGAGCAAGAAAGGCTGAACTTCTGTCTTTCCATTTATGAACTGTTCCTTCAGATGAAAGCAGAGAGAAAGACAGCATCTATTAGATAGATTGTTAGATAGATGATAGATAGATAGATAGATAGGGTATGTATGTGCTGTCTGTTGTATGGCTTTTTTCTTCTTTTTCTTTTTTTTTTATTTTTTATTAAAGATGGATGCTTTGGGCCTCCCTGGTGGCGCAGTGGTTGAGAGTCCGCCTGCCGATGCAGGGGATGCGGGTTCGTGCCCCGGTCTGGGAGGATCCCATATGCCGCGGAGCGGCTGGGCCCGTGAGCCATGGCCGCTGGGCCTGCGCGTCCGGAGCCTGTGCTCCGCAACGGGAGAGGCCACAACAGTGAGAGGCCCGCATACCGCAAAAAGAAAAAAAAAAAAAAAAAAAAAAGATGGATGCTTTGATTCTCTTCAGCAAAGACTGGTCCAAGAAAAAAAGAAAGTCCAAGTAGCCATTCAGTGGGCTAGGGAACATATATTGAGGAGAGAGTTAAAAGGGGAGGTTTTCATAACAAATTGTCACTCAATGCAAGCCCTCGCAGACGTTGTAGCTTAGTATACGGCTACAGAAGGTGGCCCAAGACTTCTCGTAAACTCTTCTAAAAGGTGATAATGTGCTTTTATTATTAACCATAGGGCATGTGGCTTTAAAGAGTTATTTTTAACATTTAAACATAAACAATATCAGCACTAAATATAGGATCAAAGAAATACTGTTTCCGTGTGGAGTTGCCAAAGCACAGAAGCATGGCTGCAAGTACAAGTTTCCTTTGAAGGGGACGTTGCTATCAATATTGCTTACTCAGCAGTCTAGCAATATCAAAATACAGTGCACATATAGACATATATTCATTATATCCTTCCTGGCATGAGAAAAGTTCACTCCTCCAGCCTTTAAAACCAAAATCCAACATCCCAAACCAAAACCTTAAGGGCCCCTTCACTAACTGTTTTCAAGATGAACAGATTTAAAGTAATGTTTGAAGCCTGTGGTATCAGAATTTATTTCTACAAAGTTAACTCTATTTAATATCCTTGGCTCTAAGCTTAATTTGCTAAATCGTGCTGTTTTTGAAATTTATTGCAAAATTATTGTTCTCCAGGGAAATAATTACCATTCGTCTTACTTCGATGGTATTGCTTTCCTCTGCATGTGAATTTAAGTAAGAGATTTAAGAAGCAACTCTGTGTTTTAAGTAAGTATCAGTCAAGACAAGGTGACTCTGATATACTTGAATTTCAGTGAACATATTCTGTTCACTTGAATATCCAATTTTCTGAATGAGAACAGTAGGGTATTAAAATTAGAAAAGAATCCTAGGAGATGACTGCATGTATCTACTTATTTATACACTACCTTGTTGCAAAAAGTCGTCTCAGCAGCTTAGGAGCATATATAAAAAATAGCTACAGAGCATAAATTAGAAGTAAGCATAAAGCAAAAGAGAAAACACTAGGGTAAAGACATAAATGGAGCCAGGAATGGATCGAATATAATCTAGTGAACTTCTACAAATGAAGCACAGGTTTGACTCTTACACTCTTAAGTTTCAAGGTAAAAACAAAAACCTGCTCAAGATTAAACGACTCATGAATAGGAGGTCCTTAGAACTTTATCATGGAAGTTTAAAACATTTTATAAATGATTCTTTTGTGAAGTAGACAATGGTTTCTAGTCTCCTCCACTGAGTGCTGTGTGATCACTAGGGAGGCAAAGGTTGACCACACTGCATCTGGTTCTCAGTGCTTTGCTAACACATCCTGGTTGTTTTCTGGGGAATTGCCTCTCCCCTGTTTGTGGGAAGGTGCTCTGTCCCTGGCCCTCCTAGTTCCCAGCAACATTGGCTCTTATGCAGATTGGCAATAATAGAAGAGGGAGGGCTTCCCTGGTGGCGCAGTGGTTGAGAGTCCGCCTGCCGATGCAGGGGACCCGGGTTCGAGCCCCAGTCCGGGAAGATTCCACATGCTGCAGAGCGGCTGGGCCCGTGAGCCATGGCCACTGAGCCTGCACGTCTGAAGCCTGTGCTCCGCAACAGGAGAGGCCACAACAGTGAGAGGCCTGCGTACCACACACAAAAAAAAAAAAATAGAAGAGGGAAATGGCTGTGGATGATTCCTTCCCAGTGGGAGTGTGCTACCAAGGAAGTGACTGGTTCATAGTAATGCCTTGTTCCAATTCTTCTCATAGCCTGGTTCTCCCAAATCCCCATCAGTTCTTTGAGCCATTTAAAGATCCTCCAGTGGGGCTTCCCTGGTGGTACAGTGGTTAAGAATCCGCCTGCCAATGCAGGGGACACGGGTTCGAGCCCTGGTCGAGGAAGATCCCACATGCCGCGGAGCAACTAAGCCCGTGCACCACAGCTACTGAGGCTGCACTCTAGAGCCCACGAGCCACAACTACTGAGCCCACGAGCCGCAACTACTGAAGCCCACGTGCCTAGAGCCAGTGCTCCGCAACAAGAGAAGCCACCGCAATGAGAAGCCCGTGCACCACAACGAAGAGTAGCCCCCGCTTGCTGCAATGAGAGCTGGTGCGCAGCAGTGAAGACACAACGCAGCCTAAATAAATAAATAAATAAATAAATAAATAAATAAATAAATTTATAAAAATAAAATAAAGATCCTCCAGTAAATTTCTTCCCTGCTTAAATTAGCAACGGTTGCCTACAACTACAGAACACTAAATGAAGTACAGGTAGGACAGGCAACTCAAATGCAGATGGCTTGAATAATGTGGCTGGGCCTCATGAGGTAATTTTGGGTAAAGTTAAGTGGAACACTGAGAGTCTAATACCCAGTTTACAGCCATTGTGATCCTACTCAGTGCAAACTGGATCCAAAGTAGAAATAGTCACTGGTGAAGAGCATCTCTGTCCATAGCAATAATCTCTACCAAAGAATATAGATCCTCTTTCTTCATTAAAGCTCTTAGTATCTTCTCTTTCCTGTGTAGGACATGGGTGTATTTAGGCAAACTTTTGGAGCACTCTACTACCATATACCCACTTTCAGGGTTAGATGTAGCGTTGTTATTAATATTATAACACCTTCTGTTTGTCCTAGTAAATAATGCCCAAATTCAACATTGCTAAAACCCAACACATGAATAATGCTTTATATGTTATAAAGAGTTTTGTGCTGCTGATGAAAATTGTTTCTCCCCTTAAGAGCTCTGGACTGAAGAGCTAGTGGAACAAGAACTACCAGGTATCCAGAACAGTCCCAAAGTCCCCCAAGGCCATGGGAATGTGCCCAGTGGTGTCCTGGTAAATGTGTCACAACTCACTCTCTAAAAAAGAAAAAGCCCTTATCTGTAGTGCTTACAAATTTCTGTGGTATAAAGACTCCTACCATGAGCAATTTCAAGCTACCAATGGAATGCCACTGCCCGTGGAATTGGGAAGAGAATGCACACAGGATTCTGCAAGCCGGTGCACATAGGCTCCAGTGCACCACTAGAAGTGAGATGGGCTGGGACTTGGGACCCTCTACCGGAGTGCTTGGACTTGCTCCGAGACAAATGTCCCCTCACACAACAGAATAAAAAGAAACTATAAAGGACTAGAAATAACTGTACACATGCCCAGTGGGGGCAATTATGAACAATAAGATACAAAAGAGCCAGAAACCAACAGCCACTTCTGAGGCTCCAGGAGCAAAAATAGGGTACCACGCATGATCCCTGCACACAGCACCACCAAGGGGGTGGCCAGGCCACCTAAGCCACACCTCCGGCTCCCACCGACCCATCCCGTTTAAGGAACCAGGTCGCCCCACCTCAGGGAGTGAGCAAGGGAACCTGTTTCTTGTTTTCACTCCCTCGTGCTATAGTACGAGTCCCATTAAAGCCTTGCTTGCATTCCTCATCTGGCCTCATGAATTTCTATTGATTAAAGAGTCCAAGGACCCTAGTGGGAAACAGAAGGATCCCTCCTAGGTCCCTCTCCTCCAGCTGGGCCCAAGGAAGGACCTCAAAGAAGTTCCAGCGATCCATTACTCTTGTGACTTATGTTCTTCTACTAGAAGGAGCCGTGGAAACCCCCAAAGTGAGGTTGATCTCTGCGAATCAGTCGACTAACTCATGGGTAATAGGAGTCTCTCTGTTTACCTGTCTCAGACTTTTCCTCTGGAACATGAAACCATTCATCATGAATAGACATCCTATATGAAGAACATCTTTAGTTTCTTTTCAAGAGAAAGTTTCCACTTAAAGGCAGAGTGAGCTAATTTGTCTGTAAAAAACAAGTTGAAGAAAATCTATGCTACTTTGCAGGAAAAAAAAAAAAAAATCACTGCTCGAAGGCGGTGTACCAAAGTGCCTCAAGTGCTTAAAGTACACAGCTCCCAAATCCAGCATTCTGGGTTTCGATGCTGGCTCTGCTTTTTACCTGTAGTCTCTGCCCTTGGGCAAGTAACTTAAGTTTCAAAACCTCAGGTTGTTGTTTCTCTGCAAAATGAAAATAATAAGAGGGTTTCCGTGAGAACTCAGGTGATGCAGGTAAAGGGCTTAGTCTGGGGTCGGACTTGGGGTAAGCTGTTCCTGTCACTTCTCTTTGATGGTCTGGTCTGCCCTTGTCACGGGGCTCCGTGTGTTTGGGTTTCCTTTTCTAAGATGCAGCAGCTGCCGATAGAGTCCCTTCACCCCAGAAAGGGGTCCGGTAAAAAGACTTTTAAGAGAAAGCTGGTCCTAGCAGAGTGCTTTCAATGGACAAAAGGGCACGATGACAGGCGCCTGCGAGGCATTCCTCCCCACCTTGTGGGAAAGAGCAAAAGCCTGGAACAGGTGCAGTCACGGGGGCCCCAGGAGGGGATGGCCAAGAGGATGAAACTTCCATTATCAGGGTTTGGCTGAAAACCATCAGAGCCACAATTCCAGTGGAACTTGTAATTGCTTACTCATCTCAAATAACTTAAAACATGTCATCACCACTCGCGGCCCCAGGAATGAATCCTGCTGCAGCCTGGAGATCTGTTTTCTTCCTTAAAGCCCTCAGAGTGTTCTGCTGCAATTCCCTGTATGGGATGTAGATATATTAAATACAAAAAAATAATAATAATAACCATAAAGTGAACATTAAGGTTGAGAAATGAGGTCCAAGGATGCCAAGAAATTCAAAAGTAAGTGTTCCCCCAGCAGCTCTAATCCCGCCATCTTTGCAGTAATGTGTCCTTTCCGATTTCTGAATCCTCGGTGGAATGCCCATTTCATGTGACTCTAGGTCCTTCAGCTAAGCCAAGGGAGGGATGCTTGGGGTCCTTCCTGCCCCTTCTCACTTCCCCAGGTCATGGGAAAATCCTGTCTCAGACCCTTCCACCGAGCCCTTGAATGAGGCCAGGTATGGCAAAGCATGCTCAAGAGCCCGGTGTGAGGGCAGGGGGGCAGCTCAGCCGCAGGAAGCTGGATCAGTTCCCTTCCCTGGCCTCTCCCTGAGAGACAGGAGGCTGCTCCTGGCTCCACACAGCAAATGTATCCATGCAGATATCCAGGATGCATTAGTGGTTCGACACAACTGACGTGTTCATGCACCTCTGGGGTACGTTAGTTGAAGTGGCTATAGCAGCTGGTGGCTCTTCTTCAGGCATAATTTATCTGTTGCACTTTACTTAATGTGCAAAATTAAATTTATGCTGAGTCTATGTGTATTACCTACTGTGCATGAGCAGCATGAAATATACCATAAAGCAAATCAGCACAGAGCTATGCTCTTAATTGCTAATGGCTTTCAACACAATTCTTTGTGGTCTAACCAAACTTGGAATCCATTCTACATTGAGAATCCTGCTCATATCAAGGTTGAAAGTGCTTCTCCCCAAGACCTTCTGGAGAACCGAAGGATCAAACCGAAATCCTTTTAAGCCAATCTTTCTAGAGCCTATGTTCTTTAGATCACAGATTCTGCACTTTTCACTAATATTGTGATCAATATGATTTCTACAAGGGACATGATTTTGCTGAAAAATAAGCAAATCAATGTCAATTTTTAAAACTGGAATGTAGGAAATAACCCCAAGATTCAGTCCAACTTCTGTCACAGCCAGGCTGTAGGACCCAATTTGGGTTTCTGGCTCCATATATTAAAGCATAGCATTTGGAATGGCTGATTTCTGCCTCTAACAAGAAAAAAAAATTTTTTGCAATCAAGTATAGTGAACTTAACAAAAACAAATATCTCAGGAAGCTTGAAAAAAATGGGGTGTAAAATACACTTGCACACCCTCTCGCACATCTACATTCACACCAGGCAGAAATTAATTCAAGTTTGAAACCTGATTTGAAAAAGAAATTTGGTGGAGGAAACAAAGGGAGAGAATAAATACACGAGTAATGCAGAAATTTAAACACAATCATATCTCTTCCAACAATAATTATTCACATCTTTTATGTTTCTTATCATTTTAAAGTATGCTTTGTACAACTACAGAGACCATTTTCCATGGGGAAAAAAAAGAAGTTATTTGCTCTGTAGTTTGCATTTGTGCTAGAAAGTTAGCATATGTAGAAATGTCATGTTCTTCCCTTGAAAATAATTTGTAACCTTCCCTATGTAAAGGACAGAGGAAAAATAAAAACAGTGACTATATTACTTTTCAGATGTCATCTTTACATATTTTTTCAGTAGATGACTATTAGTATAAAATTTTAGAAAATATATCAGCCTTTCAAAGCACAGTATTTTTATAAAAATAAGAAAGTTCTGTTAGGAAGATACAGAGTGGTAATTTTACTTGTTTTTCTGCTCTTCCTCATCTTGTTTTCCATAAGAAAATCAGAATATTATTCACCAAGGATTTTAATCTGACATTTTAAATGTTTTATTCAATTCTAGTCCTTCTTGATTTTATGTGGTTTATGGCTGAAAAACTAAGATGTAGAAATAAATTGTTTGCTTTCATATATAAATATATATACATACACGTGCATACATGTACATGCATTCTTTCAGTCACTATCGTATTGAATTCAATACACTGAATAAATATGCATGTAGAAATAGGTTTTCCCATTACTTCTGTTTTTGCATGTATAAGTTATGTTGTTTTGCTGAAAGGTCTAACAAATATACTTCCAGAAGTGAAATTCCTTATTGGTAGCATCTGGATCTTGTTTTTTTTTTTTTTTTCTGGAAAAGATGTGTTCAGTCAAATTTGACTCAGTAGTAAACATTAATTGAGCAACTACTAGGTGTAAGACTCAGATCTGAAAAAAATAACTTGGCTCCCGCTTGTGGGAGCACACACTTCAGTGACAAACATGGACGTGCACACGAATAACTCTAGTGTAAAGTGAATAGTAGTAAGTCTTAGGATAGGGTTATGTCAGAGTTGGGGGCACTCTGGGGCTCTAGGAATGTATGGAGGCCATGGTAGATTGAGAACCGAGTCTAGGAAAATGAGTATAACTTTGGCTGGAAGACTACTGGGGGAAGCAGAGTGAAGAGCACAGCAGGCAGAAGTAACTGCTTGAAGAACAATTTGGATAAATGAAGGGAAGGTCAAAGCACCAAACTCTGATGCACCAAAGGCACACTCACAGCCTTTAGCGAGGCTGTCTTTGACTGCCTTAGAGTGGGGCTTAAAAAAAAAAAAGCAAAGCAGTGATGTTTCCCTTTTCTAACCACAAAACCTTAATTCAGACCTTCATGGGCACAGGTTTTCCGGGTTTGAAAAGAAAAATTTTCTTTCTTACTCCACAAAGATGATACACTTTTATCCAGTGGTCCTTACCTTCTTTATTTTAGCTAACTTAGCTGCAAAGGTGGTTAGAAGAAATGAGGACATTTTCAAGCTCATTTAAAAATCCCATCTGTGGTATTTAACTATTAATAAATATCTTTTGGAATAACACTTCTCCTAGGTTTATTCTATGCTCTCTAAAAACAGGAATTCCTTTCCTCCTTCCCTTCCCTCTCCACCCCCCCACCTTTCAACATCAAGGGACATGAAGGTGAGACACAAAAGAAGGTTGGAAGATACCTTCTTTTAATTGAGTATTTGCATGATATGGGTCTTAACAATCAAAGAGGCTTATTGTCTTATAGCTTTTATAATATTCTCCCACTTTCCTCTTCTCTGGACAGAATGCATATTTACCATGTTGCCACAGGCTTGGTCTTCCCATCTCATTCAACACTAGAAGGCTTTGTCAAAGGAGAGGTCAGTAGCCTCTTAGAATCTTTTGGAGATAGATAGAGCCTGGTAATCATTGCCCACAGTGGGGTTATCTGCTATCTGCCAGGGTTGTTTTCCTGAAAGATATCTGATCAAACTACACTGCAGTCTCTAAAAGTACCCAAGGGAGTCTTCCCAGCTCTGTCTTCTTTCTCTGCTTTCTGTCAATCAACCCAAGCCAAGATAATGCATGATCCAAATATTTTTTAAGTGTCAACATAGGCCATAGTGATTGGGTCTACAGTTAGATAAAATCTCATTTATATTCTCTAATCCAGCTCATTATCACAGATGGTTCTACTGATTTCTACTGTGTTGTCCCTAATGTGAGGATCCAACAATAACTACAGCAAATTTGCATTCTTTCCTTCCTCTTGTTCACAGAAATTCAAGTGATAAGCAAAAGAAACAAACTACCTTAGAATCTGGTTGATTCTCTGGATCTCTGACCCAGTACAGGGAAACTTCAAACTCTAATCTCTAAAATGCAAAATCTTTGAAAACTGGAAGTAATGAAATTCCACCAATTCTGAAAGAAAAAAATAAAGCGCCCACACACAGTAAAATTGAAAGAGTGTGCCTGTGAAGAGCATTCTTCTTACACTTTGCATTCAGATTTTCTGATACCATCCTTCTATAAAATTTAGGATTGCATTCTTTTTTCCTTTAGAATCATGGGCATCATTCCATGCCCAAATACCTACATCTAATATTTGAAATTTTCCAGGTCCCACCTGAGTTGACTACAATCAACCTACCAAATTCCTTTTCCCACTGTTCCTAGACAAGGGTTCCACAGGGACCTAGGGCCCAATCCTAAATCTGACCCAAAATGGACTTTTCCGGTCGTCAGTCATTTTACAGGATGATATGGGATCGCCACCAGCCATGAAGCAAACCTCTGGCTTTCCTACCCATGACCTATCCCGAGATCAGCAAGCACATTCCTGTCTAAACCCTTCACTGCAAATCACCACGGCTCCTTTCATCAAGTTAATTATAGAACCAAGGGGCTGGAAGGGGAGCCTAAGACATCATCTGTTCCATCCCCTCGGCTTTCTGGCAAGGCCACATTTAAATCATCCCAGACAGATGGAAATCTATCCGGTTTTTAAAGACCTCCAGTGCAGGAGATTCCACAAGCCCGTCAGTCACCCACTCTGCTGTTTAACAGCGCCTGTCAGGGAACCCCTCTTTATCTCTAGTTTAAATCTCACACACCGCAGTTGAAGCCAATTTCTTCTTGTTCTGTATGTACATCAACCCTTCACATACCTGAAGATCATTATTGTGGCATCTCTCCAGCTTCTCTGAGCTGAGCTGATAAATCCCAGTTCCTTCCACCTCTTCTTGTAAATCCAACTTTCTAATGTTTAATCATCTCTGTGACTTTCCACTAAATTTTGGTTCCTTTCCACTCAAGAATTAACTGGAAATATAGGTCGTTATTTTTGTCTTCCAGGCAGTGCTTCTCAAACTTATACTCTCAGGACCCTTTTTACTCTCTTAAAAATTAAGGACCCCAAAAAGCTTTTGTTTATGTAGGTTCTATCTATAGGTATTTGCTTTATGCGAAATTAAGACTGAAAAATCTTTAAGACCCCAGAATACACAAGTATACAGCCCATTATCCATCAGAGAGGATAATGTCATCACATCATGTGGTCTCTGGAAAACTCCACTGTACGCTCCTGAGAGAATGAGATGAGAAAGCAAGTAACATACTCGTATAATTATAGAAATAGTATAGTCTCTGCAGGCCTACTGAGAATCTTCAGGCTCCCCATGGTCCCTGGACCACACTCTGAGATCCTCTACATTATGGGAAGCATGGCCCTATTCTCAGAGTAGACCTGGATGTATAGGCAGTTGGCAAGGAGTCGAGTCTAGTCTGAAGACAGCCAAATCAAACTGTGCTACATTAGAAGGCAAATTAAAGCCTTTAACTGTTGAAAAGTCCATACTCTCGACATTAGAAAAATAGGAGAAACCGATTTTGAGAAGAATGAACCGACTTTTGTTGATATTTTTATGGGAAATCATGGTAGTTTCAGAGCAGAAAGGCAGAGGGAGTTACTGTGGATTGTGCCTTAATAGCAAAAGCAGATTCTCTAACATGTAATCCTCTTAATCACACACAAAACCATTCTGTTTATTTACTGTTGATCTGGGCACAAATAGGTTGTTTGCTGTGAAACAACAGAGCTCTTCAAATCCCTTGTGACCGTTGTTTTTACAGTTGAAATCAGCCCTGTCTACTAGGCCCTCCCTAGGTCTGCCTATCAATTTTAAAGACCCTGAGGTGATGGTGGGGCTTGGGGAAGGGAGCCAGTCTGCACGGGCCCCTTTTGCGGGTTCAATCCCCAAGCAAAGGCAGATGCTCAAATGACTTCTTTTTCTTTATTCTCCCTTCACTAATTTTATATTGTTTTCTTTCATACCTGAGAAACTACTTTTTGCCTCAACCATCTCAGGTTTTAAAACTGTTAGCTTAAGTCTTGTTTAACATATTTATCAGGCATTATAGGTTTATCCATCAAGCAACAAGTACTTACTATCTACTTTATATTCAAAATTCTACTAGACGTAGTAGGTAACTACCACAGAGGCACAAGTCTTATTTTCTATCTCTAGGGACTTACAGTCTAGTTGGAGACAAAATAAAATAAAACTTGGGTAAAACAACAGCTCACTGTAAATGACAGAATAGAATTAAGTTCTAAACTCCACGGTACAGACTAAGTATTATAGGAGTTGTCAGAAAGAGTCTCTCTGTTAGGATGTGAAACACACCCCGCAAATTTTTTTTAAATGGAGTATTTCAGTGGTGTTAAGGTGAATTTTGAGTTGGAGCTTGAAACGTATTTCTTCTGACAGCTTGCATGGTCACTCATATAAGCAGGCCCAACCCTGTGTTTGGGGGCCTGAGGCTAGAGTACAAATGCTTCTCATCTCCTACCCCCTACCCCTGCCTGACCCCATCTCTTCCCACCTCTGGCTCCATCCTGGACAGGGAGAGCTTCACATGCAGGAATGGGAAACACCAGCATGTGACAAAAACTCAGTCCACAGCTACACCTGCAATGCAGTGACCCCTGGCAAGCTGCAGGTGGGCATTCCACCGACTTCTCAGAATCCTCTCCTTGAAGGAGGGAAGCACATGGACTGGGCCAAAGCACGGTCTCCAACATGTAGGACACAAGGCAGGATGCTCATGTCGAAGGAGATGGCTTTAAAGTAAAAGAATTCCAAAATAAAAGTCTCTCAAAAATAAATATTCCTCATACTAAGAGTCTTTCAATATTCCTTCAACTTCTTTAGTCACACAATTTCTTCTTCTTTAAAAGAACTCTGGGAACTTCCCTGGTGGTCCAGTGCTTAAGAATCCGCCTTCCAATGCAGAGGATTCGGGTTTGATCCCTGGTCGGGGGAAAAACTAAGATCCCATATGCTGCGGGGCAACTAAACTGGTGTGCCACAGCTAGAGAGAAGCCCGCACATCACAACGAAGAGCCCACCTGCCACAACAAAAGATCCTGCATGTCACAACTAAGACCTGACACAGCCTAAATAAATAAATAAATAAATAAATAAATAAGAAGGAAATTTAAAAAATACATAAATAAAAGAACTCTGTGCTTTGATTAGCTTTTCAGAGTAAGACTATCATAAATTTCACTTCACTTAGATTACTTTACTTTTTAGTATTGATTCAGTAAAAAAAAATTTTTTTTTTTTTTTTTTTTGCGGTATGCGGGTCTCTCAATGTTGTGGCCTCTCCCATTGCGGAGCACAGGCTCCGGACGCACAGGTCAGCGGCCACAGCTCTCGGGCCAAGCCGCTCCGTGGCATGTGGGATCTTCCCGGACCAGGGCATGAACCTGTGTCCCCTGCATCGACAGGCAGACTCTCAACCACTGCGCCACCAGGGAAGCCCAGTAAAAAATTTTAAATGTACTTTCCTAGGAATTTTCAGAAATATCTTAATTTAAGAAAACGATCCAGACCTGGAAAAGTAAAATATTAAGTCAACTAATATTTTGAATGCACAGAAAAGTTGAATGAAAGATTCTTTTTATAAGGTCAATTCTCAATCTATTTTGTTTGTTTGTTTGTTTTTGTGGTATGCGGGCCTCTCACTGCTGTGGCCTCTCCCGTTGCGGAGCACAGGCTCCGGACGCACAGGCTCAGCGGCCATGGCTCACGGGCCCAGCCTCTCCGCGGCATGTGGGATCTTCCCGGACCGGAGCACGAACCCGTGTCCCCTACATCGGCAGGTGGACTCTCAACCACTGCGCCACCAGGGAAGCCCTCAATCTATTTTTTAATGGCATTAGTCACACCCTAAATCGACTATTTATTTATTTATTTAACATCTTTATTGGAGTATAATTGCTTTACAATGGTGTGTTAGTTTCTGTTGTATAACAAAGTGAATCAACTATACATACATATACATACATCCCCGTATCTCCTCCCTCTTGCGTCTCCCTCCCACCCTCCCTATCCCACCCCTCTAGGTGGAAACAAAGCACCGAGCTGATCTCCCCGTGCTATGCAGCTGCTTCCCACTAGCTACCTATTTTACATTTGGTGGTGTATATATGTCCATGCTACTCTCTCACTTCGTCCCAGCTTATCCTTCCCCCTCCCCCGTCCTCAAGTCCATTCTCTACGTCTGCGTCTTTATTCCTGTCCTGCCCCTAGGTTCTTCAGAACCATTTTTTATTTTTTTAGATTCCATATATATGTGTTAGCATACGGTATTTGTTTTTCTCTTTCTGACTTACTTCACTCTGTATGACAGTCTTTAGGTCCATCCACCTCGCTACAAATAACTCAGTTTCATTTCTTTCTATGGCTGAGTAATAGTCCATTGTATATATGTGCCACATCTTCTTTATCCATTCATCTGTCCTAAATTGACTATTTAATTTAAGCTTAATATTTATTCATCAGACTTTATTGATTTCCTTCTAGTCGCGGCAGACTTCTAATCTCACGGCATTTCTTTAAAAGCATCTTTCGCCTGTAATTTTCCTTGAGGCATTCCGGCTCTACTCTTCCTCTTCCCTTCATCGTTCTGAATTAGTGAGATTTTCCTGTCCCTGGTGAAAAACCAAAAAGAAACATTCCAAGCATATAGACTGGAATATGGAACAAAGGAAAGATATATTAGAAGAAAATGACAGGCTGGTTTTTTCTTGAGTGCTGCCTTGTGACCCATCACAGCATGGCCAGCATTCACAATAGTTGGAAAGAAATTTAATTTATTACTACAGCCTCTTGTGTAGGTACCATAGGTTTTGTTTGCTCATGACAAAGAGCAAAACTTCTTCAAAACCCCATTCCCTACTAGAAAATGAGCAAATGACTTGAACAAACACTTCACCAAAGACAATATATGGACAGCAAATAATACATGGAGAGTTTTCCAATGTCATTAACCAATAGAGAAATGCAGATTTAAAGCTACAAGGACATATACCACTACCTACCTATTAAAATGGCGAGAGTAAAAGTACTGATAACACCAAATGATAGTATGGATGCAGGACAACTGGATCTTTCATACATTGCTAGCAGGAATGTAAGATGGCAAAGTTATTCTGGAAAACAGTTTGGCAGTTTCTTACACAGTTAAACAGAGTTATCATATAACCCAGCAATCATACTTCTGCATATTTCTCTTCAGGAATTGAAAACTTATATTTATATAAAAACCTGTAGATGAATGTTCACAGCAATTTTATTTATAATAGCCCCAAACTAAAAACAACCCAAAGGTCTTTTGATGAGTTAACAGATGGACAACCATACATAAGGACAGTAGAAAGCTACTCAACAATATAAAGGAATAAACTACTGATACGTGCAAAAACTTGATGCATATCAAGGACTTTATGCTGAGTGGAAAACCAATCTCAAATGGTTACATACTGTATGATTCCATTTATATAACATTCTCAAAATGACCAAATTATAATAATGGACAATAATCAGGTTGGAGTTGGATGGAGGGTATGATATTAGGGTATAACTTGAGGGAGTTTCTTTATGGTGCTAGAAGAGTTCTATATCCTGATTGTGGTGACTGATAAGGCTATAAAGTCTATTGCCCAGGGGCTTCCCTGGTGGTGCAGTGGTTGAGAGTCCGCCTGCCGATGCAGGGGACACAGGTTCGTGCCTGGGTCTGGGAAGATCCCACATGCCACGGAGTGGCTGGGCCCGTGAGCCATGGCTGCTGAGCCTGTGCGTCCAGAGCCTGTGCTCCACAACAGGAGAGGCCACAACAGTGAGAGGCCCGCATGCCAAAAAAAAAAAAAATCTATTGCCCAAAAGATTAGACTTTCCAACACTGGCCTGTGCAGAGCCTTTCCCAAAGGGCAGTCATTACTTGATCACTTGCGTTTTATTTATCATGCATCTGCTTCTCACAGTGTATTCATTGCACTTGGATGCCTAGTACAGCCTGCTGGGGTTGGAAGGGCAATGTCAGTACTCCTCATTTATGCAGAAGTGACCAATAACCATTGGGTGGTTATTGAAATAGGCAGATGGAGAATTCCCAGGCTCCTAGATTTTTAGTCTATTGCTTTTCTCACCACACCTCTTTTCAACAAGACCCCAGTCACGGAAGTCAGGGAAGAAAGTGAGCCCCGCTCAGAAGAACCATCTTTCAGTAGTGAAGAGAGTTATCCTGAGACCTTAGAATTCACTTTTCCAACTGGACCCTCATGTCATCACCAGAGGTTGTCAGACACTTAGAGGAAACTCATGGGTTGGATTTTTCATCTTCTCAACATTAAATATATTCTTATTGCTTTTGCATTTACAAAACTCATGATTCCTTCCTCAGGGGTAAGGACATAAACCCTTGCCAGGCTGTAAGGCACATTATATTTTTTCTTGATAGCTTCAGTGCATGTGGGATTTTTCCTTCATTGCTGCCATGACTACCCTAAAGTCCAAATAAAAAGCTATCAACAGATCTGGGTGGCCTCTAATAAAGGGTGCTTTCTTTTTGTCTATTTAAAGTGCCCTGGTTATTTTTTTTAAAATTACATTCTATTAATAACAGATGCCTGGTATCTTACTTCTGTAATATACTGTAATTAACAATGCAAATGTGAAATAAAAACCTCATTATTTATCAGATAGACATGAGCAGGTGATTATGTACTCAGAGGTATAAAATGCATAATGAAAATGCACAGTGATAATTGTTCCAAAAGAGCTTCCACTTCTGGGCCAGAGGTAGAGTTTTTAAGGTTAAGTATAAAGACTATCTGCCTATTTCCTTTTCTCCAGTCTAGCCCTGTGCATAATATCATTTTTTTCTCAATCCGTCCAAGATCAGTTTGAATAACTTAAATTTTATAGCATCTTGTTTAAACTCAAGGCTAACTCAGAAAAAGTGTTAGAAAGCCTTTGCAAATGATACATTTCTGTTTCTCTAAAATACTCATATAACTCAGGAAAATTAGACAGACCAATTTTATTAACCATTTTTTAAGATTTCATTTGAAAGGAAAGCACTCCTGGATGGAGAGCTTGTATATCAAATTTCAGACCTAAGTAAACTTTTATAGCTGAGCTGTAAAAGTAGTCATTTATAATGCAAACACTGCCAAATTTTTAACTATCATCCTGCCAGTGGGCGACTATAGTAATCCAACAATAATCATCATCATTATAACAAATCACCCGAAAGAGAGGCTGCTGCCCTATCCAAATGGGCAAAACATTCCCCTCCAATGGGGTGTGTTCCAACAGAGAGAACCTAATAGCCAGAGAGCTGGGTACCCTTCCTTGTCAGCACTGGCACACTTTGGGAATAAATTAGTCAAGGAGACGACCCCGCCCCCATCCATTATCCTTTTTGCATCCTAGATGACCTAAAAATGCAATTTATCAAAGGCGATTGTGTCACTCCCTAACTGAATTACCTTCCTCTTTGTCCCATAACACCATAAAGCTTTACCCCTGAAATAAGAAGCCCAGTTCACTCTTTAATGTTTGCAAATGTCCTGTGTAAAGGAAGGGAATCTCTCAGACCCAGCTTAACTCAAACCAGAACTGAATCTACTCCTAGCATTGCTGGGTTTCAGGTTAGCCTGAATGGGCTCCCATGCAAGCCGGTCATAAAAGGCCAGCATCTCAGACTGGCCCTGACAAGCCCACCTGCCTCTTAAGCGCCTCAGCCAAATGAATAGTTTCATTAAGGAGCGGTTGGAGTGGAAACAGACCTCTCTGGGTGACAGGCAGTCCAGTGACAAAAATCATAAAAGGTCCTTGGGTGGCCACATTTCTCTCCTTGTGTCACCAGCCCAGAATGGTTAACGTGATAAAGCATCCCTGATTCAGGCAAATGGGGAGGCCTAGGGACCTTGTTGAATTCATTGCTGTCATAATCATGAATTAAAGACTTTTTAAAAGAAAATGTCTGTTTCTACTTCCAAGAATTGTACAGAGCCTTGAACAAGTCCACTGTGGTATAATCATGTAGATGTTCTAAAGGAAATTTTCATAAATAAGAAATAATAATGTTATTGACATAGCCATTGTTTTACATGTTACTAAAGTAAGTTTAAAAGTTCTTGAAAGTAATCTTTGTCCTTCCTTAAACGACTGAAGAATTTTTTGAGCTAGTCAATGTTCTTTAAGGAATTTAATTTTTAACATTTAAAATTCTTTCTTAATTATTAGAATGTGAATTTGTGACATTGTACGTTTTTGGTATCATCATATATTAAGCTCAATAGGAATAATTGTTTTTTCATATTTACAGTTGGGGAACTCTTATTCCTTACTCCCCATGTCTTCAGAGGAAGGAATTTCCACAGGTAGAGCTGCTTTCCTGGTTTCTGTCTATCCTTTTCTCATATTAAGTTGGAGAGAAGGAACTAAGCAGGATGGCCGGCACCTGCTGGGTCTCTCTTGAGGAGTTTTCTCCTTGCCAAGTGTGCCTGGTCCAGAAGACAGCCACAGCCTAGGCTCCCTTGGCCATGACCCAGTGAGTATGATGCTAACAGAGGTAAAATGTCAGCAAGCCCAGTTGCCTGAGGACCTAAGCCTCGTTCTCAAAGCTGATACGTTAATTTCCATCTGTCTGGCTTCTGTACCTCTCTTTCAATGGTGCTAAAGTGAAGCAGGACCAAAAAGGGAGGATCATGTTTTACCTCTTCCAACCATAACGTATATCAAGTGATCTACCACTGTGGGCTGAGGGAAGCCCCACTCTGTCCATTCTTGAAGTAGGAAAACTTTAAAGAGAGGTTTTATGATATCTGAGGTGCTGCTTCCTACACAACAAGAAATAAATCAACACCCGCTTGCAATTTCAGATCCCAGCATTTTGGAGCCTGGGGAAATGTGGCAGAGAGCTATCAGGCTCATGTGCTAAATGGATGTGATACCCTCCTTCATAAAGAGGTGGAGTCCATGGAAGACCTGGGTTCTGGTCCTGCCTCACCCACCACGCAAGCCTCCCATGGCCCACCAAGTACTTTCCTGCCACATCTTGCTAACCCAGCCCCAGGTTCCTCAGCAGCTGTCTTCCTGAGGGTGTGTTCTCTTTTCCTCAGAATACTGAAATGTAAAGGTTTTGTTAAAAAATTTCTTAAAGAGAAAAAAAAATTTCTTAGATAAGTGGTATGCCATCCTTGGCCATTTTCAGAAGTAACTAAAACCACATGATTTCTTAACCTCCATTAACCTAAAATGCTTAGTTACCACCCAATGGCCTGTAAACTTTTAGCAGGCAAACATGAACAAAGAGACAAACAGTGCTGTTCATGTGAAAATCAAGGGAGTGAAAATCCGAATTTTAGAAGAAACCACAAAATAAGAAATATTTGCTCTCATTGAGAGCAAGGTATATTTAAACTCTAACCAAAAAACCCATAACCAGTGTTATAGAACGGAGTGTTTTTGAAGACTGTGAAAATTGTTGAACTTGAATAATACTTGACACAGAGAAACGATGCAACAGAAGGTAAAAGGTGAGCCCTGGAAATATCAGTGTTGTATCAGGAAATGACGATCTATAGGCAATCTGCTTGATTTTTTCAGGGTAGATGTTTCTTCACAAGCTTCTCTGAGGTCCTCCTGACCTCAAGTTTTCCTCTCAGAATATCTTAGCTTTCTTGATACACAGTTTGGGACTCAGAAATTTCCTAAAAACTAACATTCACAGTTAAAGAAGATGTGGTATACATATACAATGGAATATTACTCAGCCATAAAAAAAAGAATGAAATCTTGCCATTTTCGAAAATGTGGATGGACCTAGAAGGCATTACATGAAGTGAAATAAGTCAGACAGAGAAAGACAAATACTGTATGATTTCACTTATGTATGGAATCTAAAAAACAAAACAAATGAACAAACATAACAAAACAGAAATAGAGTCATAGATACAGAGAATAAATTGGTGGTTGCCAGCAGGGTGAGAGGTGGGGGGGGGGGTGAAATGGCAGGGGGAGAGTAAGAGGTACAAACTTCCTGCTACAAAATAATGAGTCACAGGGATGACATGTATAGGATGGGGAATCTATATAGTCCGTAGTTATGTAGTAACTTTGTATGGTGACATGTGGTAACTAGATTTATCTGGTGATCATTTTGTAATGTGCAGAAATATCAAATCACTATGTGGCGCACCAGGAACTAACCTACTGTTGTAGGTAAATTATACTTTTAAAAAACCCAAACAAACAAACAAACAAACTCAGAAAAAGAGATCAGATTTGTGGTCACCAGAGGTGGAGCGTGGCAGCAAGGGACACTGGATGAAGAGAGTCAAAGGTACAAACTTCCAGTTATAAGATAACTAAGTACTAGAGATGTAATGTACAACATGATAAGTATAGTTAACCCTGTTGTATGTTGTATATGAAAACTGTTAAAAGAGTAAATCCTAAGAGTTCTCATCACAAGTAATACATTTTTTTCCTTTTCTTTTATTTTGTATCTATAGGAGATGATAGATGTTCACTAAACTTATTGTGGTAATCATTTCATAATGTATGTAAGTCAAATCGTCATGCTATACACCGTAAACTTACACAGTGCTGTATGTCAATTATATCTCAATAAAACTGGAGGAAAATTTAAAAACTAGCATTCGCTTTATTTCCCATCTGGAAGCGGAGTCCCAGACATGAAGGAGCAATAGCAGCACTAAATCCCTGTTAGTGAGATGGCCTCACCATGTCTCAGAAGGGCCTCTGGGGAGGACTGACTACAGGATTTGTGGGCCCAGAGAAAAATGAAGATGCAGGGCCCCTTGTTCAAAAGTTAAGAATTTCAAGATGGTGACAACAACTCATCAGACAAGTCGGGGGCCCTTGTGTCTGCACAGGTCACATGCCCATTGAAGACAGCCCAGTCTCTAGAGCCTTTGGTAGGATGGGCCACCATACAGATTGAGGAGAGTATCTTTTTTTTTTTTTTTTTAAGGATCCCAAAACACTTTAGAGTCACAGTCACCCATCACCTTTCCTCTCAACATTCTTGGCATCCACCTATCTAGCAGGCAAGGATTGTCTTTAGACTCTCACAGGTGGGTAAACTGAAACACACAGAGATTAACTAATTTCCCCAATGCTAAATCCTTCAGCTACAGGTGGTGAAGCCCTGAAGTGGGTATCACAATTCCCAGTGGCCACCAAAGATGCCTACAACCCTGTCCTTGTATTTAGTAAGCCCTGGCACTTGCTAACAGCACATAAATAAACACTCTTGGGGCCAGGTCAGTTCTGCTTCATCTTTGGCACTGGTTTTTAACTAGAAACCATAGCATCACATGATGATATCATCAGAGGAAAACCTTGGTGGAGAGCTGTATGACTTCTCTTTACGTGATGGGATGCGTCAATGGCCCCGTTATTGTGTCCTGAACTTGACATTATCACTGAGAGTAAGAAAAGCCTCATTTTCCAGAAGCCAGGTGTGCTTTGCAAGAGCCTATTTTAGGGATTATCATGGCTGTAATTTCGCTTTTCTTGAGGTATTTCTATTTCTCCATCTTGGTTTTTCTTCCCATTTCTACACACACACACACACAACACACACACACACACACACACACACACACACATAAAATCTGGCTTCTCTCAAAGCGAGCAGCTAAGCAGACACCACAATTCAGTCTTCATCCAGTGGTTTTTCTCTTTTTGACCCTAGTTGTTAATAAACATCTTTAACTACCTACATGCCTTAAATTAAGAATGAGGGGGCTTCCCTGGTGTCGCAGTGGTTGAGAGTCCGCCTGCCGATGCAGGGGATGCGGGTTCGTGCCCCGGTCCGGGGGGGATCCCACGTGCCGCAGAGTGGCTGGGCCTGTGAGTCATGGCCGCTGAGCCTGTGCGTCCAGAGCCCGTGCTCCGTGGCGGGAGGGGCCACAGCAGTGGGGGGCCCGTGTACTGCAAAAAAAAAAAAAAAAAAAAAAAAAAAAAGAATGAGGAAAGCATCAATTTAGGAGTAAGTCATTCTAACCTTGTTCGCTTTAAATTCCCTTTCCATGACAGTGATACAGTTTTCCTGATTCAAAAGCAATTATGAAGCCTTCTGTGGATGCAGGTGGATGAGGTTTAGCTGCAGGAATGCACAGGTGTAAACCAAAGACCATCATGGAGCAAAAACACCCACCTCCACCTCCCTGCAGCCATTTCCACAGATATGTGTTTCAAAGTGCATCACTGATCACCACGGAAGATTGCTGATGGGTACATGGAGGTTCCTTATAGTATTCTCTCTCCTTTTGTGTATATTTGAAATTTTCCATAATAAAAATTTAATTAAAAAAAAAGAATAAAGCTGATTCAAGTGCATCAACGCTGCTGTTGATTCCCAGATAGAACTCTCTTCAAGACAACAGAAGAAAGCAGGGTGGCAGAATAAATCCTGCGGTTCCCCAGGATGACTACAACTATCATGGATGCAAATAACCCCCCTTTCCTCACCAGCCCACGTCTTCCCAGCACACTGACCAGCGTTTGCAAGGCAAGATGGAAACACTGACAAACTACCCTAAGACCATCTTCAAGGTTCAGGTCTAAATAAAAGGGAAAAAAATGGCAGAAGGAAGGAGAAGGAAACATATTTTTTGAGCTCCACTGCTGGCCAGGCCCCAAGTGAGGTACCTGCCTCATGATATGTAGGTCACATAGTCAGGGCCAGGCACACGTCCTGCTTGGAGCTGGGCAGTGGGAAGGAGGTGAGGAAAGAGCCATTTGTCCCACAGCTTACATTCATGAAAGCCTCACATTTTGACTTTTGATCTTTAAATGAATTTAAACATATGGTCATGGAATTTCTGTATGTTTCGCAATTAGTAATTTGTTAAATGTAAATATGTGAGGTTCACCACAGCTTTTCATCCCTGTTTGGACCATGCTTGCTTTTTAAGAGACCAAGGGTGGCCAAAGAAAAACAAAGAAAGAAAGAAACAAAAAATAACAACAAAAAAGGGAAGTGGCCTGGTCTCTCTCAGCCTCTTAGACTCTGCTCAGAGAAAACGGAGCTGAGTTTCTCGGTAAATAGAGGTCACTAACATTTTCCCCTTTTATTTCTACTGCCTATTCCTGCTGTTTGTCATTTTGTTTGTTTGTTTGTTTGTTTTGTTTTCCTAGGGCTGCTGGCCTCTTTCAAAATAAGTAACAGGAAAATACATGAAGTGACCAGTGAGGACCATGTTACAGTAAAGAAAGAAAGAAACAAACAAAATCTACTTTGGGAAAACTGAGTAATGCCAGGAAAAGTAGTTTTCAAATTTCCAGAGAAGAGCAAATAAGACTTTAATAGCTTTAATATTTCCCAAATGTGACCATAAAGAAGAGCTTGAGGAGGACAGTGCCTCCATAAGTGTGTTTTAAACGCGTCCACGCTGTGCTTGTCAGCTGTCCCACCACCCAGCCCTTCAGGTGACTCTCACGTAGTAAGAGCCTGTATCTTTTATGAACCTGTCTCTGCTTCCTTCTTTTTTCCATAGACTGCTTCCTTTGCTTCCAAAGTCTCCTGTAGTCTTCCTGGTAGCATCAGAGAGTAAAATGAGTCATTTCTTAAAAATCTAATTTCCAATTATCACAGGTTCGTTGAAGAAGGACAAATAATTTTTTTAAAGTCCATATACTATCAAATAAGTCGTGTTTCATTTTTGGTTTTGTTTAACTGTTTAGTTTTTCCTTCCTTTTCAAGAGCTGTTTGATCAACAGCCAGTCTCTGCGGGAGAAATGGCCAGGAATTCAGGGGAGCCCCATTCCTTCCAAAACTCTCCTTGCACTGCTTTGCAAATCCCTGCTTTGCAAATGGTTTAGTATCAATCCCAGGGGTCCCATTTCTGAGCCTGCATCCTGGAAGGTCCTGTTCATTCTCAGATGAGGAGTCAATGATCTGGGAAGAGGCTAAGAATGAGAAGGCAGCAAGTAGAGTCAACCAAGATGGTACACCTTCTTCTTCATCCAGAGGCGTGAACCGTAAAGTCAATGGTCACTCCAGAGACACGACACTCTCAGAACAAGCTCCCAGCTTTTGGAGTGTGATTACTCCCAGCATAGACACTGAGAATCAGACCGAAACTTCAAAATCCAAAAAGGACTCCAAGCACCTGATTTGGGCTTCTTGGGTCTCACACATAATGATAAAATGATAACAAACTTTTATAAAGATAAACTCAAAGTCTTATAGCATGTTCCTATATTATTTTCATTGATTAAAAAAAAGTAAAACTGAAATTCAGTTTTCAATTTATTTGGAATAAAGCAAACTATTTTAGATATATATATATAGACTCAAACCCCCTGAAACCTTGACCAAAACTACAGTCAGGGATGAATTCGAGTAACTGACACTGAGTTCTGAGTTTAAAAAAAACATAATGAAATCACCAATCACCCTCCTCTGCTGCTGAGTTTTGGTCCTCATTAGAGATTAGTAGTTTAGTGAGCTGGTGTGGAAATGTTCCTTATTATCACAGTTTATTGCCTACCTCAGTACATCTGTTCCAAAATTCATATAGAAGTGGCCAGACATTTCAATAAACCAGTATGTCTTGGAATTTTCATGTAGTTCCCAATGCACTAAAGTCTGAATGGAAAGCTGGGACTTTGAAATTTACAATCACACAGACTGAGCAACATCTGGACACCTTTGCTCCATCGCTCTCCCTGTTCCTTTAGATTCAGGCTCAAGTTATGATTTGCACGAAAGGCCAAAACACCTTGTGTGTGGCAGGTGTGAGTTCAAGCTGACAAAAACTTAATACTATGTTCAATTCACTTTGATACAGCTTTTTACAAAACACATGGAACACTGCTTCCACCTTTTACCAAGTAACGTAACCAACACGGAAGATGACCTGGCAAGGGAAGGGATTTTCTTTCAGAAATGGAGAGAAAGACTGAAAGAAACATATTTGTTATCCCAGCTAGGGTCCTTGAATTAATTTCCTCATCACATCCCCTGATAGTGTGTGTGTGTGTGTGTGTGTATGTTGTGTGTATACAAGACGGATTTCTGACACGAGAAGAGAAACATCTGGAATTCCCAAATAAAAGGCCCCCTCCTCAACACTTTGATCAGCCTCCACACTGAATCTTTAGAATGTCCTTCCTAGCTGGCCATATTGAGAGACAAAGGAAGAGGGGAAGAGAGAGAGGACAAACAGGAGAGAAGAAGGAAAAAAGTGTCTGATGCGTCTAGGTCAATGTAGTTATAACTAAATACTTACTGATGACAACCTGGCAGTTTCTGTGACTCTCTGTAACATTCACTATCAAAGCTGCAGAAGCCTCTTCCCTCACGAAGCAGGACTAAAAGTCATAACGGGGCAGCCTGGCACTGGGGCTTCGCTTTGGATTTGAGGTAGGCCAAGTGCTATTTTGTGAGAATAGGTTAGATCAATCTGAATTTTCAACCTGACCTTCCCCTCACCCCTAATAACTTCCTGGTTCCTCAGTCACAGGGTGATTTATGAGCAAGAACAAAGAATGATGTGTCTATCCCGGCAGCAAGGGAAACTAGAAAACTTATTAAGGGGGCAAAAAAAAAAAAAAAAAAAAAAAAAGGTAGAAGGAAAGAAAAGGGAAGAATCCAAAGAGAAAATACTCGTTTCAGGCTGAGGTACCTCAGTTTCTAGGCTGCTGTAATTACCTAGTCACTGAAGAAATAAAACGTGGAAATACATTTTATAAAGAACCAATGTTTTAAACAATGTGAGGTGCTCTCATAATTTTAAATCTCTCTATGTTGTCCGTGTGCAGAACCCTGATGACCTTTAAAGAGGAGGGCTCCAATAATTTTAAATTGTTCTTCCCTGAGAAGGCACCAAACCTCCATCCTCTTCCAAATGGAAGCAATCTTGAAATTCTGAAGCACACCAATAATTTTAAATAGCCCCTCCCCGATCCCTTGTCGCTTTATGCCTTCTCTTTGTCTTTTCTCAATTTTTTAGACAATGCCGTTCCCAGCTTTCAATGTTACAATTTCTTAAATTTACAACTGCAAATTAACCTGCAATAACAGCTGATTCTCTTGTGCCTTTTTCTTGAATAAGTGAACACAACTTTTTCTCAGAGTAATGGTGACAAAAGTGTAGGGTTTTATTTAGGAAACCCTCCCAAGAATGTTTTGATTTAGCACTTGCAAAAAATAATGTAAAATTAATGAATAAAGATTTTATTATTTCTAATCTACAATTCCATAAAGAATACAATTTTATATTGAATTCCAGTCTCTTACAAAGACCTTCTTTAATTAAAATGCCTCAATCTTCTTCAAATTAGAAAAGCAAATTGTTACATATCCTACGTAGGTGATTTTCTGTTTAATGACAGTCACTCAGATGATTTATGACACACATTATTTTATATGAAAGTACAATGAAATAGGCATTACCAAAGGTAATCTCTGTAATGTCTGGAGAGGGATCAGAAACCTCAGTGCAACAATGAATGCCATATTTAAAATGCAAAATCCAAAGACATTATTATGGTTTTGATTTCTTATGGCACAGCTTCGCCTGATCAGTTATATTACCAGCGCAGCACAAAGGGTGTTTGCGTATGAATGCCGCAAAGATAACAGACGGGAAAAATGAAATATAAAGTCAATTTTCATGCAGAAATTGTTATCAAAGGGATGATAAAGTAAAACTGTATAATCACAAGAAGAAACAATTGATGAAGAACAATCTAAAGTAGACTGAGTCTGCTATCTGATTCTAGCTTTTAAATTCTGGTCCTATTAAAATCCATAATGAAGTGTTGAGATAATGTATAAATGAAGGCAAATAGAGCACTATGTTGATTATTATTTAGACACTGCCTCCCACAATCTCTCTTTGCAAAGGGAATCAAGCAGCAACTTAAGAGTGCACATCATGAACTGGGATGAATTTTCATCAAGCACAGACTTCTAACTTCAATGAAAAAAATAATTGTGAGTTTTAAAACTCCTAGTTGCTTCAAGGTATAATGGAAACATCAGGCACCAAGGGAAGAGGAAACACACACACAGACACACACACACACAAATCAAGTGAAAAGTCATAATATTGGAGAGAATGTAACCCCCTAAACTTTGTCTTTCTGGAATAAGTTGTGAATAATGGCCAAGCAGACCCTGCATAGAAGGGTTACCCATTAGAATAAAGGCCTCTCCCCACTAGAATGCTGTTTATCAGGCAGTTTGCAAGCAGAAAGGTGGCTCTTTTGAATTCTGTTCAAGGCATTTTGCTTGGGGCCTCAGAAATTAAACAGAGAATAGCACGGAAGAGGTTTACTATTTAATGCTCTTGGTTGTAATTTTTTAATTATCCATTAGGAAGACGAAGGCAGGTTCAGACAGGGATGAAAAGAAAGACTTGGAAGAAATATGGCTTTCTGCAAAGAGCCCGTGGAGATTACAGGAAAGACCAGGTCTCCAGAGAAGGAGCTTGCAGGCCACTTCCTCATGTCCCTTGGGCAAATCGAAACCTAGTTATTTGAAAGTGTGGGGTTTAACTGGATTTCCTAAAAGATGTCACATTTCAGGCTTAGGTTCTTACAACTGAAAATAGGAAGTGACTGGGAAAAAGACAAAAATTCCAAGAACACTGATGCGGTTGACCTTGGGGTCTCAGAGCTTCTGGGTGTGTTTATACATATCTCCATAGTTTCTGGAGGATTAAAGGGAAGAGAGGACACTGTACTTTGTGTACCAACAATCCCTGAGCTGCTTCCTATTTTCTAAGGACAAGACCAGTAGGACAGTGGACAAAGGCAGAGAGGAAAAACAAATAAAACTTGTGGACACTGGAAGGTGGAGGGTATGCGCCTTTGATGAGTCAGGTCACATTAATTCAAAGGCAGACCTGCTGGAAACCCCGATTAAAGACATATTCCTGGAAGATGGAGCAGAGAAACTATTATTTGCATATAATTCAAGTCTTTAAGTGATTTTAAGGAATAAGAAATATGGCAAGAATATTGAAATGGTGTTAACCAAAGAGACTCAAATATTTTTAATACTTGGAATACTCGAAACTGTGACTGCTCTAGGTTTCATTGTTCATATCTGCTTCTTCTCTACTGCCCATCTCAGTAATGGCACCATTCATTCAGTCTCTCAAGAGTCACCTTCAACTTCACCTTCTCCCTCTAATCAGAAACTAGGTCTTGTCTAGTAAAGTACAACAGACATCTCATACCCATCTTCCTCTCCCCAGCTCCACAGCTGAGAGTCAACCCTCCATTGCTTTGGCTTTCCAGATGGGGCCCCTGCCTCCTGCCCATCCCCCACTTGCCCCTTAATCCAACACCTGCATCTGATCCTCTTACCCAAAGATCCTAATTCAGTAGATCTGGGCTGATACCCAGGAAATATGCACTTTATTTTTTCAACTTCTTGTTATGAGAATATATAAACACACTCAAAAGTGGAAAATACAAGAAATCTATTCCCTTATGCCTAGCCCTGTCCCCCAACTTCAACCAACACTATTTCCCTATACCCAATCCTATTTTTTTCAAGATCCCCACTCTCCCCTTTTTTTCTGCAGGAGTATTTCAAGACAAATCCCAGACATTACATCATTTGATCCCTTATACTTCGTAATACACCTCACAAAGGAAAAATTTAAAGCGTTTCATTTTTTTGCAAAATGGCAAATGTAATGATCGTTCTTTAACATAATCAATACTCATTTCATATTTACATTTCCTTAATTTTATAAAAAAAATTTTGTGTGTGTTTTGCTTGGAATAAATCTTCATTTAAAATGTTTTCCAGGTTTCCAGAAGACGAGCCAGATGTGAGTTCCAGTGACTACAAGATTCAGTTGAAGACCCCCAAAAAGGTACCAAGGGCCCTGTGTGGTCCAGAACACACCTTTCCCTCCAGTCTCTTTCCTCATGGCTTATCCACCTAGCTTGCTCCTTGCACTTCGGCCATTCTCATCATCTTTCAATTCTGCAGTGGTTTCAATGCTGTTCCTCACTTCTGAGCCTTTGCTCCGCTGTCCCCTCTGCCTGCAACACCTTTCCCCCTTTCCTCAAAATGTTTTCTTTGTAAAGTCTTTTCTGTCCCTTGACCCCAACAGAGTTGAACATACCTTTCTCTATGGTCCACTCAACTTTGTTCCTTTGTTCCAGATACTCTGGCCCTCCTCACACTGGTTGCTGCCCCCAAAATGTCACTTTTGAATAGACTATCCCCAAAAGTAGCTAAAGATCATAAGTTTTTAATATAAAGTGAGTCATTTATAAGCTAGCGATTGTGATTTGATTATGACACAGAAAGCTAGACTTGTAATAGAATAACTTTCAGTTAGAGTGACCATATAATTTATTACCCAATACCATAGTTAAAAGGAAGGGGTACCATTAATAACTAGTCAGAATATAAATGCCTGGGATTGTCCCAGGTAAACAGGGTCCTATACTCAGCCTATTCTGTTAGATGTATGTTTTCAAAGGATGAGTAGATTCTTTGTAACTGGGGAACCTCCCCTCTTAAGCTTGGCCACCTTCAACAAGAATCAGGACCACACCCAACTGGTTCCAGAGAGAATGGCCCCAATGCCCATTTCTCCAGGAAAGCTTGAGGCAACAAGGTATGGTGCCAAGTCTACCTCACACCTACTGAAACCCACTACCGAAATATATTCTTCTCCCAGATTGGACAAGAAGTATTCAGGGTCCCGCGGACCTACAGGATGGTAGTAGCATTCCATCCACCCTCTTCTGAAACAATCAGAAACCAAAGCTTAACTCCCTTCTTTGAATAGGGATCTTACTCTTTTTCCCTACTGTATGTCCAGGGGATGTGAGATGGTAATAAATCCTTGTCTCTGGGTTGAGGCCTAAGCAAAAAAATATCCACCTCTAGAGGTAGAACATCAGTCTGTAATCATGTTGCTCCTATGATTGGCTTCCCCAGTTGCTTAGCCCCTGTACCACCATGGCATTCCTTGTACCTCCTCTGCCTCCTCAGCTTCATCACGAGAAGAGCACAGGGCCAGGTCTGTGATGGCTGGACTAGAGAAAGAGAAAGAAAAATAAGAAAAAGAGCTGCAGGGGGATAAGGTGAACCACGTGACTTTTTCCTCCCTCCCTCATCCCCTCATCTCCACTACATGGTCCCTCACCCTTCAGTATCCATGGACCGTAGTTTTCTTTTTTCCTCCATTGATGAAATGTTCCAGATAGTCTAAGTCCAGGTTTCCTTTGGAAGTGTGACTGAGCCTTTCTTAGGTCCTTTTGGTTATTCAACAATCTATTAAGATTATCTCTGTCTTACTCTCTTGGATCTAAATCAAAGAACACGAAGGTGAGGGAAGTAGTTTATTTCTCCCATAGATCATAGGTGAGTTTTACAGTTACTTCAAAATGGGTTCAAAGGGTCTCAGATTTCATTTGAAGCCTGCTACCTGACATGACATCTAACTAAAAGTGAATAAAAATTTTAAAAGTATGTATACATCCATATGTATATATATATATGTATGAATATGTATATATATACATAAAAGCTCGAAAACAATGTATTGCATTTACTAGCATAATTTTGGTCTTCCACTTGGGAAATATTTTACTACTAAATAGAAAGGGAGGGACTTCCCTGGTGGCGCAGTGGTTTAGAATCCACCTGCTAATACAGGGGACACGGGTTCAAGCCCTGGTCCGGGAAGATCGCACATGCTGCGGAGCAACGAAGCCTGTGTGCCACAACTACGCAGCCTGCACTCTAGAGCCCACGAGCCACAACTACTGAAGACCACACGCCTAGAGCCTGTGCTCCACAACAAAGAGAAGCCACCACAGTGATAAGCCCACGCACTGCAATGAAGAGTAGCCCCCGCTCGCCGCAACTAGAGAAACCCCATGCACAGCAACAAAGACCCAACGCAGCCAAAAATAAATAAATAAATAAATAAATAAATTTTTTTAAAATATAGAAAGGATAGGGCATCCGAAGGCTTGGTCTAAATTGAAGAATTAGATCCTTTCATTTTTGACAAACAAGGTCGTGGCACACCTCCTTCAGTGCTCTGGCCAGGCATTCAGAGTACATGTTACTGTGACAGGCAGCGCCAGCTCTCTGGGGTGAGAAGAGAGGAAATAGAAAACACGGAAAGAAAACAATGTGTCTACCCCCCTTCAAGGCCAGGATGGGAATGTTCGTGCTCACGTATATAAGCTCTGCAAGAGAGCTTGGCTCCAAGCATGCTTACCAGGGAACCCTGGATTCATCATCTTTTAACACAGGGGTCAGCTAACTATGGCCCGAGGGCCACATCTGGTCCTCCACCTGCGTTTGTATGGCCCCCAAGCTAAGAGTGGTTTTTGCATTTTGAAACAGCTGAAAAGAAAATCAAAAGTAAAATACTATTTCATGACGTGTGAAAAGTATATGAAATTCACATTTCAGTGTCTATAAATAAACGTTTATCAAAACACAGCCACACTTATTCATTTACATATTGCCCAGGGTTGTTTTTGCACCACCAGGGTGAACCATGGTAGTTGTCACTATATATATAGTCCATGAAACCAAAAAGATTTAGTTGCTGATGCCTTAAAAAAAAAGTTTTCCGACTCTTGTTCTAATGCAAGTGGGCAACGAGCACTGCCCCGACTGCCAAGGAAGGCAAGGGTGGGGTTGTCCTGCGTGGGAACCATCCTTGGATTGTTTTCCCCTGAGCTCACAAATGTTAAGCCCCTTAGTTCTTCTTCCTCCACTGCATGGTTCTAAAAGTGTAATGATCTGCATTCTTATTCTAACATAACATTAAAATGTCTTTGTATTCGTAACTGTATATTTTATGGAATTTGAGTGGTATTAGTGTCACATACATACTGGATTTCAACACAACAATATGAAAAGTGCACATGTAATTTTACTTTGTGTCACATTAATACTAAGCTACATGATGGCAATATTACACTAATGTGACAAAACAATGCCAGTGTAAGATGTAAAACTGCTAATATCACAGCAAGTTATTAATGCCTTGCAACGGACTCCGAAGAACACTGTGATTAAACTTTGTCAATCTTTCCCAGCCTCAGTTGGAACTCCAGTGACAAAAGAGGATAAATTACCTTGGCAAATGTTCTTGCCAGGCTATCACAAGTTTGGCCTTCTCATTATGGCTCTAGGACTTTTCAGAGAAGCCAGAGGCATTCCAGGAAAAGAAAATCTGTGACTAAATTAGGGGACCTGCCTTTGGTCTTGGTTTGGGCAACGATTCACTGACATTTCTGAAATCTTCAACTCTGGTATCCCACATACTGATAACAAACTCCTGTCCTGTGTGCCACCACTCTTCTCATGATTCCCCGTTTTTGACCACCCAAAGCTTCCAATTCAAACCTCTCTCTCTTTCCTCCCAAGCTGACCCCTCCCTCCTGAGTCATTTCTGTCCTTTGGAAGCTTAAATTAGCCCACCTTTCCTTTATCATCACTGTGGACTTCCTTGTCTTCTTGCTTTACCGTCAAACCTATCCTGCACCTCCTCCTACCTCTGGGATGTGGACTATTGTTGCAGAAATCAAATCACCACATGGATTGATGTCTCATACACCCATGGCCTTCAGACTCAGCTGGGCTCTTAAATGGCTCTACAGTTCTATAAGTTCCTCTTCGGCCCTTCTCCTGGTCCTTGCGGTGGTTTGTTCTAACATTCCCTTTTCTCTTCAAACTCCTTGCATCATAGTTTTTCCTCTTGTTCTCAGCAAATGTTCTTGCTTCTTACTTTCCTAAGAAAAACAACTCTCTCAAACACAAAGCTCCTTTAACTTGCTGAATCAACAAATACAAACTTAAATTTACTGGCCTCCATCTTTTCCTCTTTCCCTCCTGTTTCCATGGAAGCATTGTCCCTCATCCTATCCAAGGCTAATCCATCCACCTTGATCTTGCAGTCTCCTACCTCCTCAGGAGGAACCTTGCTCTGTCAGACCTCTTTTTTCCTCTATCACTAACTCCTCCTTTCTGACTCAGTTCAGCAACATGTCAAGTCTATTCTGTACTAAACAAACAAATAATCCTTATTTAATCCCTTTCATCCTTTTCACCTTTCTTTCTTTTACAGCTGGAGTATACTTGCTTTCCTCCTTTAGTTTCCCCCCCACTTCATCCCTCAATCCATTGTCATCTTTATTTTCCTCTCCCTCCTTTAGCTTTGGTCTCAGAAAACTTCCCATGCTGCTACGTTCAATGGATCATTTTGTGCCCTTAGCTCACAAGAAACTTTTTCTGCACTTGACATTGCTGATCACTTTCTTCACCTTGAAACGTCCTCCCCTCTTGGTTCCTAAACCTCCCTCTCCAACTTCATCCTGGGTTTCTTCCATCTCTCCATCTATCCTTTCTTGGACCCTTGCACAGGCCCCTCTGCTCACTCACGTCTTACATATGGGTGTTCCCCAGACTATACATCTCTTCCCATGATCTATACTTACCTTGAAAGTCATAACCAGATCACTAGTTTCAACTATCATTATTATCCTGTAGACTCCTAAATCTATCATCCCAGATTCTTTGCTGAGCTCCATAACCACCTATCCAAATGCAATGAAACATCTTCACTTGGATTTCCCATAGAGGCCTCAAAATCAGCATGTGCAAAGGCATATCTCTCAATTTCTATGCCCCAAACTATGTTTCCAAGTTTATCTATCCAAACGCTCAAGTCAGAAATTTTTCCTCAACTCTGAGAGCTTTTCTGTGCCCCACAATAAGTCATCAGGCTCTTTATATCTTCCTTATCTGTATTTTCTTTCCATTTCTACCGCTATTCCCTTAGTTCAGGTCCTGATCACTTCTAACCTAGATTATACCCAAAGCCTTTTAACTAGCTTCCCCTCTCTAGTCTTTTTTTGTCCTTCAAATTTACCTTCTGCACTGTTGCATGCATGATCTTACAGAGCTGATGACAAATTTGAGCGTACATGACACCCGTTACAATCCTTCAGTAACTTCTAGTGGTTTTCAAGAGATAGTTTAAATTCACTTTGGCACACCCAGCTTTTCACAATTGGCCTCTGTCTATATCCCAGTATTGGGCGTCTTCCTTGAAGAACTGTCTGTAAGTATTTGGTAGTTTCTTCTAATTGTAAGGACCTGAGACTCACTCCACTTACCTCTAAGAAATGAGGGTCTTGTGAGCATTGCTTACCCATGGAATTGGACTAGACGTATAAAGTTTTTAGGAACTGAGGTTTGGGGGGGGGGACAGTGTGCACAAGTGTGTGCACAGGCCCCTTCCTCCTCTCCAACCAATTGGCTTCCTCAAAACTTTGTAAGAGCTGTTTTCACTTGGGACCATAACTCCTGTCCTGGCCCTTAGTCTTCTCAATCATCTTTTTCTCAGCCTTTTGGTTAACTAGCCCAGATCTTTGGTTGCCCATTTCATAATTCCTTAATAGTCCAGTTTATCGCTTCAAAAGCAGGCCACACGAGTAATCGGACATTGGCTGCTTGACAGATGCTCCACCTGGGTCAACTGCCCACCACCCCTTTTCTGGCCAGCTATGACCCGGAGACAACATACATGTGGAAGAATTTATGTTCTATTAATATATTAATGAGAATAACTAATATTTATAGAACTCTTACTGCTAGCCATTGTCTATAAACCCTTTATATGCATTACTATCCATTCAAAACAACCCTAAGAAGTAGGTTCTATTGTTACCATCATCATTTTACTGTTGGAGAAAATAAATCAGAGAGAGGTAAGTGAACTGCCTACAGTCTTACAGCTATTACAAGGCACAGTCAGGGTAAATCTCAAGCAATCTGACTCCAGACTCTCTGTGCCCTTCCCTACCAGCTTATATGGCCAGGGTGCAAATTTTCTTAGAAGTAGGGGTGGGGGAAGAGATGCCCAGACAATAATTGGCACCTCTTTTTCCCCAAGGAATCATGCTGGTTCCCACCTTTTTACCTTTACATATGGCTGGTCTCTCTGTTTGGAATTCCTTTCTCTCTCTCCAAGTGTATAAACATTGGGGAATGAATGAACAAATGCCTTAGCTGCATAGCCTTGAGCTCATCACTTCCCCTCTCTGGGTCTCAGGTTCCTCATCTGTAAAATGAAGGGACTGAAATGGATTCTTCAAATTCTACAATTGCGTAACTTTAGGAAAAGAAACAAAGGCAGCTCAGAAATCAAAGGTGACTACAGTATCATTTTGATATTCCCGTCATCTTACAGCCGTCGGATTCTCTTTGTTACACTTAAAGGGGATGTGTACATTTTAGTGAATCTGTAAATGTTTAATGATACAGATTGCTCCTCAAGTACAATACCCTAGCAAGTGACAACTACTTGCTCAAATGATGGTACACTGAGTGGGTGCCGATCCCCTTTCTACAGAAGATTTCAAGTTTGTCTCTCAGCCTGAAGCATCTCCTTTTAACTCTGTAACTTCAGAATTCTGATGAGGCCAAATAGCAACTCTGTTGAATCAAGGCGTGTATTTTCTTTGTTGGATCAAATCACTCAAGGCTGCCAATGATCATCTATTGTGGTGTGTGGAAAGCCAACTTTTACATGAAATTAAATGAAAATATACAGGGGCTAAGGACTTAACTGGAAACTCTCTTTTGTGGCTTTTCTTTTAGTGTATTATTTGTCAGATTTTTATAAGAACATTATTGCTTTAAGAAAAAAAAATTAAACCCTGAGAAATTACTCTCAGTCTAACGAGTTCTTTTCACTGACTTCAGACATCATTAGGGGAGGCTATAGCCTAGGGCTGTGCATGAACTTTTTCTTCTAACTGTACACTTTATGTATAATTTAGCTTTCTTGCCTAAATTATTCAAGCAAATAGTGAGTGAAAATAATGGAGTTCACTGAAACCTTCCAGAGTGTTAAAATAAAACAGTTTTTTCTGTTTGTTTGAATTTTTAAACTTTTTAATCATGGTTTTCAAATGGAATACACATGTCTGGCTTTTCTTCACTTGTCTCCTGCATCTTTTGCAGGAGAGAAGAAAGGAAACTAACTTTAGTAAATAATCCATTAATTAATCACTGGTGCTGATAACAGCTCAAAGGTGAAGTAACAGTATATGGAAACAGCATGTCAAGTTGCCAAGGGTATGATTGGCACGTATTTTAAAAGGTAGATACTTCTTTTCCCCGTTTCTTATGATCGGAGCAAGGCTGAAATTGAGTGGTATGTTTGAAAAGGGAAGCTAATGTGCTTAGTTTAAATAGGAAACCACGGTAGCAGGATTTGTACTCAAATCACCCCCAATTTATTTATTTTAAAGAATCAAACACATGTTCTAAATAATAATGTTTCATCTTGGATGTGCATGGTCTGAAAACTTTGTTTTTATCCTAGATAACTCTGGAGTAAATTTGGAAATCATTGGAAGAATGCGCTTTTCTGGCATATTTAATATAGTTCTCCAAACTGCAAATGTGGCCCAGGATTAGGAATCTGATCAGGATATTTTGGAATTCTCAAATATCGCATTTTGTCAATCAGAGATCAGAAGCAGCACCTAAAAGGAAATAGTTATCATAGCACATTGTCTTTGGAAACAATAAAGGCAATCATAGTGAGTGGGGTTGTGGAAGGGAGGTCATTGGTGTGCAGCAAAGAGCTTCAGATGTTAGATTCTGAATAGGCGAACGAAAGCTTCAGAGTAATATATGGAAAGGGGCAATGGCTAAAGCTCTTTGTAGGGGAGGGAAAAAGAATGACCTAGAATAACAGACCTATACGTTTGATTTATTGACCTGATTAGACACAGGAAAGAATCATCACAAAATCAATTTTTCAACACATAGACTAGGACCGGGTTATTAGGTAGTAAGCACTGTGATATTATAAAAATTATTAAAGTCTCCTCCTATGATGGTATAAAATACAGTAAACTTAGGGAAATTAGGAAATGCAATCTTGGCTTTAATAATATGTTCAATTCCCTCCAACATGACCTTTAAACAAATACCTGGAAAAATTCTATTTAGAAATCCAATGATTTTAAACACTGAGCAGAGAGTTATGACACCTAGGTTCAAATCCTAGCTCTACTGTTGAGGAATCATAGGCAAGTTACTTTATCTCTCTGGGGACTGGATTCCTGATCTATAATGAGGGAGCTGACATCTCTAAGGTCTGAAATTATTTGACTCTTCATCTAGACATTTCACTTATTGCATGTGTTTGCACAAGGAACAAGTTACCTATCTCTCTAAGACTCAGTTTCCTTATCTAAAAAGTGAGATAGATGATAGCACTCTCGGGGCCTAGGGTTGTTAACATGTATTGAATTACCAAAGGCTGTGAAGCCCAGCGCTCAACACCAACACCAGTGGGTCTTCAGTAGATATCAACTCCCGCTGCCTAACAGAGGGAGTCAGGACACGTGGGTTCCAGTGTCAAATCTGCCCTGACTAGCTGGTCTTAGACAAATCCTTTAACCTCTCTAAGCCCAGATCCTTCTTCAGGCAAAAGAGTTTGGCCCACGAAGTCACTGTGGATAGTTGAGTGTGACTCCCTTCCCTTCCCTGCATGGCACTCCCTCACATTACTCACCCTCTAGTCTCTTCCATTCTTTCTTTTGAGGAGGTCTCTCTAATCCATTCTTCTATTGTTCTTTTGGTCTCCACTCTATTCCCAAGTCCTTAGCTCACACCCAGATTGGAAAAGTAGCCTGACCTCTTACCATGAATAAAACGCATTTTTTTTTTAACAAGGCCTCCTCTTCTCCTGGTTTTCCATTCATAGCAAATGCAGCCTCTCTCGACCCACTTGCTAAAGTCAACAATCTAGGCATCATCTCTCTTTCTCTTTATTACAATTTCTAGTCCATCAGTGGATCCTATTGAGTCCAAATCCAAAATATACCCTGAATCAGACCACCTTCTCTGCCAGCACCTTACTCCAAGTTCCCCACCTTCTCTCACCTGATTGACTATAATACCCTCCTAACCAGTCTTCCTGATTCCACTGCTGAACACCTCCACAAGGCAGCCTGGTGATCCTCTTAACACATAGCACAAGTGGTGTCTCTCCTCTGCCAGAAAGCCTCCAACGGCTTCCCCCTGCACTTAGCGAAAAAGCAAATCTCATACCCTTTGTCATGAACAAGACCTTACAGAATGTGGCCTATGATTACGTTTCCTAATCTTATATACTGTCCCTATCCCTCACTGTACTTCCACTCACCAGCACGGATGACCACAGTCAAAACTAATCTAATAAAGACCAAGGAGGACAAGTCAGATGGAGCCAAGATCTCCTTGTCCTTTCAGATCTCTGGAAAATTAACTTAAGCCGCGTATCCCACGTTCTATGCAAAACGAATGCCCTAACTAAGATTTCTGTGAAATTACAGAGTCTGCAAATTCTCATGTTCACCCACTCTTGGTGCCAACATTCTGCTTCCACTGAATTCTTGATCTCATTGGGTTTAGCTTCCCTTGAATGTTCTCCAAGTCATCGGCTTAAAATGTAATCACACAGGCTCTAGTGTATGTATTAGACTTTACTGAAGGTTTGAGTCCACAGAGGAGCTTAACATTACAGAAAGCCTATCAATCAGAATCGGATGTTAGACCTTCTTAAGAATTTCTTCTGCCTCTCTGTCCTGGTTCATCCTGTTCCAAGCTCTTTGCTAGGCCCTCTTTCACGGCTCAACCCACCACAGCCACCTACTGATTTCTTAGAGAGCACTGAGCTATGTTCTTTGTCTCCTTCCAACCCATCACCAGGGCCTCACTTTGCATTTCATGTAACTTATTCAGGAAATTTTCAAGTGTTTGTAGTTTTTACTTCTTCATTTTTCGTGTCTTCTATTTTGCCTTTAATCGTCATTTCTTGCTATTGCAATGGTGCTCATCTCCAACCTTCATCCATTACCCTCTAATTTTCTGATTCTAAACTGACATTGGGAAAAATACTTACTAGGTAAATCAGTTCAATTTTTTTCTGTGACAAGTAAATAAACCACACAGTGAGCTCAGGAATATCACTGCAGCTACTTAGTGATATCTTTAGAGCCCATTGATTTGCTGATATATGAAAGATTGTCACAGGATAATAATACTTCTACATAACCTTGGAGAGGCTGAATAACAGAGAAATGAGAGCATAGATTCTAGCACCAGAGTGGCCAAGTTAAATTCTCAACTTCTCCATTTTCCATCTGTAGAATCTTGGGCAAACTGTTAACCTATCTGTGTAATCTCATCTACAAAATGAGGCTGTTGATAGTATCTACCTCAGTGGAATTATTGAGAAGATTAAATGAATTAACATATGTAACATGTTAGAACAGTGTCTGACACTGAGTAAATGCTTTGCAAGTATAAGCTATACTTTTTTAAATTAAGGTATAATTGACATTTAACATTATATTAGCTTTAGGTGTGCAACACAGTGATTCAATATTTGTATACACTGCGAAATGATCACCACTATGAGTCTAGTTACCATATGTCACCATACAAAGTTACAAAAATTTTTTTCTCGATAAGAACTTTTAAGATTTACTCTCTTAGCAACTTTCAAATATGCAGTACAGTGTTATTGACTATAGTCACCATGTAGAAACAACCTGTGTCCATCAATGGATGAATAAATGAAGACTATATATATATATATATATATATAAAGGAATTCTACTCAGCCATAAAAAAGAATGAAATCTTGCCATTGACAACAACATGGATGGACTTGAGAGTATTATGCTAAGTGAAATAAGTCAAAGACAAATACCATATGATATCACTTATATGTGAAATCTAAAAACCAAAACAAATGAACAAACAAAACTCATAGATACAGAGACCAGATTGGGGGTTGCCAAAGGGGAGGGGGGTTGGGGGTGGGCAGCACAAGTAAAGGGGGGTCATGAGATAAGCTATACTTTTATTGTTATTGTTATTGTTTTGAAGCACATGCCCAACTTCTTAGAAAAAAGGCATCATGATGGGTCATCCCATTCCATTCCCAATGGAGATGTTACAAGGCCTTATACAACCAAACAAGCTCTCAGGAGGTAGATCAAGAGATGTGAGAATTGATTTTAGTTCTTATTTGACCCTCTGCCTACTTCCAGGCTTAGCTTCCAGCTTTGTTTCTTTCATGCTAGTTTCCCCAGTTCCTTCCCTTTATCTCCCCCCATCCTCTCACCACACCCCCATGTGGTTATTCACCTCCATCTTTACTCTAGATCACCCTGGAATAAGGTCCTTCCTGGGATCCCCATGACAGCTCTCCATCTTCACTTTCTTCTCTAAGGTTCTTCCCAACTTCCTCACCTTAACCAACCCCTGACTCCACCAGTCCCTGACAAACCTTTCTGGTGGGAAAAGTTGTTTCTCCTCCTTCTTCAGACCCACAGGAGTTAGGATGCATCTAGCTCCAAACCCTTTGGACTCTCACTGTCCCTCAACAAACCTCCCTCTAGAACAGCAGTCCCCAACATTTTTGACACCAGGAACCGGTTTCATGTAAGAAAATTTTTCCATGGGCTGCGATGGGGGATAGTTTCAGGATGATTCAAGTGCATTACATTTACCATGCACTTTATTTCTATTATTATTACATTGTAATATACAAGGAAATAATTATACAACTCACCATAACACTGACAGGAAGTGGAGCTATGGTGGTAATGCAAGCGATGGGGAGCGGCTATAAATACAGATGAAGCTTCACTCACTTGCCCACCGCTCACCTTCTGCCATGCAGCCTGATCTGTGGCCTGGGGGTTGCAGACCCCTGCTCTAGAAGGTCCATGTGATCTATTTATAATTTCTCCCCAATTTTATCTATCCTTTTCTACACTTGCAGTTCATTCATTCACCCAGCAGGTATCTATTAAATACCTACTACATGTCAGGTGCTTATATTTCCACAGCAAGTTCACATCCTTCCTTCCTAATTCATCTGTTTTCATCCCCATGACTTCAGCATCCAAGTGCAGTGTTCTAAAAGTGCCTTCACCTCCTCTGCTCTATCAGCTATTTCTCTATTTTGGGAAATGGGCAGGCCATAACGACAGTCTCATCAACCCTCAGAAATGTTCCAAAGGACTGAAGCTACAACCATCTTTCCTTTCTTCCTTTTTTTCACAACAACTGCACCTGCACTTCAACCTCATCTTCACCCTTACGTTATCTTTATCCCCCTTATCCTCTTATCCGTCTTCTTACATTGCTTGGACCAGTGGTCAGTGCTTCTCTTACTGACTTACGTATTCGTCTTTACTTTTGCTATGGCACCCAGATCAAGGTCTTCCATTTAGTAGGTACTTAGTAAATATTTGTTTAATTGAACTGAATTGAATGAAGTTGGGGAAAGAAATCCAATAATAGGCACCGTAGTGGAATATGAAGTATAAAACACAGCATCTAACAGCTCTTCTTTATTGTGTTACACAGACTATGCCTAGAGTATTTTCTTTATTTTGCCCATTTTTCAGTTTCATATATTGAGATGCATTGATCAGTTCTGGGGTGACTAGAAGTCTCCTTTAAGTACTTTGTATCAGTTTCACTTTTCTCTTTCTCTCTCTCTGTCTCACAAACACACACATCTCTATCTCTATCTCTCTTACAAATAAGAATCAGAAACTTCTGTATGCTGCTTTTTTTCTCACTTAACATTACTTTACAAGCACTTTACTAAGTCATTAAATATTCTTCAACCATTTGATTTTAATGATCACATAGAGCTCTACCTTAGAAGCATATGCAAAATTACTTTGCCAATTTTCATCCAAAAAATCATACATATTATTTTCAATTTTTCAATGAACACACTTAGACAAAATGTGGCATGAGGGGGTCTAACCATTTGATCATTTACATAGAATATCATATACAAATACTGTATGAGAGCGCATAATATTTTTATTGTTATTGATACATGTGGAAAAATACTCTACAGAACTCCAAGAAGCAACATGTAAGAATGACTGTTTCACCACGTCTTTGTCAGCCCTGGTTATTATCTTTCTTTTTCTAATTGATAAGTTATTCACCCAAAGGAATATATCTCATGGGATATTTTAAAAATAACATATTTGTTGAGATAAAATTCATATGCAAAATAAACTCAGAGTTGGGGAACTATCACCACTAATTTCAGAACATTTTCATTACCCACCCAAAGTAAATCCTGCACCAAGAGTCACTCCCCATACTCTTTTCTCTCTACCCTCTGGCAACCACTTTCTATTTCTATAGACTTACCTATTTGTGCATTTCACATAAATGGGATCATAAAATATTTATTCTTTCATCTGGCTTCTTTCACTTGGCATAATGTTTTCAAGGCTTATCCATGTTGTTGCATGTATAAGTACTTCATTTCTTTTTATGACTGAATGATATTTCATTGTATGGACATACCACATTTTATTTACTCATTCATCATTGAATGGACATTTGGGTTATTTGCATTTTTGGTTATTATGAATAATCCTACTATGAACACTTTTGCACAAGATTTTGTGTGGGCATATGTTTTCAATTACCTTGCATATATACTCAGGAGTGGAATTGCTGGGTCATGTGTTTAACTTTTTGATGAGCAGCCAAACTGGTTTCCAAAGTGACTGCACCATCTTACATTCTCACCAGCAATGTTCTAATTCATCCAAATCCTCACCAATACTTGTTATTTCATCGTTATACAATATTATATTTTTTACTCTATAACCATCTGTGGTGTGAAGTTGTATCTCATTGTGTTTTGATTTGCATTTTCCTAATGAATAATGTTGAACATCTTTTATGTGTTTATTGGCCATTTGTATATATTCTTTGAGAAAGATTTATTCAAATCCTTTGTCCATTTTTAAATTGGATTATTTGTTTTTACTGTTGAGTAGTACACATCCTTTATATACTGATGTAAGTCTCTGATCAGGTATATGATTTGCAAATATTTTCTCCCATTCTATGGATTGTCTTCTCACTTTATAATTGTGTCTTTTAAAGCACAAATTTTTAAAGTTTTGATTAAATCTAATTTATCTGTATTTTTCTCTTGTGTGCCTGTGCTTTTGGTGTCATATTTAAAAAACTATTGTCTAATCCAAGGTCATGAAGATATATGTCTATGTTTTCCTCTAAGAATATTATAGCTTTATGTCTTACATTTATGTCTGTGAATTATTTTGGGGGAAAAATGTTTAAGTTTTAATTAAAATATAATACACCTACAGAAAATGCACAGGAGTATTCAGGTTGATAAATTTTCACAAATGGAACATTCCAATATAACTAGCACCCAAATCAAGACATGTCACGTCATCGGTACCCTGGGATTCTTTCTTCTTACCACCCACCCCCACACACACACTTTTCAAAGATATCCTGACTTTTAAAAGCATAACTTAGTTTTCCATATTTTGTACTATATATGTATGTAATCATATTGTATATTCTCATTATTGTCAATTTTCTTTAGCTTGACCTTGTGTTTATGGGATTTATCCATATTATTGTACATAGTCATGAATTATTCATTTTCACTGCAGTATAGTATAAAATTTTGTGATTACACCATAAGTTAATTTATCCATTTTACTGTAGATGGACATTTGGATAGTTTCCAATATGGGGCTATTTTGAATAATGACATTCTAGTTCATGTCCTTCAGTGGATGTATGTATGCATTTCTGCTGAGTATGTATACAGGAGTTGAACTGCTGGGTCATGGGATATGATTTATTCTGATTTAGCAGATGCATCTAAACAATTTTCAAAAGGTTGAACCAGCTGATATTTTATAGCGATCAGGGTAAGAGATGGTGGCAGATAAGTTAGAGTTGTAGCAATGCAGATGGAGAGAAAAGAGTCACTGTGGAGGCAGTCAATAGGATTTACTGATGTGGATGTGAGAAGAGAGAAATAAAGGATTACTCTTAGATCTTTGATCTGAGAAACTGGGTGACTGGTGGTGTCATTTACTGAAATAGGGAAGTGGATTTGGTAGGATTGGAATTAATAATTCTGTTTTAGACATGTCAAGGGTTTCATATCTATTGGATATCAAGTGTGACTGTTTAAGAGGCAAATGTGGGAGGATGAGGCTGGACATATACATTTGAGAATCATCAAGATATAGACTGGTATTCAAAGCAATGAAATTGGATGAGGTTACTCAAAAGGAGTCTACAGAAGAAAAAGAACATTTAGTGATCAGGAAGAGAGAAAAAAAAAAGAAATTGAAAAATACCATTCAGTTTACTATGGTGGAAAAAAAGCCAGGTGATGGGGCTTCCCTGGTGGCACAGTGGTTGAGAGTCCGCCTGCCAATGCAGGGGACACGGGTTTATGCCTCAGTCCGGGAGGTTCCCACATGCCACGGGGCGGCTGGGTCTGTGAGCCATGGCCGCTGGGCCTGCGCGTCTGGAGCCTGTGCTCCGCAACGGGAGAGACCACGACAGTGAGAGGCCCGCATACCGCAAAAAAAAAAAAAAAAAAAAATCCAGGTGAGGGGCAATTTCATAAAGATAAAGTAAATAATTGAGAAGAGCCCAATGTACAGTATAGAATGAACTTGATGAAACTTACTAATAAATCATTAGCTAATATGCTACAAATTCAAATGTACAATTCTAGCTATGGTTTACACCAGATTAGCTCTGTTATTAACTCTCCTCTCCTAACCAGGCTATTAATGAAGCATAGGGATCAGAGGTCCAGGGCTATTTCTCTTCTCCCTCTTCTGCTTTGCCCAATCCTTTTCACTTCAAGGAGGTTTTTCAGTCCAAGTGGGTTCACAGGAAAGGACTCACATCTAAGTACTAGAGCTGATATAATACTGGTACAGAGCTCTCTATCCAAGAGCAACTGCTCCCTATTTGGTCTCTAAAAACAGAGATGACTTCATCATTTTAAGTGTTCCAGCCATCTCCTCTTGGGTTTCTGCACTGAAATAGAATACAAACCTTTTAGGGATAACTTGCCATTTGGATTATGCTATCTCAGTACATTTACACTAGTCAGGAGTTTACTTAAGGTTTATCTATATGTTTTAGTAAGTGCCGGGAAATTCCTTTTTGAATACATTTTTCTTTATACTATGTTTACAACAATGTTAATTGTCACTGCTGTTTGTTGTTGTTATTGCTGTTTTGTGTAGTGACTTTCATGAATGAATTCTCTGAAGTCTGTATTCTTTGCTATGTGTATCCACTGAAGCCTTGGCTTGGTTAGCTTAGGTCAGTTAACGATTGGGCAAGCATTCTTCAAATGCCTTAAAATAATAAGTCCTCCAGCCATTGTCAAGGAGCTTTGTGTGCATGTTGAGGCATATCTTCAATACTTGGACTGTTGACAACTCTGCCTTAGCCTTCACTTCCTGCTTGTGCAGGGCTTCCAGGTCAGCCAGAAGTGAAATATTAGGACATTTTCAGGTCTTTCCTGGGTGTGTACACAGCCCTTCTCCTGCAGGTGAAAATCTAGATTTCCAGTAACATGCTGGAGTTTTTCAAAGCCCCCAATTGACATCTTATCTTCCAGTTTTCACTTCTAAGTTTTTCATCTTTACCTTAAGTGTTTAAAATTGTTTTCTCTTATTGTTACTGCTGTCCCAGGAAATTATAAGGTTAAACAATTGTTGATTATTTTTGATAAAGTTCCAGGACAAAGGCTTTTCACACTGAGCTAGTTCTGACTCAGGTTGTTAAGGGTATTGTGGACTTAGGATGGTGTTCTGAAAAAGTTAATTTTGACATTTTGTTTTACATATAGAAGGTATTAAATTTTTATAGTCAATACAATCAGTCTTTTCCAGTATGCTTTAATAGACAAAAATTACTTTCTATCTCAAACTCAGATATTTACCTTTCTCTAGCTATCATGTGATGATATATTTATACTCAATTTTTAATCAAATTATCATTTATTTTGTGGTATTTTTTTCAAATAATCAATCAGCTCTCTGAGAACTCTTGTGAAAAAAAATTTCCTTTCCCTACTGATTTGAAATGCCACCTTTTCTACATATAATTTTTGGACTCTATTTCCTTCCAGACATCTGTTTGTCGATTTTTGCACTGGTATAAAACCATTTTATTATTATAAAAGTAAGGTATTTTAATATTGTGCAACACAAATATTCCCCTCCATTACTTTCTGTTTCTATTACTTTCTGCTTTTCAAAATTTCTTGAGGATTTTTATCCACTGCCATTCCAGATAAACTTTAGATTCATTCTGTTAAATGTTGTCTCCAAAATAAAATGAGAATTATAATCTGGACTCTTTTTTGTAATTACATAAAACTTATCTGTTAATTTAAGGAAATTAAAATTTTATAATATTGAATCAGCAAATACATGGATACACTAATACCACTCCTTTTATTCACGTTTCTTTATGACAGTCAGTGAAGTTTTGTAGGTTTTTTCCTCAAATAGACCCAAATTATCCTGTAAATATATTCCTAGGTAGTTTGTATCTTGTTGTTATTATTGTGAATATAATCTTTTTGCTGTATATTTTCTAAGTATTTTTCTATTATAGATGAAATTTTCTTTAATGTATATTTTGAACTTGCTCACTTGTTCTTGGTAGACATTTCTGTACTGCACAAATAAATGATACCTCTTATGCTTCTTTCCTATAAGTGCACTTATTCTGTATCACGAATTGAGTTTGTCAGAGATTCTAGAACAATATTAAATACCAATGGTGATAGCCTCCTCCCTTGTTCCTGAATTAATAAGAATGCCATATTTTTACCCTCAAAAATGCCATTGTCTTTTCAATTTGAGTTAGATTTTTCCATATCAAATTAAGGAAAATTCCCTCTATTCTTAGGAATCTATGATTCCAAAGAATTATTAATGAATGTCTAATTTTAGCTTTTCAAAATCTGTAGGGATTGTCATATTTTTTCTTCTTTGACCTATTATACCAGTAGATTTTCTATAGTAAAACATTTTTAATGTGTTTAATAAGCTCTATTTGTTCATGGTGAATCATTCTTTCATACATTACTAGATTCAATTTACTAGTATTTTATTTAGAATTATTGCTTCTCATTATTCATGAGTGAAATCGATTTGCAGCTTTTTTTAATGCCATTTCTGTCAGGTTTTGGTATCAGGAATATGTTAGCCTTGAAAAATCAATTGCAATGGCTTTCTTCCTTTGCTTCAGAACAGTTTATACATAATGGGAATTTTCATTAAAACTTTGAAAAAAATCCCTTGGAATAATAATCTGAGCTAAAGTCTCTCTCAGAAGCAATTCTTTGACAGCATTTGAACTTACTCTCTATTTATTTCTCTATTCTGGCTTCCTGTTCTTCTTGAGTCAATTTTGGTCATTTGTATTTTCCGAGGATCAGAGGAAAAATAAGATGGTCTCACTCCAGGAATAATAACAACAATTTACCAATAAAATTCGCCTTTCTGATAGACTCCAAAATAACATGAATCAATAGAGCTCATAAAATATAGATTTAATTAGCTTGAATTTGGTGTTGATTAGAATGACAAATTGATGTGAGGCTGTGTGGTTTCCACTGTCTCTGAATCTGTGTTTCAATGCTCTCCATGGTGGCTTGGTAAAGAATATCTCACAAAAATGATTCTAGAGCACTTTGTAAAAGCACTTAGCTAAACAACTACTTCATACTAAATAATGTGTGGGTAACAGAGAGTACAGTGCATTTTCTCAGAAGAAATGATTGACCCAAGAGACCAGCAAATCTAGGTGGGAAATGTGAGGTAAAGAAAGCAAAACATAAAACAGTGAACATAGACAGAGCATGGATTATCTCACAGTATTTTTATCACATCCTTGCCCAGGTCCCAACCTTCCTAGAGAATCACTCAAATGAAATAATGTAGGTTCTACTGAATTTCCAACAAGTACAAATTCTCCATACCCAAGGAGGTCTCCAGGTAACAGGGAACAAATAACAACAATAAACTGTTTTCCCACACAACCTGGATGGTTTGTTACAGAGGGAAAAAGTCTCTCTCATGCTTGGGTTTACCAGAAAGTCACTTCAAGGTTCAGATACTCACCTAGGCCGTTTGTTTTGCTCAAACCCTTGTCCTTTCTCTCCATACTTTTCACCTTCAGTTTTTAGAAGGTCCAGAAACTTTATTCTGTTTCAGTCAAGATGTCAAACTCTCTTGTCTCTCTCTGCTCTTTTTTAGTAAATGAGGAGAGTAGACATGGGGTCATAGACAAGTGTGTGAACCAGGAGTTGAAAGACTAAGATTCCAGTCTTGGGTCCACAGTTACCAGCTAGGGCACTTTGCACATGTGGTTTAAACTCTTATGAGCCTCAGTTTCCACATTTGTAAAACTCAAGGGGTTGTACTTCACAAGGCAAACTTCGAAGTCCTTCCCAGGTTTATAATCTTTGATTCAAGAAAGAAAGGGCTGTCTTAGAGTTTCAGTCATGACCAAGTGTAGCATCTACCATGTGGTGTGCTGGTGGTCTAAGCAACTGGTGGAAGCCACCTTCAAACTGTGATTATTCGACAGCCTTCACTCCCACCCCCCACCTCCTTCTCTTTGGCTTAAATCAACGATAGAAGTAATCCACCTGAGTTTACCAACGAGCACAAACTTGTCAATTTTGCATTGAAGTATTCACATAAACTGCCTGGAAGCATTTCTTCCTCTTTAAGAGGCTTGTTTGCTCTGAAAAGCTCAAGGGTTAACAAAAGGTGAGTGAATGTTTGACAGACACAGGCAGGCTCCTGAGGGGACAGGTGGAAGATCTGTCTGAAGAGGGTGGGAAAGAGAACAATGCAGGCTTCTCACTGTCCACCTCCCCACTACCCCCAGTGACCTGGGATGGAATTTATTTGGTGGGGAGAGGAGCCTTTTCTGAATCTCCCTGTCTGCAGTCAATCTGGGAGAAAAAGAAAAGCAGGTGTGCTTTCTCCAGCCTCCAGGGCAGAGAAAGGAGAAGGACTCTCAGAAGCAGCCCTCTGCCAGAAGTCTCTCCAGAAATACACTATGCCTATAACCCTGAGTTTCTAGATTGTTTTTTCAGTTGCAATCAATTCTCTCTTCTAAGGGGAACTCAACAGTTAAAAACTCTCACTTGAACAGCAAGGGAGACTATTTTAATTAGACTTTCCAAAGGTGGGTAACATTCATGTATTCATTCATTCAATCAAGTATTTATTGAAGACCTACTGTGTGCCAGGCACTGTTCTAGGTACTTGGAACACAGAGGCAAGCAGGACAGATAATATGCTTGTGATGATAGTACCTATATTACAATAAACAAATAAATAAAAATGACTTCAGATTCTCTTATATGCTACATTGGAAATAAAATCAGGTAATATGGTAGAGAGTAGAGTGAGATCAAAGGGAGATGAATTAAAGGGAGTGATTGCTCAGAGAAGGCCTCTTTTAATAACAGTAGCCACCATTTTTGGAACACTCATTATATGCCAATCAGGTCACATTTGTTATTTCATTTCATACTTGCACCAGCCTCATGAAGTAAGGACTGTGGTCTCCACTTATAGATTAAAAAACTGAGGTTTGAGGTCCACAGCCAGTTGCAGCAGAGCCAAGATTCAAACTCAGATGTGTCTACTTCCAAAGCCCTGCATCCCTGACCACCAGGTTAATCTGTCCTACAGGAGGAAGCTGCCTGTGGCACCAGAGCGGTGGTCCTCAGCCTGTCTGCACATGGGAACCACCTGGGGGTGGGAGTGGGTTTTTGAAGATGCCAATGCCTGGACCAAACCCCCAGCAATTCTTATTTAGTGATTGATCTGGAATACAATCTGACCATTTTGATATTTAAAGGCTGTCCAAGGGGGTTAAACTGAGAACTTAGAGTAAGTTCTTAAAGATAGAGGATCATTCTATACGATGGTCCACACTGAGGCCCCACCAGTCAAGCATTTTACTCCTAGAAAGTACATCATCTTCTATTTCTGCCTTCCCTCAGGCCTGCCAGGTATGACCCTGAGGTCCCAGGGGCTGGGTGGCCATATTACCCGCCCATGAGGTGCTCAACCCTTCCTGTTAGTTAGGCACAGATGCTCATCCCATTGTATAGATGAGAAAACCCAGGAGCAGATAGGCTAAGTAATTTTCCCAAGGTCATACTGCTCCACAGCATGCTTGCTGTGATATAAATCCACACACAACTGGAATATAAATCCAGACCTATCTTCTCACACTCTTAACCACCGGCCTCACCTCCCTCCCTTTAGTTCAGTTCCCTCGTTTAAACTCAGAGGTTTTGAAGATCTACAGAAAAGCCAGTTGGAATACGCCCTGAGTCCCCTGTAATAAGATGCCTATACAACAGCCCCCTTGGCACCTCTGTAGCCCTTCTGCTTACCTTTACTCAGAAGAGAATATCAACCTTCGACTTTCCTCCAAAAGCTGCCCCCTCTACCACATTTATAACACACAATTTTCCTTAAACTTTGATCTCAAAAACCACTTATTCTTCCAAAACCGTATCTGCCTGTAAAGAATAACCAGTTTGAATCTGTAATTCTCTGCGACTCCCCTTCATTCAGATGACAGATAAACATTAATGTCACTGAAGATGATGCTCTGAGTTCCCGTTGCACATGGCATGACATTTTACAGTTTATGAAGTGTTTTTCATCCATTGTTTCATTACATGTCTCCAAAACACTAGAGGTAAGCAGAGCTGATGTTATCATCCAAATTTTACAGAGAAGGAACCAGAGGTTCATAAAGGCCAAGTAATTGATGGAGTCAAGGTTCCAACCCAAGTTCCTATCCCAAGACAGCTCCCTTTTCCCTACATAAAAAGCACGAGTGTTATTTTGGCTAAGGTTTTCATTCTGCTAATTAGAAAAAAACAACAACAGTAATTTAGTGGCACGTTACAGTTTTCAAAGTACTTTACTTCATCCTCATGGAAACACTGGAAGCCAAACTGAAGGATTGTCTGCATTTGATAATGAGGGTCTTAAGGTTTAGGCTGGTCAACTCATTTGTCAACAGAGCCACCCTCAGGAAGTCACAGAGACAGGATTTGGTCATCTGTCTCCAACTTCCATGCTATTCCCATGAAACTAAAGATTCACAATGCAAATTTTTTAAGGTAGTACATTATTCCTATGTTCATATACAATTTAACTAAAGCAATAAAAGTAGATAAGTTTGAATTCCTTCCCCTGCACATAAAGTAAATAGGTGACTGTGGTAGCTTATATTATTGCTCAGCAAATAATTATTCCCTCCCAACTCCTCCACCCCCATTCCCCACTCTGTGACTTGCTTGGGCTTCATGATGGGTGGAGTTACACCCACTTAACTTTGGGTTTGACAGTGTTGCTCCCTTGGCCAACAGGATGTTAATAGGTATGACTCTGAGCACGGACACAAAATATGCTTGCACAGTTGGATTGTTCTTTATGTACCTTGGGCAACCACTGAGCCAAGGTAGATTAGAAGCATGTGGAGCAGACCTAGACACACTCAGGAGCTTGAAGCCAAGCCCGTCATAAATCAGATCAACGTGAGCTCATCCACAGGTACATAAGTGAGAGTAAGTGCTAACTGTTGGGTGTCTGTGACTGATGCGCTTACCTTGACTGAATAGTCCTGTTTACTGAGGACCATTCATTACAGTGCCAGAAACATGGTAAATATTAATTGATTTAAAATAGCCTTCACCATGATAGAGCTCATGAACCACCCTCTGTGTTTCTGTGCCTTAGTCTGTGCAATCTGGAAGAGAGAAGATTCTCCTTCCACAGGGAGCAGTGTTACACAAGCTTTGGACCTTACCAACCATAGTATCGAGGCCTGATTATTTCTTTAGAGAAATAGGAATCAGGAAAAAATATTCCAACTTCAAATTCACCCCATTCTAAAGGACAAACTAACCCTTGGCTTTAAAGGAAATCAGATGGAATTTCCTGGTACAGGGAGGTTGTTCAACATGTAACATGGTGTAATACGGTTCTATGAGTCTTGGCCCACCTTTCTTTCGTGTCACTTACTTTAACAATATGAAGTAATCTTTCATTACTAGGCTGTCTTGAGTTGAAAAGTATTTTCTAGGATTCCAAATCCCACAGACAAAGACCCAAGCAACATGGCCTTTGTCCTCATGGGGAGGAGAGGATCGCTGTGGCTTGGAAAGCAGTTCCCAGTAAGCACAGTCATTAAGCTTCACCAGGAGGACCACAAGAACTTGGCCTTATGCTTTTTTCCATAGGTAGAAACACCTAGAAAGGTATACAGTGAGAAACACATTCTACTGTGCAGCCTCAAGTTTGAATTATCCAGGAAGAGAGTTGACCCAATAACACCTTGAAGGCTCTCCCCTCCTGTTTTCCAAAACGCTGGAGAGAGGCAGGAGGCCAAGTTCTCTCCTGCAAGCCTGAGGCAACGACTTGGGTGAGGAGCTGCACACTCTATGCAAAAAAAAAAGGGGGGGGGACAATTTAAATTGAGTTGGCTTATTAAATTAATTACATAAGTATAATTATATTAAATCCTATAATTAATTGCAGTAAATTGCATAGCACAATGAAAATTTACCAAAGGGTAGAAGCATTTAAGTCACTCTTCTCTCAGATGGTGAAATAGAAACCCCAACGTATTAGGAGACAAACTGAAAAGAAATACCCGTGAGAGAGGGACATCTTTTTTCTTGGTTATGCCCCCAGATATCGACAGCTTGGTTAGGACAGGACAGCAGTCTTGCCTCCCTTTTCTAATGATAATAACTACTACATACTCAGCCCTGTGTGTCAGGCACTGTGCGTATATATCATTAATTCCCATGACAAGATGGTGAGATAGATCATATTACTACCCCATTTTACAGAAGAGAAAACTAAAGTCTACAGAGATTAAGTAATTTCTCTGGGGTCAGGCAGTAGCTAAAACAGCCTGAGTCCAGATCATGCCTTCCATGCTTGGCTTTACCACTACACACACAGGAAGCCTTGCAGGTGGGAGGGAGGGGTGAGGGGACTCAACAAGGCCAAGGGAAAGCAGACTTGTGGAAGTTGGACTGTGGGACTCCTGTGGGAGTTGAGGACTGTCCTTTGGTGTCCCATTGGACTGACTAAACTTCACCCTGGTTCCTGGAGAAAAAAGGGAAAATGACATTTGTCATGTATCCTCCATGGGCTGGGGTTTTTTTATACGCCATCCCATTTTATTCTTATTTCAATCCTGTAAAGTACGTATAATTAACATCATTTTACAGACGGAGGGGCGAAGGCACAAAGATATTAAATGCCTGGTCTTGGGTCACGTGGAGGGAAAGAGCAGGGCTGGGGTTTGAACCCTGTTCTCTCTGAGCCCTTGTCTTTCTCCCACTCACACCACTGTGGTTCCAGTACGTAGCACACTGGGTATGTTTGTACACGCTGCTATATTTAAAACACATAACCAACAAGGACCTACCGTATAGCACAGGGAAGGCTGCTCAATATTCTGTAATAACCTAAATGGGAAAAGAATTTGAAAAAGAAGAGATACATGTATGAGTATAACTGAATCACTTTGCTGTACACCTGAAACTAACACACCATTGTTAGTCAACTATACTGCAGTATAAAATACAAATGTTTTCACAAAGAGGGTAAAAGCTCTAATGAAGGAAAAAAAGGTTCATTATTTCTAATTTTTTTGTTGTTGGAAACCTGCCCTATCCCTTAGCTTGAAACAACACTGTCTAAGTCTCTGTGAAAACGGACGTGCATTTGTCTGCATGTGCACCGAGGGGAGCGTGGAGGGCAGTGGGCCTTGCCTTGAAGGAGTCCCTCTCCTCTGGGGGTGGCGGTCGGGCAGAGGAGTAGCAGGCCTGGGGCTCTGCGCTGCGGGGACACACAGGAGGGAGTGCCTCTGGCCAACAAGGGCTTCCCCAGCAGGTGAGAGACCTGGCTTTGGAGCTGGACTTGGAAAAACAACTCCAGCTTTAATACACGTGCTGCAACAATGATCCACAGGGCACAGAAAGGGGTAGCTGGCCTTCCTCATGGTGGGAAAGATAGCAGGAAGGCATCCAGAGGGGGGAAAAGGAGTAAATGAACAATCATGATAAGGGGTATGGAACTGCTGGTGGAAAACAGGAGCCCATATTTTTAAACAAGGGAATGACACGACTGGATGCCTCTCTAGAAAGTTCCTCTGGCCGGGTGTCCAACTGGAGAAAGGAAGCCAGAGAGGTGGGGGCAAGCTCAAGTGCGGGGTGAAGAGGGGCCCTCCTGACCCCAGGCAGGCTCTGTGGAAACAGAAAGAAGAGCCAGTCTTTCCAGCGGTGTTTCTCCCCCTGGCTGCGTGTCCAATTCCCTCAGAGCTTCATCAAAACACAGATGCCTGGCCCTAGATGTACTGAATCACGGTCTCCAGGATGGGGCCCAGCAAGTTTGTTTGAGAAGCACCAAGGTGATTCTGATGTGTCTCATGACGGTGACAAAGGAAGAACCAATAGGACATAGTGGAGGAGTCGATGAGAATGCAGGAGAGGCTGGGGCAAGGGAGGAGGAGAGGGCAAAGGTGACACTGAGGCTTCTATCTGGGCCTCCTGGGTGAAGGACCAGGATGTTTGGTGAGCTGGAATTCTCTACAGGAGGAAAAAGAACAAGTCAGGCCGTGGATGGGAAGTTCACCCCTTCCCAGACATCTAGAGACGGGCATGTTGAGTCGGCGAAGGGAGGGTCAGAGCTAGAAACAGAAATATCATTGAAACTACGGACTGGGGGGTGTTGGAAAAGATTGCCCAGTTGGGTGTATAGCCCCAGAGCCAGAAGGCAACTCAAGATTCACCAGGTAACAACGGAGGAAAGAGAGTGGGCAGGCAAGTTGGAGAGGAGAGTGAGGCAGACATCAGCAGGGGAAAAAGCCTCCTTCCGGGAGGCTGTGCTCTACAGAGCCTGGAATTTCAAAGACGTCAAGGGTCAGGACCAAGCAGAGGCTTTGGAGTGGTCTGTTCAGAAGCAGCAGTGAAGTAGCTGTGTGTCAAAAGCCAACTGCACCAGATTACAGAAAGCTCGGGAGGTAAAGAGAGAAGGAAGGACTTTACCCTCTTGTCTAAGTCCCAGAGTTGATGTCACCTGTTTCAGGGCTAGTGAAAAACCAGGACGGATGTGTGTGAATTTAGAAATATTTACTCTTGCACTGGGGGCCTCGGAGGGGGCTTGTGAGCCAAGGGGATGCCCTCATGTAAGGTAATGCCTTCCTTCCAGAGCTGATTCATTCAGAGGGCTAAGAAGCAGAGATAAAATGCTTTGGGATTGCAGGAGAGGAAAGGGAAGAAAGGGACAATATGAGATTGTCAGGACAAAAATCTCCAACAGTTTTTATGTTTTCCATATCTGGAGTGCTAATTGTGAAGTCAATAGGGGTGTTATCTCAAACCAACCACTATCAGTAAATATTAAGATTTATAAGACTGACAACAGTTGTCGCAGGAATCTGTCCTAGATGTCAACCTAGTGTGTGCACCATTGTTTTTATTTTTTTATTTTTTTAATATCTTTAGTGGAGTATAATTGCTTTACAATGGTGTGTTAGTTTCTGCTTTATAACGAGGTGAATCAGTTATACATATACACATGTCCCCACATCTCTTCCTTCTTGCATCTTCCTCCCTCCCACCCACCTTATCCCACCCTTCTAGGTGGTCACAAAGCACCAAGCTGATCTCCCTGTGCTATGCGGCTGCTTCCCACTAGCTATCTACTTTACGTTTGGTAGTGTATATATGTCCATGCCACTCTCTCGTTTTGTCACAGCTTACCCTTCCCCCTCCCCATATCCTCAAGTCCATTCTCTAGTAGGTCTGTGTCTTTATTCCCGTCTTACCCCTAGGTTCTTCATGACCGTTTTTTTTTTTTTTGGTTTCTTTTTTTGGTTTTTCTTAGATTCCATATATATGTGTTAGCATACGGTATTTGTCTTTCTCTTTCTGACTTACTTCACTCTGTATGACAGACTCTAGGTCCATCCACCTCACTACAAATAACTCAATTTCGTTTCTTTTTATGGCTGAGTAATATTCCATTGTATATATGTGCCACATCTTCTTTATCCATTTATCCGATGATGGACACTTAGGTTGCTTCCACCTCCTGGCTATTGTAAATAGAGGTGCAATGAACATTGTGGTACATGACTCTTTCTGAATTATGGCTTTCTCAGGGTATATGCTCAGTAGTGGGATTGCTGGGTTGTATGGTAGTTCTATTTGTAGTTTTTTAAGGAACCTCCTTACTGTTCTCCATAGTGACTGTATCAATTTACATTCCCACCAGCAGTGCAAGAGGGTTCCCTTTGTTTACTGATAAATGTTAAAAGAAGCTTGTATCTCTAGGGAAGATCAACTGCTCCTGTTGGGACTAATTGCAGAGCCCTTGTGTATGACAAAGAGGGTGTTACTAGGGGATAAAGAGAGGGGCTTAATGAACCACAAAGGTACATCATTTATCAAATTAAAAGATTATGACATTATGAGATGGAGTAAATTCCATGGAAAATGAATGCACTGTGTTTCAATGAATCAGGCACTGAGAATATTTCCTAAGAAACCAAGTCCATATTTTCATTAAAAAAGAAAAAGAGAGAGTGAGAGAGAGCACGCATTGTGAGAGACAGAAAGGCTGTGGGATTCAAGTGCACCAGTGAATTAACATCTTGTGGTAAAAACACTGCTTGAGAAATTAAAATGATATTTGAAACATAAATCCCGTGTGCTAACAACCCTCATTATAAGCACCCGCTAGAGTCAACAGACAGAGTTTGTTTGCTGGGAGGTTGTTTCTGGAGGCCAATTCTTGAGTTCTCAAAAAACATCTGTGCAAATGCAGGGGGAAAAGCCACAGCAATAGAAGCCATCAGCAGTTAGGTGTGTTATAAATACATTATTACTTCACTGTAATGGCACACGGGCTTTGGCGAGACTGTGGAATGACCTCACCAGCTGTCAGCCCTTGAGTTACTCTCCTTGAATGAGCATTCAAGATACAGCAGTGTCTTCGAGGCAGCCCAGTGTAAACACAGAGGTAATCATCAGAGAGGAACCAGGCACAAATTCATCAACATCCCACGAAGAAGCTGGGAGCCTTGGCCAAAACCAGAAAGACTGAGGGATTCTTCTGTCACACAAAACCACCGTTCAAGCCAGCCCTGAAGAACCTTTTTCATGGAACCTCTGAGCCGGCTCTCCCCTGGGCTTTCTCACCCTGTCTCCCCTCTCAGAAAAGAGGCCTCATGGCCCAAAAGAAGCAAGTCTCCTTCCAAGGAATCTATTCTCGTAGTGGAAACTCGGAAATGCTGGCGGAGGCCGGGTGGCAAGGGTCTGAAAGCAGCTGGGCTCCTGGCAGAGGCTCTCGGCACACACAGAAAACCAAGAACTTCATTTAGGAGTAGACTTCCCTCTGCAAGGCAAAGGAAAACACTTTGAAGATAAGAAGGCTGCCCACAACTAAATGGAAAATGATGGGTGGCCAAAAAGTGTCAGGAGCCATGGAAAAAAGCATGAAAAGAAGAGAAGGAGCATTTGCAGGTGGGCTGTCCTCACTTAGCTCAAGTTTCTGACTGAGCCCTGGGCGTCCCGAGCGGTGACTAAAGCAGTTTAGATTTTAGCCAGAGAGGGTGCACGACGTGTGCACAGGCCTGGGAGCCAGGATGTCTGATGTGGGTTTGGGGGCCTTCCACTAGAGTTTAAGCGTGAACCTCGCCCTCAGTGTCCTTGGCTGTTCCTTACTGGAAAAGGCAGGGGAGGGGAGACTCATTTCTAATGAACTTGGGCATGCTTTTGGAATGCTTCCCTGGATGAGTACTATTAGTAAAACTTCTAAAATCAGGGGGTGGAGGGAGTGGGGAAGGAAGAGTTAAATGTGGGATTTAATTGTCTTAATGTGAAAGACAAAAGAAGCTCCATCTTCATCTTCTGACCGACAGACACTGAGAAATTTCATCACATCTTGTGCCCAAGATTCTGAAGGAAATGACTAGTTGTCAAGCCCCATGCAGGCAGAGAACATGTTAAGGGTTTTGATCATCAACATCCCCCCAGTGCATATTGGAGACCTCAATACATACAGGGTACTCAAGTAGTATTTGTTGAATGAATGAATGAAATGAATGACCAAAACAGTCATGAGTGTCCCATGTTTTAGGCCACATACCACACCTAGCTTAAGGTGTTACACTCTTCCAGCCGAGCTACCACTGGCAATTTCTGTCAGTGTGCCTTTAAACTTAAAGCCTTGTGGCAAACTGAGGCATGATTTTTCAAAGATGAGTGTCTTTGTATTATAATCACTTGTGGGGAAAAAAGCATTTTATTCAATTAAAACTTTGTACTAATGATTTGGGAAAATAAATGATAAGAAAAGTTTCAGTTCAATAAGTATTTAAGTCATTTATTCATACATTCACTCATTCGGGAAATACTGAAGAATCATAATTAACAACATGGCAATAGTAAGTCCATACCTAACAATAATTATTTTAAATGTAAATGAGCTAAATTCTCCAATCAAAAGGCATACTGTGGCTGAATGGATAGAAGAACAAGACTTAACTATATGCTGCTTACAAGAGACTCACTTCAGCTTTAAGGAAGCACATATACTGAAAGTGAAGGAATGGGAAAAGATATTCCACGCAAATGGAAACCAAAAGACAACAGATGTACCTGTACTTATATCAGACAAAATAGACTTTACTCGAAGACTGTAATAAGAGACAAAGAAGACATTATATGGTGATAAAGTATCAATTCAAGAGGCTATAACATTAGTAAACACACGCTTATCATCTCAACATAGGAGGACACAAATATATAAAGCAAATATTAACAAACCTGAAGGAAAGAATACACATCAATACAATAATATTAGGGGACTTCTGTATCCATTTTCAACAATGAAAAATCATCCAGACAGAAAATCAGTAAGGAAACATTGGACTTAAACTACTTGTTGGATCAGATGGACAGATCCATACAGAACCTCCATCCAACAGCAGCAGAATACACATTCTTCTCAAATGCACGTGGAGCATTCTCCAGGATATGATAGGTCACAAAACAAATCTTAATAACTTTAAGAAAATTGAAATCATATCAAGCATCTTTTCTGACCATGGTGGGATGAAACTAGAAATCAATTACAAGAAGAAAGCTAGAAAATACACAAATGTGTGGGGATCAAACAACATGCTCCGAACAATCAATGGGGCAAAGAAGAAATCAAAAGAGAAACTTAAAAATATCTTGAGGCAAATGAAAATGGAAACACAATATACCAAAAAGTATGGGATGCAGCAAAAGCAGTTCTAAGAGGGGATTTTATAGCAATAAATGCCTACATTAAGAAAAAAGAAAGAGCTCAAATAAATAACCTAACTTTACACTTCAAAAAAGAGAAAAAGAAGAAAAACTAAGCCCAAAGTTAGTCAAAGGAAGAGATTAACAAAGATCAGAGTGGAAATAAATGAAATAAAGTCTAAAAAGACAATAGAAATGATCAATGAAACTAAAACTGTTTTTTTTAAAAGATAAAAAATATATACAAAACTTTAGTTAAATTTACCAGGAGAAAAAGAGAGAAAACTCAAGCAAATAAAATTAGAAATGAAGGAAGAGACATTACAACTGACCCCACACAAGTACAAAGAATCCTAAGGAGTTACTGTGAACAATTATGTGCCAACAATTTGTACACCCCAGAAAAAATGGATAGATCCTTAAAACATACACCCTACCAAGACTGAAGCATAAAGAAATACAAAATCTGAACAAACTAATTACTAGTTAGGAGATTGAATCAGTAATCAAAACCCTCCCAATAAAGAAAAGCCGGGCACCAGATGGCTTCAATGGTGAATTCTACCAAACACTTAAAGAAGAATTACCACCAATCCTTCTCAAACTCTTCCAAAAAATAGAGGAGGAGGGAACACTTCCAAACTCATTTTATGAGGCTACCATTACCCTGATACCAAAGTCAGACAAGGACACTACAGGAAAAAAATAATCACAGGCCAGTATCCCTGATGAACATAGATGTAAAAATTCTCAACAAAATATTAGCAAACTTAATTCAACAATGCATTAAAAGATTCATACACCATGATCACGTGGGATTTATTCCCAGGATGCAAATATGATTCAATATCCGTAAATCAATCAATGTGACACACTACATAAATAAAATGGAGGATAAAAGTCATATGATCATCTCAATAGATGCAGGAAAGCATTGGACAAAATTCAATACACTATCATGATAAAAACTCTCAACAAACTGGGTATAGAAGGAACATACTTCAATATAATAAAGGCCATATATGACAAGCCCACAGCTAACATCTTACTCAACAGGCTTTTCTTTTCTTTTAGCATCAGGAACAAGACAAGAATGTCTACTCTTGTCACTTACATTCATAGTACTGGAAGTCCTAGCCAGACAATTAGGCAAGAAAAAGAAATAAAAGGCATCCAAAGTGGAAAGGAAGAAGTAAAACCGTCTCTATTTGCAGATGACATAGTACTCTATATAGATAATCCTGAAGACTCCAAAAACCGTTAAAACTAATAAGTGAATTCAGTGAAGTTGCAGGATACAAAATCAATACACAAAAAGCAGTTGGGTTTCTATACACTAGCTATAAACTATCAGAAAGAGAAATTAAGAAAGTAGTCCCATTTAAATAGCATAAAAAATGATAAAATACTTAGGAACAAGTGTAACCAATCTGAAAATTCTTTTAGAATTTAAGGCACTGTGTAGAAGCATTACCCTCATGATTATGATTTTGAATTTAAATAAATTAGTCTCTATACATACAAAGATGGTTGTCATTGTTACCAGCAGTATTAGTCCTGGCAAACATTTAATGCTATGTATTGTAACGATGGCATCAAAGGTTGATGGCCTTTGATTTGGTGCCTTATGGGCTGAAGATGCTGGTATGCCTGGTATGCCTGCTGGTATATTCAACATGGAGAATCCAAAGGCAAACTGTCCACTTGTCCTCACACAACCAAAACAGCAGGGGAGGTGCAAGGTAAGGGGCAGCGGGCTCTGAGACAGCCATGACTGAGGGAAAGAGTGACCCTAAATGTTCTGAGCATCACACAAATGAAGCACAACGGCAAAGGTACACCTCACAAGCCTAGCCTCTCTTGAACAACGTGCTGCCAGTGTCATCTTGGGTTTCAAAGGAAAACTGGAATCTATGCCTATATGGGGATCAGCTATTGAAAGAAAACTCCCTATAGAAAAGAATGGTGACCTTACCATGGTGACTTTAAAAATCTTGGATATGTAAAAAATCCTCCACAGACCTTTATAGGTAATGAGGGGGGTTTTAGCCTTTAAAATCCTAGCTGACGGGCTTCCCTGGTGGCGCAGTGGTTGAGAGTCCGCCTGCCGATGCAGGGGACACGGGTTCGTGCCCCGGTCCGGGAAGATCCCACATGCCGCGGAGCAGCTGGGCCCGTGAGCCATGGCCGCTGAGCCTGCACGTCCGGAGCCTGTGCTCCGCAACGGGAGAGGCCACAGCAGTGAGAAGCCTGCGTACTGAAAAAAAAAAAAAATCCTATTTGATTTAAAACTTATCCTATGAAAAGAATAACAGGGAGCAGAGAATTAAGGAATAGAATGGTTTTTCTTACTTATTAGAATGTTCAGCTACTGTGGACAAGTTTTTAGGTGTTTGCTTAGTCTAATGTTTATAGACACTGTTTCTTAAAATAGTCTTCTTTTATTTAACTTGAACTCTTATAGAAAACTTAACAGAGGTGTTAAGGCAGTTGCTATTATCTCCGTCTTATGGATGACTTAACTGAGCAGGAGGAAGGTTGACAGTAGAGCTAAGAGCAGAAGCAGAGTATTTGACTCTTCAGTCAGTGTATTAGGTGTTACCCCTCGGCACTGGGCAAAGCGTGCTTGGGCATACTCAAAATCACCACCGCCAAAAGTCTAGAGCTGCACATCCAAAACAGGAGCCATGGGCCACGTGTGGCTATGAAGCTCTTGAGATTGGGCTAGTCCAAATCCAGATGTGTTATACATGTAAAATACACACCAGACTTCAAGACTTAGTACAAAAAAATGTAAAACATCTCATTAATACTTTAATGTTGATTATATGTTGAAGTGATAATATCTTAGATATGTTGAATTAAATAAAATATTTTGTTAAAATTAATTTCACTTGTTTATTGAGTATGGCTACTAGAAAATTTTAAGTCACAAATATGGCTCACATTCTATTTCTAGTGGACAGTGCTGGTGTAGACCAAGTACCCCTCTTTGGAGGGAGACCAAGTCTCTTCTTTGGAGAAATGAGATATAAACATTCACCTATTGCTGTGAAACTTTCTCCCCAGGATTCTTTTTATTCTTACATGGCTGTAAGCAGTAACATGATGGCACACATTTTCACATGTGCCTGTGACCTTGTCTCTTGAAAGAAATAATAGGCAGGGAGTTATGGTTACATTTTATTTTAAGAAAATAGATGAAAATTATGAAAAAACAAACAGCTCCATATTACTTCTCCTTCCTTTGGTGTCTATATTTTAAGTAATCCAGGGATTCTCATTTCAGTACATTACTAGACTATCTTTTGGAATGTTCTCCCATTTAATTTATTTTTTCCCCTAAACAAGAGTATGAATTGCTTCTGCCTGCCTTTTGGCCATCCTTGACCCTCCCAAGGCAACATCTTGGAAGACATCCATCACACAGGCACATGGATTTGAGGACTAGATGTTCAGATGTATGTTCAGATGTTGCAGATGGATTCCAGGCTCTGGCATGTAATGGGCAGTGGTCTAACAGGGTATTTACAGCTCAAAAAAAAAAAAAAAAAGAATGAAAGCAGATTGTTTCCAGAAGCTGTGCATCTGCTGCCTGGTAAGACTGCTGGTTTCACGCGCTCAGCAAAGTGCATGAAGAACTCTCAAACGTCACAGTGATTTGGTTAATTGGGTAAAGATAAGGGTTTCTGAATAGCAGAGTCAGTTTGCCATATTGGCCTGGCACCCAGGGACAAGTGATGAAAAAACAGCTCGGCTGTCTGGATGCATCTGAATGCTCAGTTATTTCATAAAGCCTGCACTGTGTGTATGGAATGCACATTTGCTCTTATGAATAACAGTAATTGTTTGGCTTGGCCTGCCTTTGTGTGACCGCCAGCTGGCAATGACTGGAACCGTGACACATGACACTCCAGCTGTGTCCACATGTTTCTGCCTAGCAGTATCCACTTATATAATTTGCTTTTTTGATCAACAGATGAGCCATTTAAGGGAACTCATCATATTACACATGCCAGCTACTTCTCTGCAAATACTTCTACTGCAATTTCAAAGGAAGATTTTCATTATTCCTTGCTTATTATGATGATGTTGTGACTTCATTAAACATAGTGCAGTAAAAGATACATTCCTAATTGAACTTGAGGATTTTTCCCTTGAATACACATAATTACAAGACAATAGCTTAGCATTTAATCAAATGAACCATTAAAATAGTAACTAATGATAGTCTTACTATGACTGACACATCTGACCCACACTATCTTTAACTTTCCCCCCATTTTATTAAGCTCGCTGAATTCATCACTGTATGTAATTAGGTTTGTATTGGAGAACTGATAACTACACGGGTTGTGGTGAAGAATCTTATCTGCTTGGGTGCCAAAGTTTCTGTTGTGCTACAATCTATTTTCTTCAGAGAGATTTGGAAGAATCAAGCAGAAATTGAACCTGACCCAAAATATACTTGTATTTTTATTACCTTTTCCTGTGAAACTGAAAACATTCACTTAATCTCTCCTTCCTGATACTGAAGGGTAGGGAACACACGCAGTTCTTTCAGCTCTTGGGAAAATTCTAAATTATGCAACCTTGGTAGCTTATGGCCCAGCCAGTGAATCTAAGCCACTGTTGCTTAAAACTCCTCTTCCACTTTTCTTCCTAGAGTTTGGGCTTCATCAAATTGCTGAGTTGGTTAAATGTGATGAAACGTCAGAAGAGCTGACCGAAGAACCACATGTTTGTTGATAGTCCTTATGGCCCAGAGAAATGGGTGCCTTGCAAAAATGATTTGTGCTGGCCTCCAGAGACTTTATACTTGGAGAAGGGAAGAATTCATTTCATCCATTCTTTTAGTAGACTCTCCTGGCTCATGGAAGAAAGCAGAACATTAGCAGTACTGTAGGAGTTCTGTAGAATAGCTGTAAAAAAAAATAGCTCAGTGAGGAGGGCATGGAAGAGTCAAAGATCTATTAAACTAGTCATCAAGAGACCTGAATTCTACTTCAGGAACTACCACAAACTAGCTGTGCTTCCTGGGGCAGATAAATATCTTACCTCTCAATACGCATCATGGGCTGATTCCTGAGAGGGAGGGTGGGGGGAAGGGGGGAGTGGGGAAGGGAGAGAAGCTAAAAAGAAAAAGAGAGAGAAAGAGATTGCAAAGCCTTGTCCTTCCTAATGATAGGGCCAGTATGAAGATCCAATGGGATAATAATCATGAAAGGACCTGGAAAGTACAAAATGGTCTATAAATTCAAGACATTAGTGTATAAAGTATAGTGGACAAGGAAGTCAAAATCAGGAGATATATATATGCCTTATTTGGGAATAGACTTCATCCAAAGCTAGAGAAATGTGAGAAGTGTTAGCTGAGTGGATATTGTTTTCTGATGGGCATTTGAAACAAAAAAGCAAGTTGAGCATTGCTTGAAAAAACTATTCTTGGCCAGCTTCCAACAAACTTGGGAGCTGGAAGGCATCAGAAACCTTATGGACAACCTTTTTCACTTTACCATCTAGGAAACTGAGTCACAGCAAGGGGAATTGAATTGCCCAAGGCCACACAGCCAGATGGTGGCACGGCAAGGAAGCCCAGGTCTCCCAACCCACTCTGACTCTAGCTTTCACTACTGGACCTTGGGAGAAAGCAATCTGTCAGAAGACATGTAACAAGAATTAAGAGCATTCCTACAGAAGATCTTTGTGTTGCTGTGGGAAAATAAGAAGAGGTAAGTGGATCAAGGGCCAGATGTTGGTGCATGAGATCACAAGACAATAAAAACCAGGATTAACACCAGGAACAAAAGCTTGTCACATCTCTGGAGGGCTTTGATGAGAGGCATGCTGGGACTTAGCTACTGGCTGCCGGGACCAGGGAAGAAGTGTTAAAAGACAGGACTGGTGTTGGAAGCTTTACTCTATCTGAAGAGTTGGTTTCATGGGGGAGTAGCCACCAGCACAAAGAAGTGTAGCAAACAGTCTCCCACCAGGCACTTGCTAACATCTGGGGGGATTTGGAGCTGGAGGACATGGCACAGAGGCAGCAGCATCCAAACAGCAGTGATGCCTGAAGTTAGGAAGCTGATAATGTCATGGTTTGGGTGGTCCATTTGCTTGGAATAAGACGCCAGCCAGCAGCTGGAGTTTCCAGAAGCAGGGTCCAGCTCTTAAGGGAAGAAGGTTGTAAGAACTAGAACTGTCTCTGGCATATGCTGGGTACAATAATGAAGAATCAGGTAAGATATCCCTCTGGGAGTCAAGTGAGCTGGGGTTCAGGGCAGACTCCAGTCTCAACAGAATGGCTCGAGTGCAGACCGTGGGAAATGGGCAAGCCCTACTCAGAGAGAAGAAGGCACAGGAGGGCTAAACTTGTCCCCAAGCCCACCTTGGACTCCAGGCTTAGGACTGGAAGCTAGTTTCACTACTGTGGTTAGAGACCCCTGAAATACTACTGTCTTTGGTTACATTGGTTAGCTGAAAGACTGCAGCTTGAAAGTCTACAGTGATTGCTACTGAAACATGAGGAATTCAGAGCCTAATGTAACTGCAGGTATTTTTCTCATTTATGCAAGGACCAAATCTTGGAATATTCTCTTAGGCTGTAAGCACTATGAAGGCAGAGACCATGTCTATGTGTTTGCCATTATATGCCAGGCACCCCTCATAAGGCCAGATACATAGCAGTCATTCAATAAATATTTGTGGGGAAAAATTGAATGTATAACCAGACTGTTCCCTATTTCTGTTGGTCATTCCAACATTATTTCTTCAATATTAAGGCCCAACCTAATGCTGCTAATGGGCACCCTGCCCATTTTATAGGGCTGTCCAGGTCTGTAGCCACAGCAGACTCAAAACTGTGGTTGCCACAGAGAATCTTAAGTGAAATGATCATGTGGCTGGGAGAAGAGGCTGTGTGTCTTTCCTTCACCATCTCTTTGTCCCTTTTCTTACTCAAAGCGTTCACAGAGCTTAAAGGATACAAATGTATAAAAAGGAGAGCAGAACACCAAAAGTTTGAACAAGTGCATATTCTCTCTTGAGTGTGATCAAGAGGGAGGTATCAGGAAAAAAGAAACAGTTCAAACAGCATCCAAAATGTCAGTGCCTTATTTAGTGTGGCTGATGTTTTTAAGAAACAAAAATCGGGGCCTCCCTGGTGGCGCAGTGGTTGAGAGTCCGCCTGCCGATGCAGGGGATACGGGTTCGTGCCCCGGTCCGGGAAGATCCCACATGCCGCAGAGCGGCTGGGCCCGTGAGCCATGGCCGCTGAGCCTGCGCATACAGAGCCTGTGCTCCGCAACGGGAGAGGCCACAACAGTGAGAGGCCCACGTACCGCAAAAAAAAAAGAAACAAAAATCGTTCATTTATTTATTCATTCATTTATTAATTCCCTATGCTCAATTTCACCATTGAAAAATCAGGATAAAAATAATCACTATCTCCTAGGGTGGTTGTGACGATTAAAAGAGTTTATAGATACAAAAGATTAAGAAAAGTTCTTGACACATAGCAAGTACTCCATAAAGGTTAGCTAGCATCATCATCATCACCATCATCGTCACCATCATATCCATCATCAGCAACAGCAACATAGAAGACAAATCACTTGTTCAGGGAAAAACTTAACTGAAGACTGTGGGCTCCCTGAGAGCAGGTGTGGCACAGTTACCATTGTATGTCTATCTATTAGGATGTAGCTCAGACAACGTGGGTGCTCAACAAGTGTTTGCTGATTGGCAAAGAATGTATGCATGCAGTCCAGCTGAGCCTTGATGGGTAAAAAAAGAAAAGAAAGCCAGTGGTGATATGGAAAGGCACTCTGAATAAATGGAAATCAGAGTTAGAAAAGATGCAGGATGGGCATGTTTAAGGAGCACATCCTGTATATTCCTGAACATGCCTGCAGCGAACTTGGATACTGTAATGTGTGGTTAATGTCTGGGTAAGGAGAGCTTGGAAAGCCAGGTTAGGAACGTCCCTGGCAGTCCAGTGGTTAAGACTCCACGTTTCCACTGCAGGGGGCACGGGTTCTATCCCTGGTTGGGGAACTAAGGTCCCGCATGCCCTGTGGCAAAAAAAAAAAAAAAAAAAAAAAAAAGCTGGGCTAAGATGCTTGGACTTCATTATAAATCAGAGTGTTCACAATTATTTCCCACACCAGAGAAACAGTATTTATGCTGAACACAATACAAATGACACTTACACTTATCAAATGACAGCCAACCTCTATCTAAGAAGTTATACGAGTTGCAATTCGAGTGAATTTCAGTCACTAATTTCAGCATGGAGCAAACATTTACTTTTAAAACATTGTTTTTCCATTAAAATGTATCATTTTATTCATTAGAAGAATAGTATGCAAATATTCTAAAAGTTTATAAAATAGTGGCTTTCAGCTATTGCTTAGGATATAGAAAGCTAGAAAGATCGTTGCTTCTGCTATAATAACAGGGAAGAGATGGATAATCTACAAAATCATAACTTTTCTTGAATCTATGAGAGAGCTGAGGTTGCAGGACAAACATCTAAGGAAAGGCAGATGCTTCCAAAGAGGAAGGAAGATACTGAAGTATTGATTTGCCCATGCAGAGCACAGCAGGAAGACAGGACAGTCACACAGTGGGTAAAAAGATTTCAGCCAGCATTTTTAATGAATCGGTAAAGGCTGAGTGTGGGCTTCTGTGAGAACATAGAATCACCTTGAGACATAGAATACAAGGGTAATTCACACTCAGTCGCAGGCTCCTCTCTATCAATTTTGGTCAGGAATTTACCCAGGTGCTCGTCAGAAAGAATGAGGACAGGCAGGAGACCGAAGAGAGCCTCCATTCTGGGGCAGGCCTGGTAAAGGAGAGCAGAATTCACTAGGAGACAGGCACCAGGCCCTGCCCAGACCTCTCTCTCCTATGGAAAAATCCCTTCAATTTTCCTATAATGTGAAAAAGAAACTTGAATCTTCAAAAAGAATTAGAGAGTGATGGAAGTGGTTAAAATGAAAGTAATCATAAAATTCATTTTTTCTAATCTTTAAATGCTCTAAAATTAATTGACTGTCTAAAGCAAAATTAGAAGAAATGTATAAAAGTATAAAATAGTAGCAATGTAATCAAAACAGAGTTGTATTGGTGAAAGCCTAGACACATAGATTAATGGAATAGAATCAAGAATCCAGAAGTATATCCACACATCTAAGGCCAATTAATATTTTTATTTTTGTTTAATTTTTTTAATTGAAGTATAGTTGACTTTCAATATTATATTAGTTTCAGGTATACAACATAGTAATTTGATATTTTTGTAGATTATACTCGATACAGAGTTATTATAAAACATGGCATATATTCCCAGTGAAGTACTTTACATCCTTCTCACTTTTTAATTTTATACCTAGTAGTTGTACCTCTTAATCCCCTTCACCTATTTTGCCCCTACCCCTACCCCTACCCCTCTCCCCTCTGGCAACCACTAGTTTGTTCTCTGCATCTGTGAGTCTGTTTCTATTCTGTTTTATTTATTTGTTAATAGTTTGTTTTTTTAGATTCCACATATAAGTGAAAACATACAGTAGTTGTCTTTCTCTGACTTATTTCACTAAGCATAATAGGTCCACCCATGTTGTTGCAAATGGCAAAATTTCATTCTTTTTTATGGCTGAGTAACATTCCTCTGTGTGCGTGTGTGTGTGTGTGTGTGTGTGTGTGTGTGTGTATCTTGGTTATTGTAAATAATTCTGTCATGAACACTGGGGTGCATATACCTTTTTGAATTAGTGTTTTCATTTTCTTTGGATAAATACCCAGGAGTGGAATTGCTGGGTCGTATGGTAGTTCTATTTAAAAAATTTTGAAAAACCTCCATACTGTTTTCCATAGTGGCTGTACTTATTTGCATGCCTACCATAAATGTATAGGGGTTCCCTTTTCTCCACATCCTCGCCAACATTTGTTATTTGTAGTCTTCTTGATGAGAGCCATTCCGACAGGTGTGAGGTGGTATCTTATTGTGGTTTTGATTTGCATTTCCCTGATGATTAGTGACATTGACCTTCTTTTCTTATTGGCCATCTGTACGTCTTCTTTGTAAAAATGGCTATTCAGATCTTCTACTCATTTTTCAATTGTTTGGGCAGATTGTTTTTTGATATTGAGTTGTATGAGTTTTTAAAATATTTTGGATATTAACTCCTTATTGGACATATCATTTGCAAATCTCTTCTCCCATTCAATAGGTTGCCTTTTGTTTTGCTGACAGTTTCCTTTGTTGTGCAAAGCTTTTAACTTTGGTTAGGTCCCATTTGTTTATTTTTGCTTTTGTTTCCCTTGCCTGAAGAGACATCCAAAAACATGTTGCTCAGACCGATGTCGAAGAGGTCACTGCCTCTGTTTTCTTCTAGGAGTTTTAAGGTTTCAGGTCTTACATTTAGGTCTTTAATCTGTTTTGAGTTTATTTTTGTATATGATGTGAGAAAGTAGTCCAGTTTCATTCTTTTGCATGTAGCTGTCCAGTTTTCCCAACACCACTTATTGAAGAGACTGTCTTTTCTCTATTGTACATTCTTGCCTCCTTTGTCATAGATTAATTGACCACACTTGTGTGGGTTTATTTCTGGGCTCTGTATTCAGTTCCATTGATCTATGTGTCTGTTTTTGTGTGTGGCCAATTAATTTTTGAACAAGCTACAATGGCAATTCAATGGTAATGCAAGCCCACCACAAATCCTCACCTAAGATTATTGTAATAGCACCATACCTAAGCTTATCTTAGTAGAACTGCTGAAAATCAAAATCAACAAACAACAAATGCTGGAGACGGTGTGGAGAAAACGGAACCCTCTTGCACTGTTGGTGAGAATGTAAATTGTTCAGCCACTATGGAGAACAGTATGGAGGTTCCTTCAAAAACTAAAAATTGAATTGCCATATGACCCAGCAATCCCACTACTGGGAATATACCCAGAGAAAACCATAATTCAAAAAGACACATGCACCCCAATGTTCATTACAGGACTATTTACAATAGCCAGGTCATGGAAGCAACCTAATCAGCAGATGAATGGATAAAGCAACCCATCAGCAGATGAATGGATAAAGAAGATGCGGTACATATGTACAATGGAGTATTTCTCAGCCATAAAAATGAACAAAATTGGGTCATTTGTAGAGACGTGGATGGACATAGAGACTGCCACAGAGAGTGAAGTAAGTCAGAAAGAGAAAAACAAATATAGCATATTAATGCATGTATGTGCAATCTAGAAAAATGGTAGAGATGAACTGCGTTGCAAGGCAGAAATAGAGACACAGATATAGAGAACGTATGGACACAAAGGGGGTAAGGGGAGGGTGGTGGTGGGATGAACTGGGAGATTGGGATTGACATATATACACTAATATGTATAAAATAGATAACTAATAAAAACCTTTTTACAAAATTTTAAAAAATAAAATAAAATATTTTTTTTAAAAACGGGAGGTTGGTGGGGGCTTCCCTGGTGGTACAGTGGTTGAGAGTCTGCCTGCTGATGCAGGGGACACGGGTTCGTGCCCCGGTCCGGGAAGATCCCACATGCCGCAGAGTGGCTGGACCCGTGAGCCATGGCCACTGAGCCTGCGCGTTCGGCGCCTGTGCTCCTCAACGGGAGAGGCCACAGCAGTGAGAGGCCCGTGTACCGCAAAAAAAAAAAAAAAAAAAAAAGGGAAGGGGGTAAATAAATGTATACTGATACAAAGTGATTATATTATACTTGAAGTAGTATAATATTAATCCAAGGTAGACTGATAACTTAAGAATACACATTTAATTTCTGGAGGAATCATTTAAAAAACTGAAACAAAGATGTATAGCCGGAAGAAGACAGAAAAGGAAGAACAAAGGAATAAGGAACAGATAGAAGTAATAGGTAAAAACAGCAAGATGGTAAACTCAGACATATGAACAATTACAATACATGTAGATAAAATATGCATTGTCATTAATAAGTACATTTGGCCCTTGAACAACATGGGTTTGAGCTGCGTGTGTCCACTTATAAGTGGATTTGTTTTCAATAAATATATTGGAAAATATTTTGGAGATTTGTGACAATTTGAAAAAAGCTTGCAAACTGAGTAGCCTAGAAATAACAACAAGAACAAAAAAAGAAAAAGGTATGTCATGAATTTGTAAAATATACGTAGATACTAGTGTAGTTTATCATTTATTACCATCAAATATACACAAGTCTGTTATAAAATGTTAAAATTTATCAAAACTTATGCACACACTTACAGACCATACAAGGTGCCATTCAGAGTTGAGAGAAATGTAAACAAACATAAAAAAGTGGAATTAAATAATAACTGCATAAAATTAAGTATAGTATATATGGTACTACTGCAATAATTCCATAGCCACCTCCTGGTGCTATTGTGGTGACCGCAAGTATTTTGAGAATCTTAATACTTAAAACATGTGTGATGCTAATCATCTCTGAGAGAGCATTTTGTCTCTCTGGTAAATTGCCTTTCACAGTAAAAGGTGATCTCTCACAGTTCTCATGTATTTGTTTTCGTGTTTAGTGCAATACCATAAACCTTGAAATAACACCATGGGACCCATACTGGGTTCTACTAGTGATGCTGGAAGTTCTCCCAAAAAGCAGAGAAAAGTCATGATATTACATGAAAAGGTTACATTGTTTCACATGCACCGTATAGATTGAGGTCTCTGGCTGCAGTTTCCCGCCATTTCAAGATAAATGAATCTGGCCTAAGGTGAAAAAAGCAAAGGAAATTCGTGAAGCTGTTGCTGCAGCTACCCTAGCAGGCTCAAGAAACTTACACTTTTTGCAAAATACCTTTTTATCTCATAATGAAAACGCAGCTTTTATGTGGGTGCAGAATTGCCATTAAAAAAGGCATACCTATAGACTCTAATATGACTCAAGAAAAAGTGAAGTCATTATATGACAACTTAAATCAAAAGAAAGGTGAAGGATCTAAAGCTGGAGAATTTAATGCCAGCAAAGGATGGTTTGATAATTTTAGAAAGAGCTTTGCCTTAAAACGTGTCAAGGTAACAGGAGAAGTAGCTTCTGCTCACCAAGAGACAGCAGACAAATTCCCAGACACAATTAAGAGAATCATTGAGGAGAAAGGATATTTACCTGAATGGGTTTTTAATGCAGACAAACGTGCCCTACTCTGGAGAATTCCCTGGTGGACCAGCGGTAGGACACTGTGCTTTCACTGGGCCTGGGTTCGATCCCTGTCTGGGAACTAAGATCCCAGAAGCCGCATGGCATGGCCAAGAAAAAAAAATTCCCAACTCTTGAAAAAAAAAATGCCACAAAAGACATTTATTAGTAAGGAAGGTAAGGGAGCACCAGCATTTAAGACAATAAGGGATAGGTTAACTCTATGGTTTTGTGCAAATGCAGTCGGGTTTATGATCAGGACTGCCCTTATCTATAAAGCTGCTAACTCCTGAGCCTTGAAGGGAAAAGATAAACACCAACTGCCAGTCCTTTGGTTGTACAACAAGAAGACCTGGACAAGAAGAAACCCCTTTTTTTTTTTGGATTGGTTCCATTGATGTTTTGTCCCTGAAGTCAGGAAGTACCTTTCCAGTAAGTGATTACCTTTAAATTTCTTTTGATATTGAACAATACCTCTGGCCACCCAGAACCCCATGAGTTCAACACCAAAGTCATCAAAGTGATCTACTTGCTCCCCCAAAATAGTCTTTAATTCAGCCTCTAGATCACTGGGCCATAAGGACCTTTAAAGCTCATTACACACAGCACTCTGTGGAAAGGATTGTCAATCTATGGAAGAGAACCCCGACAAAGAGAAAGTCATGAAAGTCTGGAAGGATTACACTATTGATGATACCATTGTTGGTTGTTATATAAAAAGCCATGTAAGCCATCAAGCCTCAAACAATAAATTTTTGCTGGAGAAAACCATGCCCACGTGTTGTGCATGACTTTACAGGATTTCCGACAGAGCCAATCTAGGAGATCATGAGACTGTGGATATGGCAAAAAAGGTTTGGGGGCGGGGAGTGAAAGGTTTCAAGATATGGATCTTGGAGAAATCTAAGAGCTAACAGACACCACACCAGAGGAATTAACAGAACATGACTTTGTGGAGAAGAGTGCTTCCAAACCAGGGCCAGATGATGAGGAAGAAGATGCAGAAGCAGTGCCAGAAAACAAGTTGACATTAGCTAATCTGGCAGAACAAGTCTTATTCGAGATTGCTTTTGACTGCTTTTACGACATGGATACTTTTATGATACGGGCACTGAAACTAAAGCAAATGGTGGAAGAAGGATTAGTATCATATAGACACATTTTTAGAGAACTGAAAAAGCAAAAGGGTCAGACAGAAATTACAATGTATTTTCATAAATTAACATTGTGTGTGCCTGCCTCTCTTGTCTCCCCTTCCATCTCCACCACCTTCTCCGCCTCTGGCACCCCCGAGACAGCAAGACCAACCCCTCCTCTTCCTCCTCTTCCCCAGCCTACTCAATGGGATGACGAGGATGAAGACCTTTATGATGATCCCCTGCCTCTTAATGAGTAATAAATAATCATTATGCCATACAAGTAACAAACTTATCTGTTGTGTGTGTGAGTGTCTTCATGTGAAATCTAATAACTATATGGCAAGAACTACATGAGATGCTTTTGTGTCATCATCATCATCACCACCTAAGTACTCATTGTTAGAACATCGTGTGCAAGACTTGTATGGAAATGGATAGCCTATCTTTACCTAGGTATAAGGTGAGTGATATTAAATATAAAATTGATAATGTGTTAGTTTTCTTACTGTTTTATAACTTTGTTTTCAAAGAATTACATTACCGTACAGTATGCCTCTCTCTCTCGTAATTGGAGAAACTGCATATCAGCCTATCATTACAGGCAAATGGTTTTTAAAAATATAACAATATTTCCAATACTTTATTATGAATATGACTGTAGTACTACATGCCATAAAAATGTTATAACAATTCATTCATTAGTGTTAGCCTAGGCTACCATGAGGCAATCATATTGCTTACACTAGGCTACCATAAAGCAATCATATTGTTGCTTCTTCGTTATCAATGCATGAATTTTTATACCTATAAAAAGATATGAATTTCTTTTTCACAGTTTCTTATTTTTCATGTCTAGTGTTAATAATATGTATAACATCTACAGTGTTTCGTATCCTGTAAGACAGTATTGATATAAATACTGAAGATAATTCATCTTGTAAACAGATGATGTAAACTTACAGTATTGATAAATACAGTACAGTACTGTAAATGTTTTTTCTCTTCTTTATGGTTGCTTAATATTTTCTTTTCTCTAGCTTACTTTACTGTAAGATTGCAGTATATAATACTTACACAAAATACGTGCTAATAGACGGTTTATGTTATCAGTAAGACTTCCAGTTAACAGTAGGCTGAGTCCAGGGACTTCCCAGGTGGTCCAGTGGTTAAGACTCCATGCTTCCACTGCAGGGGGAATGGGTTCGATCCCTGGTCAGGGAAAAAGATCCCGCATGCCACACAGCCAAAAACAAACAAACAAGCAAACGAACAAACAGTAGGCTGTGTTTTGGTGGGTGAAAAGTAATACACAGATTTTTGATTGCATGGGGAGTTGGCGCCCCTAACCCCTGCGTTGTTCAAGAGTCAACTGTATAAATTCTTAAGCTGGATAAAAATGCAAACCTCAACCTTATGCTGTCTGAAATAAATGCACTTCAAATACAACAATACAAAAAATTTTAAATAAAAGGATAAGAAATATCTATCATGCAAATACTAATCACAAAAAAGCTGGGGTGACTATATCAATATCAGACAAAGTAGATTTCAGAAAAAAAAATACTATCAAATGCAAAAAGGTATATTTAATAATGATAAATGGGTTAATTCATCAGGAAGCCATAGACAAGCATGCCCCTTTTAATAAAGCTTCAAACTGTGAAAGTCAGAAATTGACAGACCTTAAGCGACAAATAGATAAATCCACAATTGTAGTTGGGGATTTTAACACTCCTCTATCAATATTTGATAGGATAGGTAGAAAAATAATCTTTAAGGGTATAGAAGACCTGTACAACACTATGAACCTATTTGACCTAATTGATATCGATAGAACACTACCACCAATAATTGCAGAATCCACATTCTTCCCAAGTGTAAATGGAGCCATCAACAGAACAGATCACATGCTGGGCTAAAAAATGTCTCAATAAATTTCAAAGAATTAACATCACAAGAAGTATGTTCTCTGACTACAATGTAATTAAATTAGATGTAAATAAAAATAAGATATCTGAAATACTCCCACATATTTGAAAATTAATAAACTTACTTCTAGATAAACCATAGACCAAAAAGGAAACCATAGGAAAAATTATAACATATTTTAATCTGAATAATAACAATTGAACGCATTAATGTCTGGAGGAATACTGAGGGAAAGTTATAGCTTTAAATGCTTATATTAGAAAAGAAAAATAACTTTCATATCAAAGACCTAAGCTTCTCAAGTAAGAAGAAGAGCATATTAAACCAAAAAGTATTTTAAAAGAGATATTAAATAGATAAAAGGAGAAATTAATGACATAGAAAGCAGACAAATAATGGCAAAAATCAACAAAGTCAAAATTTAGATTCTTAAAGGATCAACAAAGTTGATATATAACTAGTCAAAAGTAAAATAAAATAAGTAGAATAAAATAAAAAATAGAGAAAACAAATTACCAATTTCAAGAATGACAAAAGGAACATTGCCACAGATCTTACATACATTAAAGAAATAATTAGGAAATATTAAGAAAAATGTTTGCCAATGAATAGAGCCAACTTAGATGACATGGCCAAATTTCTTAAAAATACAGTTTATGAAAACCAGCTCAAATTTGATTTGTCCCATTTCCATTAAAGAAATTGCATTTGAAATTAAAAACCTTTCTACAGAGAAAACACCAGGCCAAGATGGCTTAATTACTAAGTACAATTAAACATGTAAATAAGAAATAATACCAAACTCCCTAAACTTTTCAAAAACTGAAGGGGGGAGAACAATTCCAAATTTATTTTATGGACCCAGCATAAACCTGATACCAAAGGATGATAAGAACATTACAAAAAAAAATTGCAGGATAATATTTCTCAGGAACAGAGATGAAAAAATATTTTTGAACTATTAGCAAAATGTATTTCATAATATATAAAAAGGATAATATATCCTGACCAAATGGGGTTTATACCAGGAATGCAAGGTTGGCCTAACATTCAAAAATTAGTCAGTGTAGGTGCTTCCCTGGTGGCGCAGTGGTTGAGAGTCCGCCTGCCGATGCAGGGGACATGGGTTCGTGTCCCAGTCCGGGAAGATCCCACATGCCACGGAGTGGCTGGGCCCGTGAGCCATGGCCACTGGGCCTGAGTGTCTGGAGCCTGCGCTCCGCAATGGGAGAGGCCACAACAGTGAGAGGCCCGCATACCGCAAAAAAAAAAAAAAAAAAATTAGTTAGTGTAATTTACCATATTAATAGTGTAAAGTAGAAAAACATATGTTAATCTCAATAGATGTAGAAAAAGTTTTTGACAAGATTCAATGCCCATCCATTATAATAACTCTCGAAAACAAGGACTAGAAGGAAACTTCCTCAGTATGATAAAGACTCTGTGTGGGGTGTGTGTGTGTGTGTGTGTGTGTGTGTGTGTGGGTGGGTGGGTGGGTGTGTACATAGATACATACACATATTTTAAAACCAACCTACAGCTAGCATCATAATTATTGGTAAAACATTAAATACGCTTTCCATAAGAGAGAGAAAAAGAAGGTTTGTTCTCACCACAGCGAATAAATAAATAAATATAAAAGACATTAAAATTAAGAAAAAAGTAAAACTATCTTTTTCATAGATTACAAAATTATTTTTATGAAAGAAAATCAAAAGGAATTTCAAAAATCTTATAAAACTAAGAGAATTCAGCAATGGCACAAGATACAAGGTCAATATGTGAAAGTCAATTGTATTTGATTTATTGGCAGCAAATATTTAGAAAATGAAAGTACAATGCCAAAGCCAACTGAATTTTACAAAACATATGAAATTATTCAGGAATAAATTTAACAAATGGTGTGTGTAAGCTATTTAATTTGCAAGCTATAAACATTGCTGGAAACAATCAAAGTAGACCTCAGTGTCTTAAAATGAAAAAAAAAAAACAAGTTATGGTATACATATATAACAGAATACTAAACAGTTATAAAAAAGAATACATTTCTGCCACATGTCACAGCGATAGACACAAGTTTAAAGAAGCCAGACACTAAAGCATCATGTGCATATATCTTTTTTATATAAAATTCAAAAAAGGCAAAATTAAATTATGGTGTTAGACATCATTAGAGTGGCTACCTTTGGGGGTTATGACTGGAATTAAGGCACAAGGGGGGCTTCTGTGTTTGCTGTTAATGTTCTGTATCTTGATCTTGATCTTGAACACGATACACAGTGATATATCTAGTTACATCACTGTGTTCACTTTGTTAAAACCTCACGCATATGTACACTTGAGATTTTTCTCACTGCAAGTATGGGTGTTATATCTAAACTAAAGAGTTTAAAAGAAAATGCCCAGATAGCTAGTGGGAAGTAGCCGCACAGCACAGGGAGATCAGCTAGGTGGTTTGTGACCACCTAGAGGGGTGGGATAGGGAGGGTGGGAGGGAGGGAGACGCAAGAGGGAAGAGATATGGGAACATATGTATATATATAACTGATTCACTTTGTTATAAAGCAGAAACTAACACACCATTGTAAAGCAATTATACTCCAGTAAAGATTCTAAAACAAAAAAAATGCCCTCTCCACAGCAGTGTAATAAGAATACATCTACTTTTTATCCAGATATTTCATTGCAGTTATTAATGATCATATATAGCAACAGCAAAATCGGACCCTCTTGCTTTTGGCTCACATAATCTTTGTTCATTTATTCATTAATTGCTTTATTCAACAGGTATTTATTGATTGTCTCCTCTGGACCAGGCTCTGTTCTCATTGCCGAGATACATAAATGAATTAATCAGATGAACATCCCGGCCCTTGTGGAGCTTACATTCTAGTGGAGAAAGAGAGGTGACAAACAGCAAACATAATAGATAAGCAATTGTTAGGCGTATTGGAAATAACATAGAAAAGAGAATAGAGTCAAGTGAGGAGATCAGAGTGCGGGATGTGTGTGCACTGCTTGGAGGAGTGGTCAGCTTCAGTGACAAGGTGACACTGGAGCAAATACTTGAAGATGCTGAGAGAGAGTTAGTTAGGAGGTAAGTATGCCTGGAGGAGAATGAGTGAGAGAAAAGAATCTAGAGAGGAAGCAAGAAGGTAGGTAATTCAGGGCCAAATCACATAAATTAATGGAAGCGCTTTGACTTTTACTAGTTTTGAGAAGAAGTGACATGATCTGATTTCATATTTCAAGAAGACCATACTGGCTGCTGTGTTAAAAGCAGACTAGGGAGGCCCATGTAGGAGCAGGCAAAGTGGCTGGGTGTGTATTGAAATATTCCAAGCGAGAAATGATGGTGACATAGAACAAGATGTGGAGGAGGGGTCAGATTCTGGATACGTATGGAAGGATTTGCTCACAGATTTCATGTTGGCTTGGAGAGAAGAGGAGTAAACAATGACTTCAAGGTTTTGTGACCTGGGAAACTGGAAGATCAATGGAGATGGGGACGGCTACAAGTGGTGCATGTTTTAGGGTAAGATCAGGAGTTCAGTTTTGGACAGAGACATCTATTGGACATCCCAGAGGAAATGTTAAGTAGGGAGCTGGGTATACATGTCTGGAGTTTAAGAGAGAGGTCGGGAATGAAGTTAGAATTTGCGGGGAGTCACCAGCACAGACATAGTGGTTAAAACCATGAAACTAGAAGAAATCCCTAAGGAAGTGAGTATAGGGAGAGGCAAGGACCACGGATTAAACCCTGGGGTGCTCCACTAGTAAGAGGTCGGGGGTAACAGGGGAAACTAACAACGGAAACTGAGAAAGGTAGAGGGAAAACCTAGAAAGTGTTGTATTGGAAACCAAGCAAAGTTTCAAGGAAGAGGAAGTGACTTCTGCATCAACTGAGTTCCTGAATGAGACCCAACGGCATCCTTTTATCTGTCTATTTAACTCGGCCTCCATCTCCTTGCTGTTCTCCTTTCTTCTCCCTTATCCAAGTACGAAGCACGGAGGTGAGCAAAACCATCTCAGCAGGGTGTTCCTAAAGGTGAGACACCAGCCAACCCAAGAAAAGTTGGCCATCAGAGGTAGCATCCCAGTCTTTAGAATTTATTGCAAAAATTTGGGTTCGTTTTTATGGAAAGCAAAAAACAAAAAATTGTTATATGTGAAGAGGTCATGCTACTGCCTTTTTAAGGCTACCCTGTGTGTGGTGTGAAAAAGAACAGAGAGCCTGCAAGGTCTTTCTTGGAGGAACGGAGATAGTGAGACTAAGTGGAAACATGCTCGCATACCTAGCGGACATTCTTGCTGAGCAGAGATTCCATGGGGGCTTGTTTACTACAGGCATCTGTCTCCTGCACTATCAGGAAGTAGCATAAAACAAAACAATTTCTACTGTGTTCCAAGAAATTTTCTACGCAGCTTTGGATATGACTTGAGAAGGATCTTTATGCCCCAGGTGTGAACTTCATCTCATGAGACAAAAAAGCCCTGAGGCTGGGACCAAAAGACATACTCTTACAGGGAACCATGAATTACAGGTGGCCGTGGTCACGTTGTTGAGCTTTGGTGAATTCATGAGAGCAGAGTGTGCAGGATAGAGCAGGAGTGGTGCTGATTTGGAATTCCTTCCCAACCAGTGGGTTGTACTGGTATCCCAGAGCAGTGTGCTCAGTCCTGGGCACCACATAAAATGAGGGGCATTGACAAACTACGACAGCTCCAGAGTACCATGACCATGACAGCAATGAGTGAATGGAAACTCACATTGCTGGAGAATGATTGGAGGAGTAGTCATGAGTTCTTAAGCTGGAATACACTAACCTGAACTAAGATGTATATTTTATAGCTAGATGCATGTGTGCATTTTCCTGATTCCCCACCCAAATAAAGTACCCCAAACAAAAGGGTACTCTATCTAACATGACATAGAAATGTTGACAGGATTTCCTAAATCATCTTCAGATACTGGGAAGCAACACTGTACAAAAGGATTGGACTTCCCTTGGACAATGTGTTCTGGTACAGCAAGACAGACCTGGGTTCAAATGCTAGTCTTACCACTAATTACGTGTCTTTTCACGCTGAATTTTATCTCTCTGGTCATCTGTTTCTTAGCCAAGACATGGAAATGTGCAACCTAAATGTGCATCAACTGATGAATGGTAAAGATGTGGTACATATATACAATGCAATACTACTCAGTCATAAAAAAGAATAAAATAATGCCATTTGCAGCAACATGGATGGACCTAGACATTATCATACTAAGTGAAGTAAGTCAGACAGAGAAAGACAAATATCATATGATATCACTTATATGTTGAATCTAAAGTATGATACAAATGTACTTATTTACCCAACAGAAGCAGACTCACAGACATAGAAAACAAACTTATGATTACTAAAGAGGAAAGGGGGAGTGAAGGAGAGATAAATTAGGAGTATGGGATTAGCAGATACAAACTATTACATATAAAATAGATAAACAACAAGGTCCTACTGTATAGAGCAGGGAACTATATTCAATATCCTGTAATAAGCCATGATGGAAAAGAATATGAGAAAAGTATAGATATAGATATAATACTTTGCTGTACATCAGAAACTAACACGGCATTGTAAATCAACTATACTTCAATAAAAAAGGGGAAAAAATGGAAATTAATACTCATCTTGAGAGGGTTCATAGGGAATGAAGTATTGTATTAGATACTTGGCCCTTTCTACATGGTAGCTAGTATTCCTAACCTGCATGACACCTGATACCCTAGTCAGGACCAGTGAGTAAAAGCCACAAAGAGAAAGATTTGAGCTCAAATTTTTTCCAGTCTAATAACTTGAACTACTTTTTTGAATGGAATGAATTGCTCTGTGGGATTCTGAGCAACCATCTCCAAGGCACTCATGTACAGACTAGATAGCCAAAGTTCTCAGAGATATTGTAAAACAATGACTGGTGCTGATGGGTTTGAGGGTTGTTTAACTAAACAATTTCTGAGGCCTTTTCTGTAAAAGTGAAAATCTTGTAATTCTAGGCTTCAGCCTCTGCTGTGTGCCTCTTGTATCTCTGAAAAATGTTTCTGGCACTTCTCTGTGCCACTGATAACCCTGGAAATAGTCTCAGGCTATTCTGAGGACTGAAGAGACCATGTGAAAGTGTTTTCTAAACCATAAAGCATCATCTACATACAAGGGATTGTTTTCTGAATTTAAACTCAGCAGTCCATATAATCCCTTACAGTAGACCTTCGTTTTCCTCTTGCAGATCCATATCTCTTTTTTTCAGTTAGAGAGAAAATTAGGAGCCTTCCAAGCACAGATAATCTCAATAGGGCTTGTTTTGCATATTTAAAGGGTTCAACTCCATAAACTGAAGAGGTGGAAATCATGGCTGCCTGCTGTGTCTGATTCATCCAGAGGCTTTTTTTTTTTTTTTTTTTTTTACTTTCTGCATCATTTAAATGGAAAATCTTTATACTCCAATTGTATCAGGTGAGTGCCATGTTATTCTTCGATGCCTCAGATCCCTGTTCCACTCATGAGCTGGGACTGAATGCATAATTTAGATTCTATCGTAAAGAGGAACAAATAGCCCTGGTGAGAATAACCAGAAGAGAATTAAATTAGGGGAGTATTAGAGATGCAAGCCTGGGTGAATAGCTACTGATTCTTGTTGGATAATTTAGCAGACCAGCCACCTAGGAAAACACTTTGATTCTAACTATTTGTGTAACTGCTATATAAGCCAATAGCCAGGACCACGGCTGAATGGTGTCCATAATCTCAGCAGCCCAGGCCTGGAGTCACTCAGCTCCAACAGAGCCAAGCGACTGTGTGATCTAGGCTTTGTTCCTCCAACTTCTGTGCCCTTCGATGTCTTTAGCTATAAAATGAAGATTGGAAGACATGAATTAAAGGCACTTCCAATCGACAACATATTTTGCCTCCTGATAATAATCCACATGGCTATTTCTATTCAAATTTATGGATTTGACCTGAGCTATCAAAACTTGTTAATCTAACCCCAATAATAAACAGTCATGGAATATGGGTAGTTGCCTCAGGTGCCAAGCATTGGGGACCTTATATAAGTCAGTGGCTCAGAAAGATAGTCCTTAGCAAAAAAGAGAGCTATCTATACACTGACCAGTGAAGCTCCTATACTTTCAGTCTGAAATCACTGATCTCCACTTGTCTGGTCCCCAAGAAAAGTAGATGGATCAGTTGCACTCTTATAATCATATATGCTACAGTTTTGCTCTCAAGTCTCTCTTTGATTTATCAGAATGTCTGCTGGGTGGAAGGTGTGAAAATAGGGGGACATATAATACGATTTGCTCTGAGCTCTACATGCCCCAGAGATGGCTCCAAATACCCAACTCTTAGGGGCAGTCCATCTTAGAAACAGTTCTCTCTTTCTGCATTTCACTTACTACTTCTTGACATTACATTATACATTTGTTTGTTTATGTACATCTCACTAAGATGTTAACCTAAACTCCCTAAAGTTACGGATTTTATCTCTCTTATTCACCAATATATCCCCGGGGCCTAGAAATTATACATAAAACGGTTGCAGTTTAGAGGATTATGGCATCCAGAGCCCTCCATCTCCTCCCTTCCTTTCCTCCATCCTCCAGGGACTCCATGGAATGCTAAAACTGCTCACAGGTGGTATCTTTTCCTTTCATAGAAGAGAAGACTGAAAGCCAGAAATGTTCAGTGTTTGTTTAAGGCCACAAAGCCAGTTAGTGGCAGGGATGCCATGACTCTGTTCCTAATGTACTTTCCAGCCTGCCAAACCACCAAGAAGCCTTCGTAAGCAGATAAGCCCATTCCTCAGGGACTCTTCCCATTTGCTTATGCATCAAGCAGGAAACTCATTTCTTTTTAACATTTTTGTCCGTCGTTTCCAGTCTCCTAAAAAGATCTGGGTGCAGATGTCTTTCCTGGGTCTCCACCCAGGACCATTTATTCTCCAAAGGAGCTGGAGACCTACTGTTCCATTCCTGCTCCCAACCTGGGATAGAAACTCTGCCCTCCCCCCATGACGGCTGGCTCTCTCTGGGCCACCAGGGGAGTAAGGGGATGACAGGGCAGAGCCTGTGGCCCTCCTGCTGATGAAGAAATCTCCCAGATCGTAAGTCCGGCTGTTAACTCAAATGACAGTGAACAAGGAGGAATAGCAGAAACAGACACCTCAAGCTCCCAGTTATGGTGACTGTGATGGGGTTCAGTGTCAGGGCCCATGAGTCACCCTTTGCTTGGCTAAGGAAGCCTGCAGCCTGAAGATTTAATGGAGATTGACAAGAGTGGAGATCTTCCCATCAGAAAAGTGTCAAAGACTCCAAAAGACCCCTGAGAAGTGACATCCTTCAACTGGGAGGAAGGGACAGGGATGAAAGAAAAAGAATGGCTGGGTTCCTACCAGGCAAGCTGGTTCCTATTTAAAATATGAAAGATGAGAAACAAGGGCATGACAACAAGGACTGTTGTGACTGTTTTAACTAGAGAAGAATCAACACTATGTGTTATGGATGAAAGATGGTTTGGCTGTGTTTACTTTCACCGTCTGTTGCTTGTAAACATGCATGCCCAGCCCTGTCAGTTCATCTTTTACAGCCTACATGTCATTTATCGAAGGACCAACCAGAGCCAGGGAGCTTGGGGACAGACTACTACAAGGGTGGGGAGGAATTTCTGAAGCACCCTGGAGCACAGCAAAGGTGGGGAAAAGCTAAATGCCTTCCCTGCCACCCGCTGGGAACCCTCCTTTCAGCCTCTGCGTTAAGGAGGTACTATAAAGAGAACAACTGGGACTGAGGGGTAAGAAAGGCAGAAGGAGAAGGAAAAATTGAGAACAGAAAAGAAGAAACAAAATAGCACAGACTCCCAGGCATTACCATGAGACTTCTGCATACAGATCTTATCTACAGCTTAGCCATTCTGGAGCTCAATGTAAACCCATCTTGGTCAAAAGAGATAATTTGGGTTATTTATGAATGGTGACATTATGGTTGATTTTTATTTCCATCTTTATACTTTTTCTCCATTTCCCGTTTTTTCTACGATGAGCATATATTACTTATATTAATCTCCAAAGATGGCTTTACCACTTATAAGCTGTGCTTTCTTGAACAACTGTCCTAACCTCTGTACCTTAGTTGCCTCATCTGTAGAATGGGGGTTAATATATCGTCATAGTTTTTATAGTAGTTTTCAGGAACCAAGCACAGTTTTAAGCATATAGTAAATACTTAGCAAATAGCCATTGTTATGTTATCATAAAAATGACATTTTATTTTTCAGAAAGCTAGGGAGAAAAAAATAAGTTCACCAAAAGTCCAAGCATACCCTCAGAAAGGCCTTTCCCATCACTTTGGCCTCTCTTCCAACCTTTGCCACTTTATCAAATTTCACTTACTAGGTGGTTTTTCTAAAAAGAATCAAAAGAAGCACCAGCCACCAGACCTCATTGAGCATCATCGAGTTTGGAATTGGGTCCAAATCCTCCAGTGTACTGGCCCTGTGGGCCATCTCTTGCAGTGGGCCATCTCTTCTTCGTTTGCCAAGCTAACCTCTGCTAACTTTTAAATCAGTCATTTCACTGCAGGGATTTGAACTACCTGTAAGGATTTGAATTCTTGGGTGCTCCTTCTGAACTGACTTTCTCTTTGATCTGTCTCTCATCGAAAACATTGTATGTTCACCAACTAACACAGTTATGGAAGGCACAGAATACTCCAGTTTTCTGGTCCCCATTTCCTTGGGTGAAACCAGGGATTGGATGTAATGTTACTTCTGCTTAGAGTATTCTATGTGGTCAAAGTTATTCTGTTTTTCCCTCAAACCAATATGCTACTTCTCTCAGGCAGTGTTTTAAGCCTTTATTTAAAGCTGATTTTTCACTATTTTTACACTTTATGAGTAATTTCAATCATTTTCAACGTATGAGAGATAAAATGTTGCCCCTCGGTGCCTTTCTAGGTGGAGGAGTATGTAAATTCTGGAGACACAAATGACCTGACAGAAATAAAGACAAGACCCCCTTCAGGTCTGTCCATGCAAAGTCAAGTGGAGATCCAGAACACAGAGGCATATGCACGTCACATATTTACAGGACTTGGTGTGATATATAACCAGGAACTTTTTGCTAAGCTCAGCTTAGAAACTGGGATATACCCAAACTGTCTGACAGAAGGGAGAGCAGAAGGTAATATTATAGTAGAAATATTACAACATAGTAGTTCATTCTCCAAACAGCCATCAGTATATTTGCAGGTTGCCAGTGACCAACACCAGTAATATGTCTTTGAAGACATTCAGGGAAGCATTTCAAGAGTAATGTTAGAAAAAAGTTAGGGCACACATTTATCAAGTAACAGAAAGTCAACTGCTCTTGAAGTCACTTCTTGGCAAATAACACTTTAGAATGATGAGAACACAGAAAGAATCTCTAAAGAAGAACTACTGGTTAGTTGTAAGATTTTAAAGGGTCAAGGATTTTTTTTTTATGATATGCTAAAGATAATGTGTTTGGAGGTGTATTTGAGTTTCAGGTCTAAAATTGAAAGGGAAGGGAAGCAGAGAAGGAGTGAAAGATCTGGGCCTAAATTATAGGCTCATTATGATACACTCAACAAGATGGTTAATAGAAAGTTGGAGAACTCACACTTCTGAATTTCAAAACTTATTACAAAGCTACAGTGATCAAAAAAGTATGGTACTAGCATAAGGATAGACATATAGACCAATGGAAAAGAATTGAGACTCTGTACATCTATGGTCAATTGTTTTTCAACAAGAGTGCTAAAACCATTCAATAGGGAAACAATAGAATTCTCTACAAAGTGTGCTGGGACAGCTAGATATCCACATTCAGTAGAATGAAGATGGACCCCCCCACCTCACACCATATACAGAACTTAATTCAAAATGGATCAAAGATCTAAATAGAAGAGCTAAAATGATCAAACTCTTAGAATAAACAATAGGGATAAATTTTCAAAATCTTGAATATGGCAATGTATTCTTAGGTATGACACCTCCAAAGCAGGAATAAAAATAGTTAAATTGGACTTACTCAAAGTTAATAATTTTATGCATCAAAGGACATTATCAAGAAAATGAAAAGACAACCTGCAATATGGCAGAAAATATGTACAAATCATATATCTGTTAAGAGTCCTAGTGTCCAGAAAATATAAGTAACTCTCATAACTCAGCAACAGAAAGACAAATGATTCGTAAATGGGTAAAACACTTGAATAGACATTTCTCCGAAGAAAATATACAAGTGGCCATCAGGCACATGAAAAGATGCTCACCATCATTAGTCATTAGGAAAACGTAAATCAAAACCACAGCAAGATACCACTTCATGTCCTCTAGGAAACTGTGCATTGCTGGTGGGAATATAAAATGGCTCAGCCACTGTAGAAAACAGTTTGGCAGTTCCTCACAAATTGAGACATAGAATTACCATATGACCTAGCAATTCTACTCCTAGGTATCTACCCCAAAGAATTGAAAACACCTATTTTCAATTTGTTCTCAAATATATGTACATGAAAGTTCATAGCAACACTATTCACAGCAGCCAGTCCAAATGTTCATTAAAGTATGAAGGGATAAACAAATTATTGTATATACATAAAATGGGATATTAATTCAGCTCTAAAAAAGATGAAGCTTATGTAACTGATGAAAGCTACAATGTGAATGAACCTCAAAAATATCACACTAAGTGAAAGAAGCTGGACACAAAGAGTTACATGTTGTATGATTTTATTCATAGAAAATATCCAGAACAGGTAAATACATAGAAATAGAAAGTGAATTGGTGGTTGCCAGGGGTTGAGAGATGGAGGAAATGGAGATTAACTGCGTAATGAATACAAAGTATTTCTGTATGAAAAAATTTTGACTGAAAATGTTTTGGAACTATATAGAGGTGGCTGTTACCCAACATTGTGAATTGTACTAAATGTCATTAAGTTGTTCACTCTAAAATATTAATTTTATATTATTCAAAGTTCACCTTAATTTTAAAAATAAATACAAATCAATTTAAAGACAATTAATAACAACAACAACAAAACCAAAGAAGTCTGGTAAAAAATGGCAGAGACGAGGCGCATGTGTCAGTCCCATGGGTGGAGCTGCTGCTCTCTGTCTTTCATCTGAGACACCCTCCATGCTCCTGGCAGTTCCCACGTGGCGTCCTCTCCCAGCCAACCTCCCAGGCAGCAACTTTAAAGCTGGTCCCCCTAACCCCCACCTCCCACCCTGCCTTTTGGCTGTAAAAGCAAATATGCAATTTTGAGGAGGGAAGGGGTGAGGGAGATCATTTTCTCATAATAGACCCAACCACCCAGGCCAGTGATACAGGGGTAAAAAAAATACTAAAGTTATAGGTTAAGGAACTGAGTGCTAGAGACTTTTGTAATTGTGATGATTACAGGACTTACAGGGACTGGCATTTTAAAACAGCTATTACTTTTTTTTTTTTTTTAGAAGCAAACCCACATACCTAGCACTCGTGTTCAACTGTGTATGGAAACTTCCATCTCTCCCTCTGGTTGCTTCTCATTCCGTCCTATGGAAATAACTCTGCTTGACAACATATGCAGAAGTAATGGATGGGTATCTCTGGATCAGGATCTTGAAATGCACAAATGTTTCCATGGTCCAGTCTTATTCTCAGTTTGTTAATAATTTCGTCTAGTCAGGCCTTCCTACTGTTCAGAAAATCTCACTCCTGTGGCTTCTTGGCCAGTTTTGAGAAGTCACTATATGAGGTGAGTGAACTTGTCAGTGTGCTGGTATTTAAACTGTGGTCAGACAGTGAAAAAAAATAGAAGAGAGGGGTTAGTTAGTTCATAAAAGACCTTCATTAATGATACTCTTTTCCCTGTCTTCCCAGGGAGGGTATAAAACATATGTGTTCACATCCAAAATAAAAATGGAGGTGCTGGGGATTATTACTTTTACGTGTCTCATTTTAGGAAGAAATAAAAAGATACATGAAATGAAAAGATGCTTAATACAATGTGGTGATTTTGTTCCAGAGAAACATTTGGGCCCTTTCCCTGGGAAAGCGGGTTAAAAGGTTGTCAATGCTTTCTCCAGGGGCTTCGTCTGACGGTGAACATGTGTTTCCTCCCTTTAATCGACTCGCCAGTAGCCAGAAAGCTGCTTGTTTTCTGCAGAGGTTGTCAAAAATGATTTCAGTCTGGAGACGATGAATGATAAAAGAGGTTTTCAAACACGGTTTTGTACTGTAGCATTCGCAGCCCCAAAGAGGAAAGATTGTATTACAATCGCAGTGCAAAGGGCCATGCTCCCCTGGCAAGCAAACAGCCTCCTTCAACCTGTTTGATGCGTCCTGGTATCTCAGGGAGCAGGAAAATGCAGGGCAGGACTCCATGAAGAGGATGGTCTAGAAAAGCAGGGCTGCGGAGCTGCACCCCGTGGAAGAGGAAAGTGCCAGAACCTCTCCCGGAGTTCTTCTTTTCCGCTGTCCACATGTGTCTGGTTCTGTCGGAGAGCTGCTGGCAGGGTCAAGTGCGGGACAGACTTCCAAGATGGGAGTAGCGGCAGGAGCACAGCGGCAGCCACGGCTTCTCAGTGATGCCCCTGCTCTGCTGTGGAAGCAGGCAGGGTGCCCAGGTACCATCCATATGTCCTCCCCTGGAGTTATGGGCATCATAAGCCGGTATCGTTGGGGTTTGTGATTAGAAAACTCAAGAGGTTCGTTATGCCTTTCCAAAACACATGACGCAACCCTAAGCACGTGAAGAAAAATGAGGCTCACCATCCTCCCACATTTCTACTTTCTCAAGAAGGGGGGAAAAAGCCATGGTCATTTCAGTTCAACAGTTCCACCCGTGGAAAGCCCAGTAAAGGAAACTTGGAACATAGCCGACAGATAATAAATTCAGCAGTTATTATTTGCATTTTCAAGCATAAGATTATATCCTTCACTTTACACACAAGTAAGGATTCAGGGCTGAGTTACTTTGGCCAAAAGAACCTCCCTGGGGCTTCCCTGGTGGCGCAGTGGTTGAGAGTCCGCCTGCCGATGCAGGGGACACGGGTTCGTGCCCCGGTCCGGAAAGATCCCACATGCCGCGGAGCGGCTGGGCCCGTGGCCGCTGAGCCTGCGTGTCCGGAGCCTGTGCTCCGCAGCGGGAGAAACTCCCTGGAGCACATAGGAGATTCAAAAACAAAAACAAAATTTGATTTTTCTGTAGCTTTTCAGAAACACATCAATGATATAAATCAAGGTGTTGGGTACAACTATTCTTAACAACTTCCTGGTAAACTCCCGAACTGAAAAAGAAAAACCTAGATAAAAGTTTCAACCCAAGGCTGAAAGCCTGTTTCACACAGAAGGTTTTTATTATTATCTTCTTAATGACATACATGGACTTGATTTAAATCTCTTTCCTCTGCTTACATAGCCAGATTCCATAACATCTCCTGAGCAGTAACTTGTCTTCCTTTCTTGATTATTTCTGACAATATTTTAAAATATTTTTAGCTCACCAGTGGCAAATATTTCTGCCCCTGCAGAAAGATCGGGCTCACAGGCAACAACTGCATCCAGTAGCCCAGAAAACCAGAGAGAGGAGACTGGGACAAGCTGAGCACTGAACTGGCATTTCCATCTGACTTTAATTTCTTTGCTAGCTCCACAATTTTTATCACCACACAACTCATGCTCTGAATATAATCAGGAAAGGAGTGTGGATGGGGAGGGTAAGAGGCACCGCACAACAGGTGCACAGACAGAGTTGGGTTTTACCTCTCAAATAGTTCTTCCAGATTCCAATCATAAACATAATGTAGGTTCCGGCTTTCACCATCTGAGCTAACGGCGTATGCCATGAGCTGACTTCTGTGACAGTCTCAGGGAAGAACAAACTTTCAACCAGTAGCATCCTCTGCAAAGTCTGAGCTGATGCTCTTCACCGTGCCAACGTATTTGGCCAATGTCAGAGCGATTTGGCTAAGTGGGCTCAATCAACTGCTTTCGGTCTATTGTGGTTCATAATCCCTATTCAGGATGGAGTGTGCTGCAGCCTAATGAACGCAGTAATGGAATCCTTGTGTATGTTTTTCCACAGCAGGGCACAGATTAGCATAAGTGTCATATTCTGTGGGCTTGCCCACTCTTATTTCTCAGGCGTTGCATACAGTGGGAATTTTTCAACTGGATAACACTAAGATGAATATGGCCTACATAGGCAGTGCGAGCACACCATGTTTAGAAAGTGATCTGTAATAAATCTCTCCTGGAGGTGCACTATGATAGATGGACTCTGCACTTTTGCTAAAAAATGTAATTTTTTACACCAAGGATCCTGTAATCTGAGAAAGGAAGAATTAGATTGAATTTCATGTGGAGTTTTAAAGAATGCTGTTGCTTTCGACCATGGGGTTGAGGGGTACTTTAGAGCTCTCCCGGTTTCCCATACTCATAGTGAGTTCAAAGCTCTGTTTGCACGTCATGATTACTCAGAGCTGAGGTTTTGTTCTCAGAGATGCCAAATGGGAGGAAAAGATACTCTTGATGGGAACATTTCTTGGAGAGAAACAGGAGAGGGGGTGGAGTGATTGAAAAAGCCAACTCACTCACTTGTTTTACTTTGAGGATTAGACGCTAACTGGAAAGGCATTTTCTTCCTAGAGTCCTTAGAAAAGCATTCCTCAGTAAATACAAGTGAGATTATTTAGAGGTTCCCTTAAGGTGGGAATTAGACCTCAGAGCACTCATACCATTTTGTATTTCTAGAAAACCATCATCATGCTTTCTGACTCTAAGCAATAAGGAATGGTCCCTGTGTCTGTGATGTCAGCAAAACTTGTTAAACTTATGATAAAGGTCGAAGCCCCGCCACCCTTCACGTCCCTTTCTGCTATCATTGCAAAGGTGGCTTATTTAATCTGACCTCGTCAGGTCCTACGGATGAAATTCCATAGATTTTTTTTTTATTCCAATTGGTCTATGATTTGGCCCATACAGCCAATGGGCTACAGGGAGAGAATGGCAGGTTAAGGGTGAGAGAACTCCCAGTGAACTTACCCCTCCTACCTCCTTAAAGAAAAGGATGCTGCTTCTGAGAGTCCCCAAATGTATGACTTTATTAAGGAGAGTGTATGTTTGTCGCATGCACACCACCTAAGTGGCGGTTTAGTATGACTAATCAAAGAGGTTTTCCTGGCACCCAGTAAGTATCAATATATGTAGGCCAGGATAGCAAAGCATGTCTTGATGCTTTAAAGCATGGCGGCAGGGGACCAGCCAGAGCCTATTAATCAGTCTAAAGCAAGTGCTGCCTCTCTCTCATATTTTAATCTCCTCCTTTCTGCTGTGTTAAAGAAATTATATCTGTGGCTGAAATAACATTTAGAAGCGAAATTGTTTGCCAAGTGAATGAGACAATCAAACCAGTCATTTAGAGTTATGGAATTAAATATGAATCTCATTTACCTTTATTATCCATGCATTTCTCACTAATCTTCATAACTCAGACTATTTAAACTTCATTGAAAATGTAGCCAGTAATGGTGTGTCATTAATATATGTTTGTAAAGATTCCAGCCTGAGCCGAGCAAATTGTAAGAAAGCCAGCCCATCTCCTTTTGTGTTTGGGAAGTGGAGAGAGACCAAACTGGAGGATCTAGGCTGCCCTGCTCTGATGTCTTCCGGGACAACCAAATTCCAGTTGCCAGCATTCTTCCCAAGCATCTCTTCCTTGCAGAAAGGTATCAGCAGAAGGAGGCTTTCCAAAAGAAAAATGCCCCAGCACCGACCTCCATGTTGACATATCTTTAAGTCAGCTTTCCAGCAACAAATGCCACCAAGCTAGTTAACTGAGACCACCGACGGCAGAAGGAATTCACGTTGGAAATTTCACAGAGGCAGAATCCTCCCGGCCCCACCTCAAGCCCCTTTTAATCTCATCATCCAGCCCCTCGAATATGGTAGGAAAAGACTGGGTGGCAAGTGTATTTAAGACTCTGATGAAAAGGGCTGTTAAGTCAACCTTGGTAACTTAACTGAAACAGTATATGTGTAAATCCATCGAAAATCCCTGGCCTTTTACAACTCCTATCCCAATGGAAATCAGATCGTAGGACAGTTTACAAGAGACCACGATTCATTTGGATAAAGACCCATGACAGCACAGCCCCGGATTATTTGAAATTTTAGTAACCTAAGCTTTAAAAATATTCTAAAAGCAAAATAACAAGGGGCAGATAATTGCCATGAGCTAATTACTTATGATACTTCATATATATAATCGGCGAACGATCTCCGTAAATGTCAGCTCGTGGCACTTTAGCAATCACTTGTAATTTTTATTGTTTAAAGAAATGTCAACATTTCCATTTTCTCCAACTTTAGTTAACCTGGGCCCTGCACATAGCTAAAAGGGCCACCAGAAGGGCACTTTACACTGTCCTTTTGTATTGTTTCATAGTTTCATAGCTAAGCCAGTCCCTGGTTGAGCCACAATTTTGCTACTTAAGAAAAAAAGCATGAAGTATGTGTAAGGCAATTTAAATATTAAAATCAAAGATGATAGATGCAGTCATGATTTTCCGAACAAGTAGATTTCATTTATATTTCAATTTATCTTTTCATAAGTTTGGGGGAAAAATTCAGGAGATTGGGAAATTTGTTTGCTAGTTTATTCCTTTTACTTCTCCTCCCCAGCCACTTGGAAATAATTCCTGTGAACAAAGGAACTTCACTAGAAGACTCCTTAATGGTGTAGAGAAGAAAGAAGGTCAGAAGGTGATGGTCAGTGGGAACAAGACCAGAGCCAGGCGGATCCAAAGCCCACTACCACCACGACCCCGTAACCTCAGGACCACGACCCCATAACCTCAAGACCACAACCCAGACCTCAGGCTGCTCTCTGCCTCCTGCCAGGCCTACACGCATCTCCTGAGGAGTCTCAGAATCCCATTTGCACTTCAGTGTGAATCAGATGGCTTCCCTCATCCATCCCCGAGCGTGGTTTCACCAGAGACAGTGGTACCTAAGTAAGGCGTGTTCCCAACACCAGGAAGAGGCTTGGAAGGTTGACACAGAGAGGCAGGGGCTGCACTTCCCAACTCTGAACTGGGGGTTAAGAAAGGTTGTGGCCAGGGTGGCATCTGAGAAGTGAGGGGCCTGGGGGAGGGAATCTGGACTCTCAGGGATAAAAAGGGGAGGCGATGGGAAGACAGATGCAAAGGAGTCTGGGAAGAACATGGGCTGCAGTAGCAGCCTCTCTTAGCAGGGGAAAGGCAGGGCAACCTTGGTCCCCACAGAGGGGCAAGAGCAGAGCTGTGGGGAAATGGGCAGCAGGAGTGCTCCCTGGGCAGGGTTGTCTCTTTTCAGAGCCAGGATGGAGATCAAAATCCATGCTTTCCAGAGCCCATTCACGCAGTCCAGTTGACTCCACCCTCTTTTCCTTGACCTTGCCAATTTGGGGAACCTCATCATTGGTGTCTTCTCCATTAGTGGGTATTAAAAGTCCTGTAATCAGTCCAAATCTCATCCTTGGAATCAACAACTTTTTGGTTTGGAGCTTCAACAGATGAAGGGAGTGGCAGATGGGGGCGGTGTGAAAAGAGGAAAGATAAGAGAATGCAAAAGGTCTGTCAGTGAATGGAAGTGAAAAAAAGAAATTTACGTTTGTATGGGCAAATTTTCACCTACTGGAAATTCAATGGGAAAAAAAAAAAGAAAAGAAAAAGATTATCTGAGTAAAGGACAACATCAACACTTACTTGACTAAATCCAACCCAAAATAGAAATCTTATTGAGGGTTAAAGGGGAATAAATTGAAACGTGTGGACTCTAAGATTAATTTGGTACTATGTTTAGACTTGTTTTAGCATTCTAGATTTAAAGTATACTCTATAAAAACTTTACCCTTAAAAAATCAAGTTTAGCTTCTAAAGAGAATTATGCATTTCTTTGGAAAGTTGAAAATAAATTCCTTAGCATTATTTTGTCTTTGCAATGTGGGATATTTTTCCCCCTTTGGAGCTCTGCATTGTATTTTGTGAAGCACAGATTTGAGCAATTTTATTCAGGTCTGAAAGAATAGAGGCACCACGAAAAAACAAAATTCCCATGTCCCAGTTTGGTATGAATGCCAGAAGATGAAAATTCTTGAGAGGACCGTCATTAAACCCCTAGTGAATGCTAACATTACATCCTTCTTCCAAAGCCTGTAATGATAGAATGAGTCAGGGAAGGAAAGGCATTTAAATAAGTGATAGAAGGAATCAAAATTACTGATTAAGAAAGGCTCAGTAATTGAGGGGCAAGTGAGTTCTCAGAAACATCTAGCCAGGAACCAGTGGTCAATGGGTCATTTCTTATATTCCTGTTTATTTGGGCAAAGTATGGCACTTGGATCCTGGATTTGGCTAGTGCAAAGTTTTAAAAGCAAACATATTTTCCATTTTAGACTTACATTCATCCTAAAACATTTTTTCTTTAGTAATACACTGTATGCCTCTATTCTCTATTCATCTTTAGGCTTAAACTACTGTGCACCTTTTCGGACTGCAATTGAAACATGATTACTAATTTACAGAATCCTTGAAAGAAAATGTTAGTGAAGTTCAAGAACAGGGAAGGAGGTATTTTAGCACACTAGAAGTGTTTTCAGGTCCATTTATAATTTTTGGAAAAATTTCTCCAGATTTTTAATTCATCAAGCATTGAACGTAAATGGCGGCTCATTAAATATATGTGTTGATTGAAAGACATTTTTTATAAAGCTATGATATGTTTGTTGTTTTTTCAACTCTTTTTCAACACAGTGATGATATATCTATCTCTTTCCATCTCTCTTATCCTAGCATGTTATCCTGGTTTCATTATTATGTTGTTACCGCTGTGATAAGGAAGGGATACCAACCCTAGATTGTGTTCTCTGATTGTTCTACGTGTGGTTTCGGTCAGGACAGGGCACCTTAAACTACAGTAACAAATGACCCCCAATCTCAGTGGTTTGACACAACAGGTTTCGTTCTTGGTCATTCTGCATTTCCAGTATAGGTCAGTAGGGATGCATAATTGTAATTGTAATCACCCAGCAGCCCAGACTAACAAAGACTCCATCTCAACACATGCTTTGGGTCAGATTATGCACTGGTGCTTAAAGCTTTTCCCAGGAATTAACATATATCACTAGCATGCATGTTTCATGAGCCAAAGCAAGTCATATGAACACCTAACTTCAAAAGGGCAGGAAAAGGAAATCCTTCCATTTACCTAAAAGGAAAATAAGATGATTTGTCTACAGTCTTAATATCTATCCCTCTTATCTCCCCAACTAGATGAGACATTCCTGAAGGTCAGAGATCAAGTCATATTTCACTTGAAATTTGTGTAGCCCAGTGCTTCGCAGGATACATATTGTTCATTAATTATTGAAATTTGAATGAAAAGCATGTTAATTTTGAAGATCAAAGCACTGCAGTCTCCATATCAATCATTATATATTTCTAAAGTGCCTACTATGCACAATAAGTGCTATAATTTACCAAGCCCCTAACATGTAGTGGATACTACACTAGTTGCTTTACACATATTTTCTCTAATCTAGAACACAACTATAGAATGGCATATTTCTTCCTCCAGTTTAAGACACTGCATTACTGAGTGATTAGCTCACTTGCCCAAACACACTCAAGAGGGTGGTAAAGGCAGAGTAAGAACCCATGTGTGTCAAAGATCTACTGCCCTGGGTTTCCCTGGTGGTGCAGTGGTTGAGAATCCGCCTGCCAGTGGAGGGGACATGGGTTCGAACCCTGGTCTGGGAAGATCCCACATGCCGCAGAGCAGCTAAGCCCGTGTGCCACAACTACTGAGCCTGTGCTCTGGAGCCCGTGAGCCACAACTACTGAAGCCCATGTGTCTAGATCCCGAGAAAAGCCATTGTAATGAGAGGCCCACACACCGCAATGAGAAGCCCATGCACCGTGGCGAAGTTTGGCCCCTGCTCACTGCAACTAGAGAAAGCCTGCACGCAGCAACAAAAGCCCAATGCAGACAAAAATTAATTAATTAAATAAATAAATTTATTTAGGAAAAAAACAAAACCCACATCTACAGCCCTGCTGGAGAGACAAATTACAATATATTGCCACATAAGGCATTTGTCATCTGAGTGATTTAGACAATAAGTGGTGTGTAATTCAGAGAAGAAGACTTTTGTAGTGTGGTGGGGTGATGGGGGTTGATCCTCGAAAGATGGACAGAGACCAGAGAAGCAGATACCACAGAGGCATCAGGCTCGGGGGTAGACACGGAAAGTCACTCTTTCAGAACCCAGGTCTTATATCCAGCTCACTGAGTGCACCTAGCTGGTTCTCAGAGGAAAAGAGAACGCCAGCTTTTTTCTGTGCCTGGTCAAATATCTCCAATCTGGATGCCGTGTGTCCCACCTTCTTTGCCCTGGAGCCAGAGCCACGGGCAGCACTGGGGAAACCCCGTTTGGATGTTGAGATTTGTGGGGACTTCATCTGCCTGTGAAATAAACACTGCCTGTGAACTAAACACCGCCTGCTTTAGCAGGGGAGCTCAGGGGAAAACACTCTGGTTGCCAACACCATTTCTGACCTCTGGCCGTTGCAGAGAAAGCCAGAGGACATAGGACACCACAACCAAGAAGACAAAGCAAATTCTCTCCCTTGTAGTGGTTTCCTTTCTAATGAGCAGCGCCTCCAGGTTCACGATGGATGAGGCAGCAAGGGCTGCAGCAGTCAGCTGGAGCTGTGGGTGGGAGAGACCCGTTTTTGCCCTGCAAAGTCATTACCAGGAGTTGGCCTCAGTACAACAACCCGTTTACACAGACCCATCCAAGGCTCCAGAGTCAGTGTTCTTGTATTTAATTTGCATGACAATGGAAAGTTATTGACAAAATGGTCATCATCAAGTTTTCCCTTGAGAATGTCTTCGTTTGCAGCCAATTGAAACTAGATGCTCAGATTTGGCACCTGCCTGGACCCTTCAAATAGCTTTGTGCTTCTAGGCTGCGTTCTCACCAGGGGAGAAAACTGCTGGCAGGAAAAGCGAAGGGTATCGTGAGTCCAGGGCAGTCCAGAGGCTGCCCTTTGAAGCCAGTTCACACCACCGCCTCCCTAGATGTGTCTTCTGCCCCACTGGTCTCCTTTCATCTTGGTTCAAGTCTCAAAGAAAAGAAAGTGTGACTTTCAAATATAGTTATGAAGAAAATGCAAGCTCATTAAGAAAAAGGAGAGGGTGGGGAAACTGGTGACACTTACAGTCACCTGATTGCTCTCAGTTACTCAGGTTTAATTGTTTGGAGGGAAAGAAAGCACTTTAGAGAAAATAAAGAAAAATAAAAAGGACAAGGCAAGCACTTGGCCATTTTTTGTTTTAGCAAGAAATTCCTTTATTTTTTATTTATTTTTTTTGATGCAGCTCCTATTTTTTTGAATTTTATATATTTTTTATACAACAGGTTCTTAATAGTTATCTATTTTATACATATTAGTGTATACGTGTCAATCCTAATCTCCCAATTCATCCCACCACCCCCCATGCTTTACCCCCTTGGTGTCCATACATTTGTTCTCTACATCTGTGTCTCTATTTCTGCTCTGCAAACCAGTTCATCTGTACCATTTTTCTAGGTTCCACATATATGTGTTAATATACGATATTTGTTTTTCTCTTTCTGACTTACTGCACTGTATGACAGTCTCTAGGTCCATCTGCATCTCTACAAATGACCTCATTTTTTTCCTTTTTTATGGCTGACTAATATTCCATTGTATATATGTACCACATCTTCTTTATCCATTCATCTGTCAATGGGCATTTAGGTTGCTTCCATGACCTGGCGATTGTAAACAGTGCTGCAATGAACATTGGGGTGGAGATTCCTTTATTTTGATGCAAACCAATTTCACTCGGATTGTACTTTTCAAAATTACGGGTGCTTTAAGCTCTCTGACGATGATTTTCAACCTGTCTGACATTCTGTTTACAACACATCCAAGGGAGCTTTGTCATAACTGACCTGAAAACCCCAATTTTGCTAGAACATGTGTGTTTCCAACAGGGTTTTGTTACTCTAGGCACCAGAAAGTGTCACTTGTCACACCTCCTCCGTGAAGCCCACTTCAGAGGCAGAACAGCAGGAGTACCTCCCCTCCCCCACCCCCAGTTCTTTCACATTCATCTCTTTCTCCCCAACATAAGGCTCCTTGAGGACAAAGACAGCACAGCTGTGTCCATGGTGGGCTCATCATCAGCCAGGAATAAGACCTCGTGTCAGGGCTGTTTTATAGATCTAAGGGGTGATGGTACACCATGGCTCTGAGAGAGGTTTTATTAAGCCCATCCACTCACCCCTCTTGCTGGACCAATCCTTGCAAAAGATTCCATTTCAACAGGAACCAATGAATGTCAAGCCCATCAATCACATCAAGATTTAAAAACATATCCCACCAAACTCAATACAGACCGCTGACAGTTATATGCATAAACAACTCAGTAGTGAAATTCCCTCCACCTATTCACCATCAAGCACTAGAATTGACTTCCAGAAGTTCCTAAGAAAACATTTTCCCTTAGCAGTTCACCCTCATTAACCTCACCTCCTCTCCCTTCCCTTTTTTCTCTAAGCCCCAAGTTACTTTGCATATTTTGGCATTATTCTTTGTTATTGTTCTCTAGTCATTTCATGGCATTAAATGAGATGATCCATATCAAATGCTGTGTAAATCACAATGCACTCTCTGAAGGCATGTGACTTTTATTATTGAGCCTTGAATTAAAAGAGTATGCCATCTATTTCTTCATTATCTGTTAGCATTAAACAGTGCCCTAACAGAGCAGGATTACAGTAAAACACTCCTGCTCTAATTAGCCAGCCATGGAATCGAGGGAAAGCCAACATACAAATGACCTAAGGGCTCCAGCAGCCCGACATGTGGGCAAATTTGTTGATGTGGTTTGGAGAGGTCTCTGGAGTCTGCCAACCTGGGTACAAATTCTGGAGCTACACCTTCCTGCTTATAAACTTAGACAAGCTAATTAATATTTGTAAACCTCAGTTTGCCCCTCTGTAAAATAGGAGCAATAACAATATCTACCTCGTGGAATACTGTGAGGATTTAATGAACCTACTACCTAGGAATTTTATGAGGAACAAATGCACTAACCTCTCTCTGTAAAGCGCTCAGTAAAGGACCCGGTAAACAGTAGGCACTCAGAAATGAAATCACAACTCTTCCCATTAACATGAGAGAAAAATATCACATGCTGCAGGTGTCCCAGTGGGTACTCTGGAAATTTTTATATCCCCAGTTGCCTCGACTGGAAGCTAAGGAAAATTACAAATATGCCTTTGGACCTCTGAGGCAAGCAGGAAATAAACCCCCATCTGCACAACTAGGGCAAGGTCAGTCTTTCATACTGCTCTCCAAACCAGGGATTAAGAACTCTGCCCTCACATGGCAAAATAGGTACAGAAGAAAGACCAGAACACTATCTGTTAAAATATTCATGAGGGGTATCTCTGAGTAAAGGAATTATAGGAGTACTTGTCCAGGTTCTAAACTGCAAGCAACAGAAACCTTCCCTGCCTCACTTAAGCAGAAAAAGAATTTACTGCACGGATACTGGGGAACCCAATGGGAGCACTGGAGAATCTAGAGGATAGGCCTGGGAAACAGGCAGACACAAGGGCAGGAAGCCCTCTGCAGCCAGGACCACAGCCAAGTCACCCCACAGGGTCCACAGAGTGAGAACCCTGCCACTTCTGCCATCTTACCCTAGAGGTCCCAGCGGGCACCGTGGCCACAGCTAACACTGGACAGACGCTGTACCCCATCACTGAGGGCTCTGGAGAACAGACGTGATGCTCCTGTCACCGGGATGAACTCCATACCCTGCTTCTGTGCCGGTCTGTCCAGATTCAAACCAAAAGGGCACATGCCACACCCTCGCTTGACTCCTGAAAAGACTCACACTTTGGGGAATCCTCCCAGAGCAGGGGCTTCAAAAGCTGGGCAGACAAAAGAATGGCAAATGTTTTCTACAATACAAGTGATTCTTAGGGTTCTTTCCCTCTCTATTTTCTACAATGTATATCTACATATATGCATTACTTTTGTACTCACACTAATAAATATACTTTGTTTTTCAAGTTCCAGCTTCTATTTTTAAGATATTTTAAAGTCTTTCCATACATTATGCAAAATCCATGGAGTTCTTAAAGGATAAAGGAGAAAGAGTCAAAGGAACAGCTGAGAGCCCAGTGCGCGGGGCACTGGGGGCGTATGTATATTTGGATTTTAAGATGTAGCGAGAACCAAATGATCAAGAGACCAAATTGAAAAACTATGTTTGACACCTTTTTTCCTTCCCCTGCTCTGAGAGCAAGGGGATATCTAATTGCTTCTGTTTCCTCCAATAATAATCCCATAAATAACAAAAAGGCCTAGTGTGGCTCGATTCCCTCAGTATCAGATAACTATCTCGACTGTTTATGCAGTCGATGCATTAATTTTAGCTTGGGTTGGCTCTTTATTTCTTTGAAAGGGGCCTCGGACAAATCCTCTTTGAGCTTTGCATTGAGCTCGGCTTTGCAGCCAAAATAAATTAGTAAAGTCTAGAACTTTGTTTTCAGAGTTTGTCAAGTTCTTTCCAGTGAAATCTTTCCTCCTGTTCCAGATGTGGCGGTTTTCTTGACTTCAGATTCTATTTTCCTGGCACATGAAAATGCCAACATCTCCTTCGGGAGACTTTGTGGAGAGCCAGAGGAAGGTGGACACAGCTCGTCTGCTCAGACACGATTCTGATGCGTGATTTAATACAGGTACTGCTTTGGCACCTCGGGTTGAATCATAATATAGATACATTAACTGCTCAGCATCCTTTCCTCTGATAACAGCCCTTCCATAAACTTGGTTTATTTTATGTTCTTCATGGGCAGAGTGAGGCGAAGAATTGGGGCAAATTGGGAATTATTCTATTACAATCAAAATATCCAAATTATTGGACAAATGTTCATTTGAGGCTTGAGCTATTCAAGGAATGGTCTCAATTTTCCACTTCTCTGTGTGTAACACAGACAAAAGCATAGGCACAGCCAACGAGACCAGAACCAACTGTGCCAACCCCGAGTGATATGTTTTAGCTACAAAATTGGTTTGCGGTATGTAACAAGAGACAATCTTACTGCATCAAAATATGGCCACTATGTTCTTACATTAATATGATCAGTTAAACAAGAGTGTATAAATAAATTTGGATTTCTTTACACTCCCGTTAAAATTGCAGAGGCAATATTATCTTCCACTGGGACATACACAAAGTGTAACTTGAGAAGAAGTAAATTATTGAGCAAACGTCTTTGAAGTCTGGCTTTTTCCTGTTTAATATTCCATAGCTTTTAAATGTGGTTTATTGTACATGTATTTTATAAGTTTATATAAATATGTATATATAAATAGATACATATGTCTGTCTTTGACTTTCATAGATTTTTTTTAATGAACTGTCCCTGCTTTGATATCCTGAATATATATTATTTTTATCATTGAGCTAGAATATTAGTTTTTATCCTCTTCGAGGTTTGAGGATTGTGTTTTGGAGAACACCACCTGCAAGCCTTTTAGGAGGTGCCATTGGTACACTTTCTGACATTTTAATAAATAGGAAAATCAATGCTGCCCACCAAATTGTCTGAAGTCAACACTTACGTCATCCAAAATGAGTGAGTCAGGCTTTAGTCTTTGAAACCATAACTCGGCTGCCTTCTTTGTGCCTCAGTTTCTGTGTCTGTACTCTGAGGAGGGTAGACTCAATGACTGCAAAATTGTCTTTCAGTTACAAGCTTCTACCTTTGGAATTTCTCTGAGTTTTAGTTTCATCTTCTGTGAAAGAAGCAAGATAATTCCACATATAAGTGATACCATACAGTATTTGTCTTTCTCTGGCTTATTTCACTTAGGATAATGCCCTCCAGCTTCATCCATGTTACTGCAAATGATAGGGTTTCCTTCTTTCTCAGGGCTGAATAATATTTCACTGCATATTTATACCACGTCTTCTTTATTCATTCATCCATTGATGGATAAATACTGCATGGTATCACTTACAGGTATAATCTTAAAAATAAAAGTCAAACTCATAGAAACAGAGAGTAGAAAAGTGGTTGCCAGGGCTCAGGGAAATAGAGAGAGGTTGGTACAAGGATACAAACTTTCAGCTATAAGATGAATGAGGCCTGAGGATGTTTACTAATGTAAAACATGGTGACTATAGTTGGTGACACTATATTATATAATTAAAAATTGCTAAAAGAGTAAAACTTAACTGTTCTTACCAAAAAAAAAAAAAAAAAAGACAAACATGTGAGGTGATGGATTTGTTAACTAACTAGATGGGGGGAATCATTTCACAATGAATACATTTATAAATCACCACAATATATATTTTAAATATCCTAGAATTTTGTCAATTATACTTCAACAAGGTTGAAATAAAAATAAATTAATTTTTTTAAAAAAATTAAAAGAAAAGAAAGCTGAACTATATGGAATTTTTTAGTTCCTTTTTAATTATTGTGAAGGTAACATATGCTTGTTTTTAAAACTCAAACGGCAAAATATTTCATGAAACAAAATGGTAGTTTCCCCCATTTCTCTTATTTTATCCACCCCTCCAACCTATGCCCTAGAGATAACCACTGTTCAAATTTCTTTGATCAATCCAGACATTTCTAGGCATATTAAGACATTTATATTGTACTTTAAAACGCAAATGGAATTATATAGTGCATTTCTGACATTTCTTTTTGAAATAAAATATGAGGAACACCTTGCCTTGACAATACATAAAAGCACACCTCCTTTTTATCAGCTGTACAGTGTTCCATTTAATGGTTGCATAATTTATTTAACACATCTTCTATTGAAAATATTTAAGTTGTTGTTCTGGTACAAATATCTATGTCCTCCCCAAATTCGTATGTTGAAAACCTAGTGCCCAAGGTGATGGTATTAGGAACTGGGGTCTTTGGAGATGATTAGGTCATAAGGGAGCCCTCATGAATGAGATTAATGCTCTTTTACCAAAAAAAAAAAAAAAAAAAAAGGCCTCAGAGAGCTAGCTAGCCCCTTCTGCAATGTGAGGATACAATGAGAAGTCTGTGACCCAGAAGGGGACCCTCACTTGACCAGGCTGGCACCGTGATCTTGGACTTCCAGATTCTAGAACTGAGTTTATAAGCCACCCAGTCTGTGGTATTTGTTATAGCAGCCTGAATGGACTAAAAGAATAGTTTATCTATTTTTTACTTGAAATGGATGATTTTTTTCATTTTTCATTTTTCATTTATGCTTTTATTTATTTTTAAATTAATTTTATTGGCATATAGTTGATTTACAATGTTGTATTAGTTTCTGCTGTACAGCAAAGTGAATCAGTTATACATATACATATATCCACTCTTTTTTAGATTCTATTCCCATATAAGTCATTACAGAGTATTGAGTAAAGTTCCCTGTGCTATACAGTAGGTTCTTATTAGTTATCTATTTTATATATACTAGTGTGTATATGTCAATTCCAATCTCCCAGTTTATCCCTCCCCCCCCACCCCTTTCCCTCTTGGTATCCATAAATATGCTTTCTACTTGAAATAGATGATTTCTAAGATTCCTTTCACTGTTAAGATTCTACAGTCACACACCAATTGATAGGTTTCCTGCATTTCCTACATTCACTCAACAAATATTTATGAGGACATATCATGTGGCAGAAACTACTTTTCACAACCCCAAATGAATGAATTATGAACAAGTGATTTGAACATGCTGTGTTCAGTGCATTTCCCATATGCAAGCAGCCTCAAGTTCCAATGGATGCCTCCTCAGCATAGCCAGAACTGGAAACAATGCATAAGAAGGAGTACCCAGAAGTCACAACTACCCTTGGTCTACCTTGGATGGGTGGGCAAGTATTATTTTCTTGAAGAAATTTGCAGAGGATCTTCTGTAATCTTCCATCTAATGTCTAAACATCTAAATTTGCTCAACCAAAATAGTCCAAAATCTTAATTTTTGCCACTGGGTCTACTTGCTGAAAAGTAAATTCTACAAGGGAGTGTTATTTGTTTTCAAAGAGCTTGTCTTTTAGATTATTTATTTTATTCTTCTCAACACATCAGTAGTAGGTGATATTGCCATTGGGATATTATCATTAATAAGAATAAGATATTCTTAATTCTTAACTCAAATTATTTAAGAAGAGTGAGACAGATCTATCACAGATTTGTTGCTTCCTATGTAGCAGTACCAAGTGCTTTACAAGCATTTTCTCTAGTCCTTAGAACTCTCCTGTAAGATCCATAACAATGTTCCATTGAACAGAGTAGAAGGAGGGAAGCCAGTATTCCTCCACAGACCATTTTCCCCTCCCTAAGTTGCACCAGTGTCACTTGGAGTATGCCAGACACAGGCTTTCTGTAAAACCCTAGCTAGAGATTTAAAACAGGAAAGCAGAGGGCTTTAGATAAGGGAGAGACCTCAGAAAAGATCCCTGGTTAGAGTAATATTTACTATACTTTGAAAACTATTAAACCATCAACAGCTACCCCCATCCAACCTCAAGCCTCAGTAACACCCTTGGGTTGAGATATTCTCATCGTTGCTTCAGTTTGTGATTTGAAATCTTGGTCTTCAGGTGGCTGGTTTTCCATGTAGTTTTGTTTTACATTCACTGAGCAACTCTGCTATAGGAAGTGAAGATTTTCCCTCTACCAAACCAATTATACAACAGCATCACACTCTCTGCTGTAAATGCGTCTCCCTACGTGCCAGTCAACACTTAATTATCCGCATGAGGATTATCTGTGTCAGAAATGTCTCCTGCTAATTTTTAATCCCCAAATGAATTTCTCTTGCTGCCCATGGTGGCCTTTCCTGCCAGCCATGAGTGTCTGTCCAGAAAGTGACGCTGATATTGACAATAACTTGCATAGGATCTAATTAAAGGATGTGAATCTGCTGCCAAAAATTTGAAAAATTAAAAACATGATACCTCCTGAGGCCAAACAACAGATGATTTGGGGATTATCTGTTGCATTGGATTTTCTGCACTACCACGTCCTCGCTCTGGAATGTAGAATTGAACACTGGCTGCCCAACATGCTTTCAATGACTGTTTTTAGAGTGAAGCTATTGATGAGCAAGACTGTTGTCATAGCACATGTCAAACTTGGTAATTATCATATTTTCTTACAAGTTCTACAGCTGCTCTTCTACGGTTCATTTGTCTCTAAAACTTGGGAAATAATTGCTTTCAGTCAGGAGTTTACAAGAGCAAAACCAACTATTTAGGTCCAAATGATTAGATACTCAGCATTTTCTAGGTAATCAAATCATGACTCAAAGGGAATTTTAGGTCTTCTAAAGCCATACCCAGCTACTCTTTTATGAGCTCATTATGTAATGTCTGGAACCAGATCCTTCAATGCTAAATTGCTCCAGCCCCCTCCATAAGAGAATGTTCTGGTAAAGACAAAAATCATCTGCACAATGTCAGCCCAAATTCTCCAGATTGGGGCCCTTGCTTTTTCTAAAGGCAAAAAAACCATAAATTGTTCTAGCTCAAGAAGAAATTCTCAGGTACTCAACAGTGCTAAATACCTCATAGATCCATCATGCAAAGACATGCCTTGCAATAGCGCCAGGCCTTCTTAACAAAAGAGAGAGGTTTTGGTCCTTGTGAAAGAAGCACGTAACCCACAACAACCAGAAAACGCCAGGTTTCATTGATATCTCTTGTGCAATCTTTAGGCCAAATACAAAGTTTGTACTCTGCTCCATAGTGTTTAGGTTAACTTGAAATTGCTTTTTCTCTTAAAACGTTGAGTTAAATTGATACCCTCAGGAGATTCACAGCATTTATCCTATAGTTTCCCATACCACCTAGTGAACAGCATCACTTACCACCTAGGGGTCTGAAGACCTGAAGTTATGAAACACAGCTCTTAAAAAGAAACTCCTTTCTAATGATGCAGTTTCAGATATCAATTTAGGCAGCAAGGGGGATACTGCTAGGCCTCAAGATGCACACTGACACAGGTGCCAGCATTCTGATTTCCTGGTTCTTGGCTGTCAGAGAGGCAAGATTTCTGATTGTTCCTTTCACTGAAGACCGTCCAGGGGACCACAAGTATCCAGGTTGCATTTGGACCTGATCTGAGGGTCAGAAGACATCTCTAAACCAAAGTGGTTTCACATCATCTGATCTGTCTCAAGCAGAGAATTTTGGAGTATTGAGTTGTCCTAACAATTATTTAATTCATCCCTTCTTCTTATAGATATAACCTAAGCCCCAGAGAAGTGATAACTGCCCAAGGCAACAGCATTAACCTGTGGCAAAACTAGGACCAGACCCACACTTTGTATTAACTCAAGGGAAAAAGAAAATGGGTGAAACCCTCATTCTGATCCTCTGGTACGTGTAGTCCAGGATCATCAGACTCTTCTTTTTTTTTTTTTTTTTTTTGCGGTACGCGGGCCTCTCACTGTTGTGGCCTCTCCCGTTGTGGAGCACAGGCTCCGGACGCACAGGCTCAGTGGCCATGGCTCACGGGCCCAGCCGCTCCACGGCATGTGGGATCTTCCTGGACCGGGGCACGAACCCGCGGCCCCTGCATCGGCAGGCGGACTCTCAACCACTGCGCCACCAGGGAAGCCCCAGACTCTTCTTATTTGTCTGCTCCTTGTGGTAGAGTTGGGCCAGAACCTGTATCCCCTGGCCCATCTGCCAACCCAACCAAGCATCATCAGACTGGGGTTCAAAACATTCAGACAAATGAGGGGCAGGCGATTCCTAGCAGTGACCCCAGAATTGCCCCCATTTCTCCAAGCCCCTACTGCAGATGGTTGTTTACAGATTAAATATGATTTAAACTCCACCTAAACCTCAGTGGAGTTCCTTCCAAGTGTTTTACTTGTCATATAATACCATTGTCTGCTCAAACCTTTCTTTCTTTTCCTGTCCCTCTAGAAAACTTAACTGGACCCATAGATCCAGCAAATGTTTGGCGTCTTCCCCAGGCAAATGTCTCCCAGAGATCTACATCCAGACCAAATTCCCACATGTGCTCCTAGAATCACATTTCTAAGTGCTACCTGAATGTCTCCCTTGAACTTTGAGCATGACGCATCTCCATCCTGGCTCTTCTACTCAAGTCAGCGCCTTCTCCTGACTTGCTCTTTCTCTAAATAACTATTCCATCACCTACCCAGGACAAAGAAAGCCAAGGTCTTGTCGCATCCAGATTTTGACACCAGCAGTCAGCATTCTGCCTGACACATACTAGGTACTCAATAAATATTTGTTAACACATACATTTATATGCGCACACACATACACAGTAGTTGATGAGAAAATTTTAAAGATGTAATAGTAGAAGGAATTAAAGATACTTGGAAGTTTAAACAACCAATCCATCATTTTAACTGAATACCTAACACTCAATATTAAGCATCTCCTATGCATCTAGGAGATGCTCTGATCTACAGGAACTAAAGGAGCAGGGTAAGATGTGATATCTGCATCTAAGAATCTAGTTGGGGAAAGAAAACTATACACTTGAAGCAACCCTGATCCATACCAACCATCATGTGCCGAAGGGCTAAGTCTTATGGTACAGAAACCCCATATGGGAACAATAAGTGTTCATAAACTATAGAAGAAGATTTCACATCATGGATGATGTGAGAATTTGGAGAATGGATGGGTTAAGACTGGGAAGAATGAAGTAGGAAGGTTTTCAAAAAAGGAACTATGGAGAAAAGCAGGGTTCAAAACGCACACAGGCATGGGCGACATGTGGGGAGAGGTTTCCAGAAGTGAAGAAACCAGCTAAATAAGTCCATCTCAGCTCTAAGTCACTCCGTTAGCAGTATTATAGATAAACCTCCTTGAACAAGATAACCAGCCTGTTTGGAGGACATTTGGGGAAATCTGATCATCTCTATAACAAGTAAATATATAATGGCTTCTTTATTTAAAAAAAAAAAGTGTGCCTAGCTAAACCCTCATCATAGTCTCCCCCCATAAAACTCTGTAAAATCCTTCTATAAAGAAAAAATGTAGACTGTAGACATCTTGGTTCCTGCAGCTAATACCAGGCATTTTAGGCATTTGGGGGTGTGCATGATGTTTTGGGATAACCTGAAAATATTGCCTCAATGTGTCAAGTGGCATCTTGGGGACTTGAATGTTAGAGCATCAAAAAGGGGTGATTTTACTCTAAAAACTAATTTTATACCATTTGCAAAAATGCAAAAAAAAGCAAAAAGGGTTTCTGTTGTTTCTATTGTCCCTAACGTCAAACATAATAAAGTAAACCAAACTGCTGATATTCTTAATAAACTTGCAAGAAGGATCTATTTTCTCTTGGAAGTATAAAAAATGGAATGTAAGTTACATGGATCAGTGGAAAGAGGTTATGATGTGATTGGTTCAATTGCGTGTTTCCCTTGTGTGTATTTTTCCACATCACATTTAATTGAGGGAGAACGTTGACATTAAAAACAATTATTCTTCCAATTTCCCCATTTGTTATTTTGAAACATTTTATGTTTTCCCCAGCCACTCCCTCTTTGTCTTAGCCATCAGGGCTTCCATTCAATTGATTCAGTCTCTGAACGAAGCCCAGCCCATCTGGGCTGGATTAGTTACAACACATGTTTGGGTGCTGAACTAGACCTAATGGCTTAGACAAGAGAGAAGTTTGTCTCATTTCATGGTTGACTTGGCATCATCACAGTGTTGAAAACTCAGGGACCCTCCCTCTTGCAGTTCTGCCATCCCCAGGTGTCAACACTGATGCAGTGCCATCATCCTTTCAGTAGGACATGGAGTGACTTACTGTCATTAGGTGCTCTAGGTGCTCACAGAGGCAATGGAGTTCTAGCCTGGGCTCATGTGATGTGGCGAGGTGGCTTGTTAGATGGTGGAAAGAGGGGTGAGGAGAGAAGCCATGCCCCTTCCTTATAATATGATTAAGAAATGACACACATCATTTCTGCGCATATCCAATTGGTCATGATGTCACAGTTAGCTGCAAGGGAGGCTGGGAAATATAGGGTTTAGCTGAATGGCCATGTTTCCCCTAAAAATCTTACCATCATGGAATTTGATGATCAGGGGAAATGACTTTCTTAGAAGACATGGAGAGATTATTTTCCTAAATATCTAATTACATAGTTCTCTGTTTAAGGTGGACAAATATATATTATCACAAGATAAAATAAAATAATGCTGAAAAGGAAAACAATGAGTCAGAAGCAAAATGTGGTTTCAAAATGCCATTAATATACCCCAAAGACTTACCAGGCCATGCTCTTTCCTAGGGAGAAAGCTTGAGTCTGGCATTCAGGGAGCCCCAGGGAAGTGAGGGCTTGAAAGAGATGGTTGTTTTCTGGGGTGTAGAGTTGAGGGCAAGGAGAAAAATGACTAATGGATGAGGGGCCTTCTATGAAAAAGGGCATGGCTGGTGGACTCAAGGGTCTGATACCCAGGGTATTCAGGAGTCTGGTATCCAGGTTAAGCTTTCCTTTCTTGTTTTGTAACTCCTTTGAGTCATCTTCAGTACATGAGGAATGAAAGGTGGGAGATGTTTATGTTTTTGAGGCAATAAATGGAAATAATTATTAGTGGGGCAGTTATGACCGGGGACAAGGCTGGAGCAGTGGCTCTGATGGAATGATGACATGCAATAGCCAGGAGAATGTAACACTCTTTGGAAAAGCCTAGAATTATTTGGGAGAGAACTTTTTTCAAGTTATGCAGGAGGGAAGACTGGGATTTTGTTACTTATACATAAAGTAACAGAAGATGGAGTTGGGGGAAGTCATACTACATAAAACACAGTGACCACTATTATACACTTATATACACTTACTAGACATGGACCACATATTTGGCATCACCCCCGGGCAGTGCTGCCCGTCTTTTTCTCTCTCTCTCTCTCATCACCCTGTGCTCTGATTGCTTTATGCTCTGGTGAGAGCTGAGACTGATCTAAAGCCACAGAAGCCTCCTCTTCTGAAATCCATATACAGTGGATGCTGCAGCGTCCCATCTAGGTATCCTTCACCAGGAGGTACATCCATCCCCCAGCTGTCCTCTTCTGTGGAGAATTGTGGATGAATTGGAGCCATCTCCCCTGGGAGGTATTCCTTCTCCACGCCAGCCACCAGTACATGACTGGCATAGCAGTGCCAAATATCAGGCCCCTTGCCTCAAGATAGAACCTATTATGTGGGGCAATTCATCCTCCACAGCTGCCCATGGGATCACCCTGAAGATAGTCTCCAGCTGAGACCCTATCCTTGCTTTGATCTCTTCTTCTGGCCCTTCCTGCTTCACACTCCTTTTCCTAAGAGCATTTTCCCACTAAAATCACTTGCCCAAGAATCCCCGCCACACATTCTTCTTCTGGGGAACCCATGTTAAGACACGTAGAACATGGGACACAGCAGGAAGAGAATGGATTCTGGGCAGGGTCTGGAGGGGAGATGCAGAAGAAACCATGAAGCTTGTAAGTGGCAGGTGATAAGGGAAAGTCAGGGTCCAGATAGGGATTAGGAGGGCTGGCACTAGGGCTGCAAGACAGTGGGTGCAGTGAGCTGAGAAGGAAGGCACATATGAAGCTGGCAGCGAGAGGCACCATGTCAGCAAAACTATTTCCTCTGTGACCAGGACCTCCTCTGGGGACACACCCTGCTCAGAGCCTGGTAAGTGTTATGTTCTTAGCTCCCAGAAGAACCAGACATTTCAGGGACTATTCCTGCTTGAACTTGCCCATTCTGTCATGGTAAGAGGAGGCCTCCAGCTGATCCATTTTTTAATCCCCTGGATTAAGCTCACATAAAGAGTGAAGACACAACTAGGGGAGAATTCCTACAGCTTCCTGCTGGCAAACAAGATTTGCCTGCAGCTAATGGGCATGCCCAGCTCTGACAGCTACTATAAACCCTGGGTAGGGTTTGGGAGAAAAGGTGAGGGGGAGCAAAAAGAGAAGGGAGAAAGACCATGAGAAGGGAGTGAAGAGGGGAAAGACAGGGGAGGTGGCAGCAGGAGAGGGGTCTCTCCTTCCTACAGCAGGTTCTGGACTGCATTTTCTGCACCGAAGATGGAAGGAGACTGTTTTTTGGTCTTGATCTTTTAGCACCACTGGCAGAGGATACAGAGGAAATTCTAAGCCCTCTTGGTACCATTTTGAGCAGAAGTGGTTTAAGGAAGAAGGGGGTGTCTTCTTGCCATCTCTTTACTTCTTGGGTAATTATTCTCCATGCCCTTGAGATATAAAAAAAAAAAATGGGGAAAAATAATCACTTTTCTTAAGTTAAAACTCTAGTCGGGAGTTGTCCATGGTTTTGGTATACATTAATGTGTCTCTCCATGAGCTTTTGAAAATGATCTCAAACTCAGGATGGAAATGCTGAGGGAGGTTTACATCAAGTGCCTTACTGTTTGGAGGTGAGAGAAAGTTAGTGTCTTTTGGAAACTGCCGGAGCTTTAGTATGCTTTTATGGAAGCTCAAACCAGGTAAAATGAATTAGGTGGTTAGGATTCATTTATCAACTATTTATTGAGCATCTCCTATGAATCAGGTATTGTGCTGCGTGCTAGCAGCATGGAAGCATGTGACCCCATCCCCAATAGTTAGAAGCCAGAGATCTAGACCAAACTTTTCATTTTCTAGACAAAGAAAGGTTATCCAAATAATTGTGACTTTGGGAAAGACTTTGTCAAATTGAGACTTTAATCAAGGACATCTACATCTTTCTAAGTTATATTCAGACCAATCTCACTTACTGGTCTTTTCTTCCCTGCTTATGTGATGGGTAGTGGGTGAATATGGACTCTCAGGTCAGCCTGGCTCTAATACTGTTTGCTTGAGCTTGCACAATGTATTTGTTTCTCTAATGCTGGGTTACCAAATCTTTTTTAAAAAATTAATTTCCATTTTCTTTTATTTATTGAAGTATAGTTGATTTACGATATTGTATTAGTTTCCGGTGTACGGCATAGTGATTTGGTATTTTTGTAAATTATCCTCTATTATAGCTTGTTACAAGATAATGTCTACAATTCCCTTTGCTGTATCCTTGTTGCTTATCTATTTTACATATAGTAGTTTGTATGTGTTAATCCCATACACCTAGTTGGTCCCTCCCTACATCCCTCTCCTCTTTGGTAACCACAAGTTTATTTCTATATCTGTGAGTCTGTTTCTATTTCTCCTATACATTCATTTGTATTATTTTTTAGACTCCACATATAAGTGATATCATATAGTATTTGTCTGACTTACTTCGCTAAGCATAATATTCTCTAGGTCCATCCTTGTTGCTGCAAATGGCAGAATTTCATTCTTTTTATGGCTGAGTAATATTCCATTATATATATCACACCTTCTTAATCCATTCATCTGTCTATGGGCACATATCTTGGCTATTGTAAATAGTGCATGTATCTTTTCGAATTAATGTTTTTGTTTTTTCCAGATATATATACCCAGGAATGGAATTGCTGGATCATGTGGTAGTTCTATTTTCAGTTTTTTGAGGAACCTCCATACTGTTTTCCATAGTGGCTGCACCAATCTACATTCCCACTAACAGTGTAAGGGTTTCCTTTTCTCCACACCCTCTCCACACATTTGTTACTTATAGACTTTTTGATGATAGCCATTCTGACCGGTGTGAGGTGGTATCTCATTTTTGTGATGATTTGCGTTTCCCTAATAATTAGCAATGTTGAGCATATTTCATGTGCCTGTTAGCCATCTGTATGTCTACATTGGAAAAATGTCTATTCAGGCCTTCTGCCCATTTTAAAAATGAAATTAAATATAACACGTCTGTATCCATTGGAGTACTTTTTTTCGAGTAATATAAACTAGCTATGGTTGATTTAGGCAGGAAGGAATTTATTGCAAGAATAAGAGAGAGCTCAAGGGGAAGGCTTCTCTGTTGCTCAATTCCAGGAACAGCATCCATATTGTATTTTATGTTTCTAAAAACATCAGAGACTGGAGAACCAGACTCAGAATTGGCAGAAAGAAGCAGGTCTAGGCAATAGCCAGACCACAGCCAAAATGATCCTCCAAAGCTAGTTGGCGGAAATTTTCATCACTGGAGCTGCTGACATGGAATAGTGGAGTTTATCCACCACTACTACTATCCTTGGACATTGGCTGCCACAGTAAACACTGCAGCCCCTGCAGCCCCTGGGATCTGAATGCTGAAGCCACCTATGCCGTCATTATCTGAGAAACAAATTCTCTACTTTCCTGCCTTTTGTATCCCTAGCTACCAATTTAAAGTCTGAGGCAGGTACCTATCTTGGGCTGAGGGTAGGTCATGTGCCCACACCCCAGCTACAAGGACGTCTGGAACAACAAGTATCTGAACTTTTTTTGGCTTCTGTACCAGGAAATTCCATTGAAATTCATTTTATTGAGAATTTCTCAAACACTGAAAATGAGTTCAAAGCCTGAACTACTCTCCAAATAAAACTCACACAGAACCACTACCCTATAGAGTTGGTGTAAGGATTAAATAAGATAATATAGAGAGAGTGTCTAGCTCAATAAGGGCTCAATTTATGTTCATTTTCATCATCACCTTCATCACTATATTATTGTAAGAGTCGGGTCATCTGTTCTTCATATCATACCAGTTGTTCATAATGCCCGTAGCTGAGAAGGGTGAAATAAGGACTTAAAATGATTTTATTTCAAAGAATGGAAAAAATATAGGGAAAATTAAGGAAATGAGGAGTGATGCCAGAAGGGATAAAGGTGAAAAGACTGATAGACAGGAATAAGGAAAAGAAATGGGCACTAATTACAGAATTTCTGATTCCTGGAAACAAATGAATTATCCAGGGAAAAGACCATAAACAGGACTTGACATGGAGACCTAGCAATAAGGAAGAATCGTGTTATTCAGAGCTCTGGGCCTTAGGTATGACCTTCCTCAGCCAAGGGGCCCAGGCTGAAAGAACACAGTTCAAGACAAATGAAAAGGCTCAGAAAGAAATGTTCTTGGTCTTTTTATAAATAAACACTTAGAGCTTGCATCCATTTGGTGGTGGTGGTGATGGGGATGTGTGTGTATGTGAGTTAATTTTGTTGTATTTTAAATTTATAGAGAAGAATTGAGATTTGGATTTTAAGGGAGTTTTGATTTTTGTTTTGGCAGCTCCCCTTTCTTCTTCTCCCACTGAAACATACAGAGACACAAACATCACAGTTGGAATTGGCTGCAAACAGTGCCTCCCAGGGTATTCCCATTGGTCGCATCAGGGCTTAGCTGACTTCTGATACCTGGTAGAGGATCCTAGTTAAAACATCAGTTAATAATGATAATTATTCTAGGACAATAATTCCCAATCCTTGTAAATGTAAGTGTAAATATGAGAACCCCTCTGGCAGTGGGTAAGCATTGCATGTGTGTTCATCAGCTCATTTTCTGTTTGGAAATTGGCCCCTCGCTCTCTCCATGGGACTCTGGTAGGGCTATAAATCAAGGGACTCCACCTCTCCTCCCCTTACAAGGGTCAGCATATCATTTATGCTGACCAATCAGATTACCATCTCCACCTTAACTCTTGTGGTCAGTCCAGAGAGAGATTCATGATGTAGAGCTGGACAATCACAATTCTGTTTTGGAGTTTGATATGGATATTGGGATAAAGTCTCCCTTGAGTTCACAAGCCTTCAGGACTATGTAATCATGTGGAAAGGACCCTCTCATCACCCTATTGACAAAACATACCTGAGAATGAAGCCAGGCAAAGGCAAACAGAGCTCAGCATATCTCTGAGTTACCTGAACCAGTAACTTTTTCTTTTTGGCTTTAGCTAGTTTGAGTTGGGATTTTTTTTTTTTTTTCTTTTTGCGGCATGCTGTGGCCTCTCCCGTAGCGGAGCACAGGCTCCGGATGCGCAGGCCCAGCGGCCATGGCTCACGGGCCCAGCCGCTCCGCGGCATATGGGATCCTCCCAGACCGGGCACGAACCCGTATCCCCTGCATCGGCAGGCGGACTCTCAACCACTGCGCCACCAGGGAGGCCCTGAGTTGGGATTTTATTACTGGCAACTGGTAGAGTTCTATATCAACCCCCCTCCAAAATCATTTTAGGCTCCTATGTGATATGAATTGAACTTTTAGCATAGTTTGAGAAAGCATATAATGATAAAATGACTATGATCTCAATAAAGCTTTTAAAGTAGTTTTTTTGTTGCTGTTTTTTTTTGTTGTTGTTGTTGTTTTGTGGTACGCGGGCCTCTCACTCTTGTGGCCTCTCCCATTGAGGAGCACAGGCTCCGGACGTGCAGGCTCAGCGGCCATGGCTCATGGGCCCAGCCGCTCCGTGGCACGTGGGATCTTCCCGGACCAGGGCACGAACCCGCGTCCCCTGCATCGGCAGGCGGACTCTCAACCACTGCGCCACCAGGGAAGCCCTTAAAATAGTTTTGATGCTATTAATCATAAAAGCATCTACAGATATTCCTTTTGAAATAACAATCTGTGTGTGAGACATATTATTAATTCAGACTCTAGAGAATGCTTACACAACAAGCAGATTAATTGATCCCTAGAAATAATAATTTTGGCTCCCCCATCCAAGGCTGAGAACCACTGTTTTCAAGCTCTTAGACTTTCAATACAATACTACAGAAAAAGCACTTCTAATTTTCACCATATTTGAAAGAGTTCTAAACCCTTTGTCCACTTTTGAAGAAAATACCATCAAAGAACCCTTTGATAATCTTTCGTACCCAAAGAAATAGTTTGGTCTCAAGGTTCCAAAAACACAAGGCCACCATCTATGAGGACACAAGATCCACCTGTGAGCCGTGAGAAATCAGGAACTTGCCTGGGAACCAGACTAGGGTCACCACTCACCACTGGAAGTGATATTCTCCATGAGAAGGATGCTCAGTAGTGCAATGGCGTGCAGGTCATACTCCCAAGGCAAAAAGTGGTCTTTATGTTGGAATGTAGTGCCAGGAGCCATTAGTGACAAATGTGACATTCTATCAGAAAATTCCACCAAAGCTCCCTTTTCTGTTAAAAGCTACTCAGAAAAAGAATGGTGGAAACCCCAACAATAAAAGCAACCATTTACTAGAAAGACCAATGCAGTCCTTCAAAAAGCTGACTGGATGGTATGAAACTCACTAGCTGTTCAATTTCCTTTTTGACCTGTTTTTAAAGTTACAATTTTCAAAGCTATTTATATAGCTGAGGATCTCTATAAAAATTTCTACACATTTTCAATTTAACAAAGAACAGACTGCTAGACCATGCTGGGGTCAAGAGGGACTGGGTGGTGAGGGAAACCCATTATATCCTACTTCAATTTAGCTATCAGAAATGGGAGTTCCACTGCACTGGGAAAACATCGATCCCTCAAGCAAAAACCTTAGCAGAAAAGTAAGGAACAATAGAGGTAGGTCTGAGCCCTGTAGCAACTGGATCAAGAGCTACCTGGGCCTTTGGCATCTGAGTGACCCAGTAGAACTAAGATGATTGGAAATGGTTCATTTCAGGCAATTGTAGCATCGCTCAAGTCTGGCCCCTTTTCTACCTCCTGGTAGTGCCTTGTGGCAATCTGTGACTTGAGGCACCGTTCCTGTCGTGGGATCAAGCGTTCGGATTTTAAAAACTAAAGTTTGATGTGGATGAACAACTGCCTATAAAACGCATTAAGCTCTTTCCCTGTAATGTATTTAGTTTCACACTGACTGCCAGCATTACCTCTGAATGGATTACGGCAGGGGGTTGCCATTGTCCCACTAAACCACATGGGTTAAATAATACCTTGGTGTCTAGAGCTGCTTCAGGACCATTTCATACGGGCTAATACATGAAATGAATACCCAGCTTTTCTGCAAGTGATTTGGTTGGGTTAAAAAGAAGGACACGTTGAATTGGTTTACAGCGCGAGATCATTTACGGCACTATTTAGATTGTACCTTTGCCTACAGTAACATTTGCACCTGCATTTTGCCATTCTCAGCAGCGGGGCATAATCACACACTTACTGCTGGAAGGCATTTGGTGCTTGGAGTCTATTTACTTAACAACCTTGGGAATACGACTCCACTCCCGGGTCAGCCACTTAAATTTGGCTTCGTGTTTAGATAATGACACTGTGCTCTTGTCCAAGCCTGGGGAAATGCTATAGATAAGTTCCAACATTGCCTGCCCTGCTCCAAGTTGACTTGATTCTTTTTCAAGAGCACTTGCACCCTTTAAGCACATTTCCAAAGTTATCCCCTCACGTAGGCAGGATAATCACCTCGTTTCATGAAGCACTTCTCAGGCCATAGACACTGGAATTGTTTGAGTCTGAGCCAGATGGGGCCAGAAGGAGGTTTTACAATGAAGCCGTTTCTCTTTGCCCCTTCGGTTGCACCTGTAACATAAACAGCCACGGAGAGGGAAGCACTTTTAAAGCCACTTAGCTGGGGGTCTGCTACCCTGGGTTTTGCTTCCATGTCTGCGTTGGTCTGGGACTTGCCCTAGCAAGAGAGTCATTCTGGCACATGCTCGAGACCCTGGGCAAACTCACCTTGGGGCTAATTATACAACTGTAGATGCTTATTTTTAAAAGAGGTTTCAAGTGCAAGAGAGTGAAGAGTGTTCTTTTATTTCCTCTGTATTGTTGTTGCAATAAAAAAAAAAGTTAGGACAGTATTAAAGCTTTGCTCATCTTTTTTTTTTTTTTTTTCCTTCCCTTTGCTTTTGAGTCTGAAAAGAATGCTGGAAGTCTTCGGAGGCCTGGTTGGAACAGAGAGTGTTAATTCTTCCATATCTAAGCCTCTTTGTCAAAATTCCCTTTGTCTCCTGCCCCAAGTCATTAAACACTAATCCCATCACTCTCCCTAATCCGCCGCACTGGAGCTGGAGTTCAGTTTCCGAAACTGTCTTTGTGGCTCTCCTAATAGACAGCTCCTCTGGCTTGCCATCGGTTCAGGCGCATTTAGAGCGGCCCATTTCAGCTCCTTAATGAAGTGTCCTTAATGAATCTTTTCCTCCTTCATGCAGTGAGCACGGGCTTCAATTGGTTTAGTGTTAAGTAGGGGAAGATGCCGAGTCATCTCAGGGGCCTTTGCAAAATATGACTGTCAAAGGCAAAAGCCTAGGAAACAGGCCATTGAGAGTGACAGCCACTGAAGTGCTCATTTAATTACTAAGGATTTACAAAAGAAAATCTGTCCTTTGTAGCTAACAAAGGACAAGGAACTAAGAAGAGATAGTAAAGGGTTTTTCCAACAAATGATAAAAGAGGAAACATGGTTGAGTAAAGCCATAGGGCATGTAGAGGGACTCTTTCACGTTTGCTACACAAGCTTACCTTTCTCAACATTAGGTATGCCTGGAGATACTGAAATGGGCTTTTCTATCCTGCCAAGTGATGGAGGCCAGCGAGTGAATCTGATAAATTCTTCACGGACAAAAAGCCACTACAATGACAATCCACTCCACTAAATTTAAGACAAAGTATTGTTCAGGAAGCGTTGGTAACCCTGGGGTAACCAGGAAAACAACGATGGGGGGAAGAAAACAATGGAAAAAAAATATTTCCAAGGAGTTTTGTTTGCCTTTTTTTTTCTACTTGAGTCATTGTTTACAGTCTTAACAGTTAAAGTTAGCTTGGCTCTTGTATCCCTCCAACACAGCAGATTTAAACGAAAACTCTGAATGGCCCTTGATCACTTTACATTTTCAAAATATGTTGACCCATTTCGTGGATAGCTCAGCACTTGTGTCTCCCTTAGTTAAGAATATTTATTATGTGATAAATCCTATATTATATATATTATATATCTATATGATATAATCTATTTATTATATGATGAAATTATTCATATGAAAAAATTTGTCAAATTAACAGGTGGTTTTGGTCTTAAAAATACATATGCTTAAAATCCTGTAATATCTTGAACTATTGCTTTAGGTTAAGGAATAAAAAGAAAAACAAGTTAATGGAGAAATAAATTCATCCTATTGGCCATCATTTATTTGGTACTAAAGGCATATTAATCCAGCTGACCACAATTAATATAACTGTGGCTGAATTCTTTAGTCATCGTGTCTGCAAGCTAGCAAGGTCATGGCATCAAATGCCCCACAAAGCACCCACAGGTAGTAGACACTCAGGAAAGACTTCTGAGCAGATTGATGAGTTAACTGATTAATTGGACCAAGCCATCTAGTCCTGCAGAGTAGACTGAGAGAAACCAATTTTTTAGTAAATTATAAATGGCACCTAGACGCCATCATGAAATCATTTAGTAGATTTAACAAAATTGAGACCACAGGGCACAAAAGGCTTAGTTTTCTGATTTGGCAGCACAGGAGGGCCTAAAGATGCTGTCAGATACTGACAGCAAAAGTCTGGGCTTCTGAAATCCCAAGTTTCCCTCTTAATGCCAGGACTCCAAACCCTTTTCATTGTACATGGCAGGTGACATCTTGGCCTTATCTTTATTGAGCGTTTTGATAAAATTTCATTTCCTCCTATTCTTACCAAACTCAATAGTTTTCTTCACTGGAACAAAAACAAAAATCCCCAAATAAACTTTGAACTCCCTAATGAAAACAAATCAGATACATTTACTAACTGGATAAATCAGAACAAAGTGACTCATCTCAGAATGAAACCACAAACATTCTCCTCACAGATAAAAACAACTGCATTTAGCATTTGGGCTGCATTTCAAATTCCAGTGCATGTCTACTGTTGGCAATAAAAGTTACACTTGAACATTGTTAAAATGTGCTCATGTGTTCAGTGCTTCTACTTTCCTCTCAACTGACTCGCCAAATCTTTTTCTTTGGGGAATCAAACAGCTCTTACACGCATTGAGGAAAAATTTCCTGTGCCGCATGTTAAAAAAAAAAAAAAAAAAAGCCTACATAGTGTCAGTTGAGTTTATGGGAGACACAGAGGCAACATGAGGCCAGCACCATGACCAGCTGAGTGCCAGCTGTCCCCGAGAGTGCCAGCCCTTGAAAGTCAGTATTCCCTGAAGCTGGGCTGCCCATGGTGCATTAGATAATGATGGCTACATCCTAGCAGAACTCTTTATTTAATCCTTCTCTCCCTTTCCAGACAATAACTCTTTTTTTTCACAGGCAAGCTGCATGAATCTATTTTCAAATGAAAACAACATTAAAAAATGGAACCAGGGTGGTGTATTGGGAAGATCTCCAGAAGGTTCTACACTGAGGATTTTTCACATCCCTCTGGACCTCATTCCCTCAACTCTAAGTTTTGAGAGAGGGGTGGTGGTGGATTCGATTATAGCTCTGTTTTTCTAAGGAGGGTATATACTGGCAAAACATTTTGGTACTTAAGGTTTTCTTTTTAAGAAAAGATGCCTCACTGAGCTTTTGAATTGACAAGCATTGGAAACATAATGTTTTTCCTTTTGTTAGTGGCATTCATTGACTTACACCAGCAATCTGTAGTTCAAATTTACCAGGGACACTGCAAATGCAATTGAGAAAAGGAAAGATGGAAGAGGAATCTTATAATTTATCAAGGTATAAGTAGCTCACACCTTGATGTCTACTCCTCCAGAAAGTAAAACCAGAAAACACTGATCTATTTCTTCCATGATTTTACAGATACCAAGAAGCCAGTTGCCAAGTAACTTTTATGTCCCTTTATATCCCTTGCACATGTGACAGTGCCCTACACATATTTCTGGGATGAATAAATGAATCTCTCAGGTTGTAGACAGCCTGTAACATTATCTAAACAGACGTTTAAGTTGGACACCAAAAACAGTTAAGATATATTTTTATTTCCTATAGGATTTCCCATATGGATTCTGCTGTTTTGCCTTAGAATCACAGGTCATTCACAGAAGGGGAATTTGAATGGCTAAGACATTACTTAAGAGATGCGTCCACTTGTTATTAATCAGACATATGTGAATTATGTGAATTGAAATAAAGATGAAATTTTATTCTGCACTTATCAGAATAGAAATATGTAGGGAAGGAGAATAATGGCAATTGGGGATGATGACGTAAGGCCATGAGAACTCTCATACACTGAGATTGTAAATTGATGAGCCATTCTGGAAAGCAACCTCACAGGACTGTGTCTCATAACCCAGCAATCCCATGTATCTGCCAGAGAAATTCTCACACAGAGCCCTACAGGGACACATGCCATTCACCAGTGAATCATTTGTAGTGGTGGTGAGTGGAAGGCAAGCTAGAAGCCCATCTCTAGGAGGAGATGGGGTGGTATTCTATGCAACAGGTAGAATTAATAAGTTAGAGATAAATATATGGTATGGATAAATTATGAAAACAGTTTTTTGTGCATGTGAAAATGGGATGAAATGAGAACTATGCCACAATTTCACACGAGTAAATTAAAAACACAGACACACGACAAACCAATGCAATAAGAATATATACAAATCCATGTACATATATCAAACACCTTAGACTATATATCTACAAGAGGAAAAGAAATGGGAGTATCAGGCATGAAGGAAAAATATAATTACAACAAGTGAGGGATCCCTCAGAGACCAATTCTGGTAGTGTGCAAAGAACTAATGAGAATGATTCACTTACTTTTCTGCCCCTGAAGTGCAAATGAAAGGAATACATTTCTTGAAAAAAAGTAGAGATAAACTAGACTGTTATTTTCTTCCTCCCAAAGAAAATAGCTTCTCTCAGAGCAAATGTTAGACTTATACAACATTGATTTAAGGGCGCATCAGGGCAAGGGCATCAGATTTCCTCGACAAATGGGAAAGAATCCAGCAGAGATGTCAATGGTCTTCAAAATATATAAAGCAAAAATCTTTGTATTGATTAAGATAATGTTAGCTGCTGTAAAATACTAACTTCAAAATTTCAATGGCCCAACACAACATACCTTTATTCCTTGCTCATGTAACAGTCTGATGTTCTGTGCCGTGATTTCAGTCAGGGACCTCTGCTGGAAGCTGTTGTGCCATCTTCAAGCTGTTGTGCTATTTCCATGGTGTCCCCAGAGCTTCTCCCTATTGCACCATTTAGAAGGAAGAAAGAGATGGAGAAGTGTATACAGGAGGTTTCTATGGGCCATGTCAACTCACATTCCATTGGCTATAATTCAATTAAATGGCCACACCCTCTGTAAGGAAGCCTAGAAAATGTAGTGTAGCTGTGTGCCAGGAAAAAGAGAAAAATACAAAATTTAATCAGTCTCTAGCAGTCCCTACCATTATCCCATTTCAATGACATTTATCAGTCAGACACAGAGGAAAAACAAGGGCTACTGACATGTACATTTGAGCCAAGGGACACCACTTAGCTGGTTTTTAAAATCCAAGAGAGGTAAAAGAGGACATGGAGGTGAAGGGGAGAAAGCTCTACCTATAGTCTTAAAGTCTTTTTCTTTAAAAAAAAGTCAACCGTTTGCATAAACAATGAGAATTCAAAATTAAGTCAATCCTGCACCCCCTTTTTTCTTTTTCTTTTTTTTAAATTTTTAATATTTTTCCACACCTTTATTGGAGTATAAATGCTTTACAATGTTGTGTTAGTTTCTGCTGTATAACAAAGTGAATCAGCTATATGTATACATATATCCCCATATCGCCCTCCCTATCCCACCCCTCTAGGTCATCAACAAGCACCGAGCTGATCTCCCTGTGTTATGAAGCAGCTTCCTGCTAGCCCTCCATTTTACATTTGGTAGTGTATATATGTCAATGTTACTCTCTTACTTCATCCCACTTTCCCCTTCCCCCACCCTGTGCCCTCAAGTCCATTTTCTCCATCTGCATCTTTATTCCTGCCTTGACACTAGGTTCACCAGTACTGCTTTTTAAAATTCCATATATATGCGTTAGCATACATTATTTGTTTTTCTCTTTCTGACTTACTTCACTCTGTATGACAGACTCTAGGTCTATCCACCTCACTACAAATAACTCAGTTTTGTTCCTTTTCATGGCTGAGTGATATTCCATTGTATATATGTGCCACATCTTCTTTATCCATTCATCTGCTGATGGACACTTAGGTTGCTTCCATGTCCTGGCTATTGTAAATAGAGCTGTAATGAACATTGTGGTACATAACTCCTTTTGAATTATGGTTTTCTCAGGGTATATGCCCAGTAGTGGGATTGCTGGGTCATATGGTAGTTCTATTTTTAGTTTTCTAAGGAACCTCCATATTGTTCTCCATAGAGGCTGTATCAATTTACATTCCCACCAATAGTGCAAGAGGGCTCCCTTTTCTCCACACCCTCTGCAGCATTTAGTGCTTCTAGATTTTTTGATGATGGCCATTCTGACTAGTGTGAGGTAATATCTCATTGTGGTTTTGATTTACATTTCTCTAATGATTAGAGATGTTGAGCATCTTTTCATGTATTTGTAGGCCATCTGTATGTCTTCTTTGGAGAAATGCCTATTTAGGTTTTCTGCCCATTTTTCTATTGGGTTTTTTGTTTTTGTGATATTGAACTACATGAGCTGCTTGTATATTTTGGCAATTAATATTTTGTCAGTTGCTTTGTCTGCAAATAGTTTCTCCCATTCTAAGGGTTGTCTTTTCATCTTGTTTATGGTTTCCTTTGCTGTACAAAAACTTTTAAGTTTCATTAGGTCCCATTTGTTTATTTTTGTTTTATTTCCCGTACTCTAGGAGGTGGGTCAAAAAGGATCTTGCTGTGATTTATGTCATAGAGTGTTCTGCCTATGTTTTCCTCTAAGAGTTTTATAGTTTCTGGCTTTACATTTAGGTCTATAATCCATTTTGAGTTTATTTTTGTGTGTGGTGTTAGGGTGTGTTCTAATTTCATTCTTTTACATGTATCTGTCCATTTTTCTCAGCACCACTTATTGAAGAGGCTGTCTTTTCTCCATTGTATATTCTTGCCTCCTTTGTCAAAGCTAAGGTGATCATATGTGAGAGGGTTTATCTCTGGGCTTTCTATCTTGTTCCATTGAGCTATATTTGTTTTTGTGCCTGTACTATACTGTCTTGATTACTGTAGCTTTGTAGTACAGTCTAAAGTCAGGGAGCATGATTCCTCCAACTCTGTTTTTCTTTCTTAAGATTGCTTTGGCTATTCGGGGTCTTTTGTGTTTCCATACAAATTGTGAGATTTATTTTTCCAGTTCTGTGAAAAATGCCATTGGTATTTTGATAGGGATTGCAATGAACCTGTAGATTGCTTTGGGTAGTATAGTCATTTTCACAATATTGGTTCTTCCAATCCAGTATCATGGTATATCTCTCCATCTATTTATGTTATCTTTGATTTCTTTCATCAGTGTTTTATAGTTTTTTGAGTACAGGTCTTTTGTCTCCTTAGGTAGGTTTATTCCTAGGTATTTTATTCTTTTTGTTGCAATGGTAAATGGAATTGTTTCCTTAATTTCTGTTTCTGATCTTTTGTTTTTAGTGTATAAGAATGCAAGAGATTTCTGTGCATTAATTTTATATCCTGAAACTTTACCAAATTCATTGACTAGTTCTAGTAGTTTTCTGGTGGCATCTTTAGGATTTTCTATGTATCGTATTATGTCACCGGCAAACAGTGACAGTTTTACTTCTTTTCCATTTTGTATTCCTTTTATTTCTTTTTCTTCTTTAATTGCTGTGGCTAGGACTTCCAATACTATGTTGAATAATAGTGGTGATAGTGGACATCCTTGTCTTGTTCCTGACCTTAGAGGAAATAGTTTCACCATTGAGAATGATGTTTGCTGTGGGTTTGCTGTATATGGCTTTTATTATGTTGAGGTAGGTTCCCTCTATGCCCACTTTCTGGAGAGTTTTTATCATAAATCAGTGTTGAATTTTGTCAAAAGCTTTTTCTGCATCTATTGAGATGATCATATGCTTTTTATTCTTTAATTTGTTAATATGGTGTATCACATTGATTGTTTTGCATATATTGAAGAACACTTGCATCCCTGGGATAAATCCCACTTGATTGTGGTGTATGATCTTTTTAATGTGTTGGTGGATTCTGTTTGCTAGTATTTTGTTGAGGATTTTTGCATCTATGTTCACCAGTGATATTGGTCTATAATTTTCTCTTTTTGTGATATCTTTGTCTTGTTTTGGTAGCAGGGTGATGGTGGCCTTGTAGAACGAGTTTGGGAGTGTTCCTCCCTGCACAATTTTTTGGAGGAGTTTGAAAAGGTTAGGTGTTAACTCTTCTCTAAATGTTTGATAGAATTCACCTGTGATGCCATCTGGTCCTGGACTTTTGTTTGTTGGAAGATTTTTAATTACAGTTTCAATTTCACTGCCTGTGATTGTTCTGTTTATATTTTCTAATTCTTCCTGGTTCAATCTTGGAAAGTTGTACCTTTCCAAGAATTTGTCCATTTCTTCCAGGTTGTCCATTTAATTGGCATAGAGTTGCTTGTTGTAATCTCTTATGATCTTTTGTATTTCTGCCGTGTCTGTTCTAATCTCTCCTTTTTCATCTCTAATTTTATTGATTTGAGTCCTCTCCTTTTTTTCTTGATGAGTCTGGCTAAAAGTTTATAAATTTTGTTTATCTTCTCAAAGAACAAGGTTTTAGTTTTATTGATCTTTGCTATTGTTTTCTTTGTTTCTATTTCATTTATTTCTGCTCTGATCTTTATGATTTCTTTCCTTCTCCTAACATTTAGTTTCCTTCTCATAACTTTTAGTGGGTTTTCCTTGTTCTTCTTTTTCTAGTTGCTTTAGGTGTAAGGTTAGGTTGTTTATTTGAGATTTTTCTTTTTTCTTGAGGTGAGCTTGAATTGCTATGAACTTCCTTATAAAAGTTGCTTTTGCTGCATCCCATAGGTTTTGGATCATCGTGTTTTCATTGTCATTTGTTTCTAGGTATTTTTTAACTTCTTCCTTGATTTCTTCAGTGATCTCTTGGTTATTTAGCAGCACACTGTTTAGCCTCCATGTATTTGTGTTTTTTACAGTTTTTTTCCTGTAATTGATTTCTAATCTCATAGCATTGTTGTCAGAATAGATGTTTGATACGATTTCAATTTTCTTAAATTTTCCGAGGCTTGATTTGTGACCCAAGATGTGATCTATTCTGGAGAATGTTCCGTGTGTACTTGAGAAGAAAGTGTATTCTTCCGCTTTTGGTGGAATGTCCTACAAATATCAATTAAGTCTATGTGGTCTATTGTGTCATTTAAAGCTTATGTTTCCTTATTTATTTTCTGTCTGAATGATATGTCTACTGGTGTAAGTGGTGTGTTAAGTCCCCCACTATTATTGTGTTACTGTCAATTTCTCCTTTTATAGCGGTTAGCATTTGCTTTATGTACTGAGGTGCTCCTATGTTGGGTGCATAAATATTTATAATTGTTATGTTTTCTTCTTGGATTGATCCCTTGATCATTATCTAGTGTCCTTCCTTATCTCTTGTAACAGTCCTTATTTTAAAGTCTATTTTATCTGGTATGAGTATTGCTACTCCAACTTTCTTTTGATTTCCATTTGCATGGAATATCCTTTTTCCATCCCCTCACTTTCAGCCTGTATGTGTCCCTAGGTCTGAAGTGGGTTTCTTGTAGACAGCATATATAAGAGTCTTGTTTATGTATCCATTCAGCCAGTCTGTGTCTTTTGATTGGAGCATTGAATCCATTTACATTCAAGGTGATTATCGATATGTATGTTCCTATTACCATTTTCTTAATTGATTTGGGTTTGCTTTTGTGGGTCTTTTTCCTCTCTGTGTTTCCTGCTTAGAGAAGTTCCTTTAGCATTTGTTGTAAAGCTGGTTTGGTGGTGCTGAATTCTTGTAGCTTTTACTTGTCCTTAAAGATTTTGATTTCTCTGCTGAATCTGAATGAGATCCTTGCTGGGTAGAGTAATCTTGGTTTTAGGTTTTTCCCTTTCATCACTTTAAATATGTCCTGCCACTCCCTTCTGGCTTGCAGAGTTTCTGCTGAAAGATCAGCTGTTAACCTTATGGGGATTCCCTTGTATGTTATTTATTGCTTTTCCCTTCCTGCTTTTAATATTTTTTCTTTGTATTTAATTTTTCATAGTTTGATTAATGTGTCTTGGTGTGTTTCTCTTTGGGTTTACCCTGTGTGGGACTCTCTGCACTTCCTGGACTTGACTGACTATTTCCTTTCCTATGTTAGGGATGTTTCCGACTATAATCTCTGCAAATATTTTCTCAGACCCTTTCTTTTCCTCTTCTTCTTCTGGGACCCTTATAATTCAAATGTTCATGAGTTTATGTTGTCCCAGATGTCTCTGAGACTGTCCTCAACTCTTTTCATTCTTTTTTCTTTATTCTGCTCCCCAGCAGTTAATTCCACCATTTTATCTTCCAGCTCACGTATCTGTTTTTCTGCCTCAGTTATTCTGCTATTGATTCCTTCTAGAGTATTTTTAATTTCAGTTATTGTGTTGTTCATCACTGTTTGTTTGCTCTTTTGTTCTTCTAGGTCCTTGTTAAACATTTCTTGTATTTCTCCATTCTGTTTCCAAGATTTTGGATCATCTTTACTCTCATTACTCTGAATTCTTTTTCAGGTAGTTTGCCTATTTCATCTTCATTTATTTGGTCTTGTAGGTTTTTACTTTGTTCCTTCGTCTGTAACATAATTTTTTTCTTTTCATTTTTTTCTTTTTTTGATGGGTGGGGCTGTATTCCTGTCTTACTGGTTGGTTGGCCTGAGATGTCCAGCACTGGAGCTTGCAGGCAGTTGAGTAGAGCCAGGTCTTGGTGCCAAGATGAGGCCCTCTGGTAAGCCTCACTCTGATTAATATTCCCTGGTGCCTGAGGTTCTCTGTTAGTCCTGCAGTTTGGACCCAGCATTCCCACCACAGGAGCTCGGGCCCGACCTCCAGCCTGGGAACCAAGATCCTGCAAGTGGGCTGGTAGGGGTAGATGTAAGTCAGGGAACAGCTGTTCCTGGGGTCCCTGTTTGAGTCCCCTTTTTTCTTTTAAAATCAGTAGCATGGCAAGATGTATGCTGCAACCTTTCTGTAAGGCAATATGATGATGCGTTTTCAAAATCTCTGAGGTCCATAGCAATTCCACTTCCAGGACACATAAGCAAGGGAGCTTGGTGTCTTGAACATAAGCTTTGGCTACTGCTAGATACAAGTTTAGGTCTATGTACTTACCTCTCAGCCTACAATTTTTATCTATAAAATGAGGGTAGTAAAATTATATACCTCATCAGTAGGAGATCAAATGAGACATTGCATGTAAAGCCTTATTGACTACAGTGCCTGGCATGTAAGAAAGACTCGGTAATACTACTGAGGAAATAATCACAAATGGGTGCAGCTTGGGCTCAGAAATGCTCATCAGAGATTTGTTACTAATTATTACGTATTGAGGGAAATCTCACAATGGCCTAAAATAGGAGATTGGTTAAATAAGTAATGGCAAATCAATTTGCATCCCTGAAAAGATACAGGAAATAATTCAATAATAAGAAAAAAATGTTTCCTATATGTTAAGTTAAAGTGATTATAAAATGGACAGTAAAGTATGATCCACATGTACAGATAAGCGTATGTAAATTTATACACAGAACACTGACTAGAAGGGTATATCCCCAAAATGTTGACAATAGTTTTCTGTGAATGGGGCTGGGAGCAGGTTATTACCTTGTTTTCCCTTTGTAGACCAATGCTTTCTAGATTTTCATCAATGAATATGTATTGCTTTAGAAAAATGGAACTTTTGAATTCCAGGACATACTTAATGTGTTAACGTGATTTCTCCTCGGCTTTTATAAAAAGTCTTCAAATATAAAGAAAAGTAGTGAAAACAGTACAAGGACTCCCTTTTCCCCATGCCTTAGATTTAACAATTGTTTACATTTTGTATTTTGCTTCATCTTTTTCTTGAAGTATTTTAAAATAAATTATAATCATGAAATGTCACACCTATAAGCTTCCACATGAATCTCTAAAAAGAAAAATTCTTACTAAAGCAGACCTAATAATATTTTATGTTTTAGAAAAATGACTATTGGTAAATATGGTTAGATGCTTCTATTCTTTGGTATACTTTTAAAAGTTAACACTATGATTCTATATTTAGAGATATTATGAGACAGGGCATCAAAAAGTCTAGCTATTAGACCAGGCTATGCAGAGACTTACTACATATTCCTTGAATCACTGGAGTCAGCTTTTCTCATTTGTGAAATAAAGTGTCATGCTAAATGACACTTTCCACTTTTAAAAATCATATTTTCTTTGGGGGCAAAGAGAAGAACAAGTGAATTTCCACAATTAAAAAAATTTGAGAGTGGGAGCCACACCAAGGAGCTAGCATGCATCACTGGAGTGAGGAAAATATGAAATGAGGGATTTGGAGACAAGAGATATTAAGAGGTTTTTCTAATTTGTACAATAAATAAACACACTTGTGACCTTATGTTTAACTAAACTCGAAAACCCCTCCATCTCCCAGGCATGAGTTTCTGTATTTTAATTTTTCCAAGTCTTTGCATAGCCACTTTGACTATTTCATTCTTGTCATTGTTTTTTCCTGTAGCAGGGCAGGCTGGGTAGACCTTTGCCCAGAACATATCCAAGGAGCCCTCTGACATTCGGTGCAATAAAAAGAAATGCTGGGCCAGGGCCCCTCTCTCTACATTTACATCACAAAGCCCAGTGTTCTTTGCACAGCTCTTCTCTGTAAGATACTCCCTTGGAAAAAGTCAAATTCAGATCCAGCTGGGCGCCTGGTTCTTGCACACCCTCTGGCAGAGCCCTAGTCTCCATTCTTCAGTTTCCTGCCCCTAAAATAGAGCTCACCCCTCCCTGCAGGGAGCATAACAAGAATTCATTGTTTCAGGATTTATTCAGATGCTTGATTCATTGTGTAAGGAAGGGCAGTTGCAACGCCAGCCTGAGGACTAATGAGGACACACTTGGGCTGGATGTGTTACCTCTCTACACAGGTGCAACCTCCATCATCTCTGCACAGAATCTGCTTCCAGGCTGGCTATTTATGGAAGAACACAAATGAAAAGTCTGGAAACCAAGATTCTAATTTTCTCTGCTCTGAACTGCTGGGTGGGCAACCCCTGAACTTCCCAGGAACTTTCCTCATTTATAAACTGGAGCAGCTGGACCTGATTCCTAGTTCTAAGATGACTTTAAAGATATACAGTTTAATGCTTCTAAGTGCATTTTTTTCCTTTTCTGGGAAAAACAATATTCTACTTGGTTTTCAAAAGTCATTTAAAAAGAATATGTGGAAAACACCCATTCGCCACATTCCCTGTCCTAAGGCAACTTCCTCACTAGCTCTTGGTATTTCCAAAAATCAAAACACTATTGAATTAAAAATACACATATGCCCAAATCTCCAATTTGACTTCTAAGAATTTATCCTGCTGATAGACTCGAACATGCGTGTGAAGATACACATCACGTTGCTTGTTGTAGTATGGTCAGTACTAGCACACTGGAATAACCTGAATGTTCATTAAGTATATTGTGAGGTACTCATACCAAGGCTATTAAAAAGAATGAGGTAGGGGCTTCCCTGGTGGTGCAATGGTTGAGAGTCCACCTGCCGATGCAGGGGACACGGGTTCGTGCCCCGGTCCGGGAAGATCCCACATGCCGCGGAGTGGCTGGGCCTGTGAGCCAAGGCTGCTGAGCCTGCGTGTCCGGAGCCTGTGCTCCGCAATGGGAGAGGCCACAACAGTGAGAGGCCCATGTACCGAAAAAAAAAAAAAAGAATGAGGTAGATTTATAAGTACCTGAATCAGTTAATAGTCTTTATGTTGCAAGTAACAGAAAATCCACTGCAAACTGATTTTAATAATAAAGGAGGGGACTTCCGGGGAAGATGGCGGAAGAGTAAGACGTGGAGATCACCTTCTTCCCCACAGATACACCAGAAATACAGCTACACGTGGAACAACTCCTACAGAACACCTACTGAACGCTGGCAGAGGACCTCAGACCTCCCAAAAGGCAAGAAACTCCCCACGTACCTGGGTAGGGCAAAGCGGAGAGATTCCCGCACAGAGGATCGGTGCCGACCGGCACTCACCAGCCCGAGAGGCTTGTCTGCTCACCCGCCAGGGCGGGCGGCGCTGGAAGCTGAGGCTCGGGCTTTGGTCAGAGCACAGGGAGAGGACTGGGGCTGGCGGCGAGAAGTCAGCCTGAAGGGGGCTAATGCGCCACAGCTAGCCGGGAGGGAGTCCGGGAAAACTCTGGAGCTGCCGAAGAGGCAAGAGACTTTTTATTCCCTCTTGGTTTCCTGGTGCGCGAGGAGAGGGGATTAAGAGCGCTGCTTAAAGGAGTTCCACAGATGGGCACGAGACACGGCTGAAAGCGCGGAGCCCAGTGACGGGCGTGGGACGCTGGGGCTGCTGCTGCCGCCACCAAGAGGCCTGTGTGCGAACGCAGGTCACTGTCCACACTGCCCTTCCAGGAGCCTGTGCAGCCCGTCACTGCCGGGTCCCGGGATCCAGAGATGGCTTCCCTGGGAGAACGAACGGCGCGCCTCGGGCTGGTGCAACGTCACGCCAGCCACTGCCGCCTCAGGCTTGCCCCGCACTCCGTGCCCCTCCCTCCCCCCGGCCTAAGTGAGCCAGTGTCCCCGAAGCGGCTGCTCCTTTAACCCTGTCCTGTCTGAGCGAAGAACAGACACCCTCCGGCGACCTACACATAGAGGCGGGGCCAAGTCCAAAACTGAGACCCGGGAGCTGTGAGAACAAAGAAGAGAAAGGGAAATCTCTCCCAGCAGCCTCAGAAGCAGCGGATTAAAGCTCCACAATCACCTTGAAGTACCCTGCATCTGTGGAATACATGAATAAACAACAAATCATCCCAAATCGAGGAGCCAGGAGTCAGTGCTGTACCTCTGAGGTGGGAGAGCCAACTTCAGGACACTGGTCCACAAGAGACCTCCCAGCTCCACATAATATCAAACAGCAAAAACCTTCCAGAGATCTCCATCTCAACACCAACACCCAGCTTCACTCAACGACCAGCAAGCTACAGTGCTGGACACCCTATGCCAAACAACTAGTAAGACAGGAACACAACGCCACCCATTAGCAGAGAGGCTGCCTAAAATCATAAAAAGTCTGCAGACACCCCAAAACACACCACCAGACGTGGACCTGCCCACCAGAAAGACAAGATCCAGCCTCATCCACCAGAACACAGGCACTAGTCCCCTCCACCAGGAAGCCTACACAACCCACTAAACCAACCTTAGCCACTGGGGACAGACACCAAAAACAATGGGAACTACGAACGTGCAGCCTGCAAAAAGGAGACCCCAAACACAGTAACATAAGCAAAATGAGAACACAGAAAAACACACAGCAGGAGAAGGAGCAAGATAAAAACCGACCAGACCTAACAAATAAAGAGGAAATAGGCAGTCTACCTGAAAAAGAATTCAGAATAATGATAGTAAAGATGATCCAAGATTCTATTTCCAAGATCCAAAATCTTGGAAATAGAATAGACAAAATGCAAGAAACAGTTAACAAGGACCTAGAAGAACTAAAGATGAATCAAGCATCGATTAAAAACACAACAAATGAAATGAAAAATACTTTAGATGGGATCAATAGCAGAATAACTGAGACAGAAGAACGGATAAGTGAGGTGGAAGATAAAATAGTGGAAATAACTGATGCAGAGCAAAATAAAGAAAAAAGAATGAAAAGAACAGAGGACAGTCTCAGAGACCTCTGGGACAACATTAAATGCACCAACATTCGAATTATAGGGGTTCCAGAAGAAGAAGAGAAAAAGAAAGGGACTGAGAAAATATTTGAAGAGATTATAGTTGAAAACTTCCCTAATATGGGAAAGGAAATAGTTAATCAAGTCCAGGAGGCACAGAGAATCCCATACAGAATAAATCCAAGGAAAAATACACCAAGACACATATTAATCAAACTGTCAAAAATTAAACACAAAGAAATCATATTAAAAGCAGCAAGGGAAAAACAACAAATAACACACAAGGGAATCCCCATCAGGATAACAGCTGATCTCTCGGCAGAAACTCTACAAGCCAGAAGGGAGTGGCAGGACATAATTAAAGTGATGAAGGAGAAAAACCTGCAACCAAGATTACTCTACCCAGCAAGGATCTCATTCAGATTTGATGGAGAAATTAAAACATTTACAGACAAGCAAAAGCTGAGAGAGTTCAGCACCACCAAACCAGCTTTACAACAAATGCTAAAGGAACTTCTCTAGGCAAGAAACACAACAGAAGGAAAAGACCTACAATAACGAACCCAATTCAATTAAGAAAATGGGAATAGGAACATACATATCGATAATTACCTTAAATGTAAATGGACTAAATGCTCCCACCAAAAGACACAGATTGGCTGAATGGATAAAAAAACAAGACCCATATATATGCTGTCTACAAGAGACCCACTTCAGACCTAGAGACACATACAGACTGAAAGTAAGGGGATGGAGAAAGATATACCATGCAAATAGAAACCAAAAGAAAGCTGGAGTAGCAATTCTCATATCAGACAAAATAGACTTTAAAATAAAGACTACTAGAAGAGACAAAGAAGGACAATACATAATGATCAAGGGATCGATCCAAGAAGAAGATATAACAATTGTAAATATTTATCCACCCAACATAGGAGCACCTCAATACATAAGGCAAATACTAACAGCCATAAAAGGAGAAATCAACAGTAACACAATCATATTAGGGAACTTTAACACCCCACTTTCACCAATGGACAGATCATCCAAAATGAAAATAAATAAGGAAACACAAGCTTTAAATGATACATTAAACAAGATGGACTTAATTGATATTTATAGGACATTCCATCCAAAAACAACAGAATACACATTTTTCTCAAGTGCTCATGGAACATTCTCCAGGATAGATCATATCTTGGGTTACAAATCAAGCCTTGGTAAATTTAAGAAAATTGAAATTGTATCAAGTATCTTTTCCGAGCATAGTGCTATGAGACTAGATATCAATTACAGGAAAAGAGCTGTAAAAAATACAAACACATGGAGGCTAAACAATACACTACTTAATAATGAAGTGATCACTGAAGAAATCAAAAAGGAAATTAAAAAATACCTAGAAACAAATGACAATGGAGACACGACAACCCAAAACCTATGGGATGCAGCAAAAGCAGTTCTAAGAGGGAAGTTTATAGCAATACAATCCTACCTTAAGAAACAGGAAACATTTCGAATAAACAACCTGACCCTGCACCTAAAGCAATTACAGAAAGAAGAACAAAAAAACCCCAAAGTTAGCAGAAGGAAAGAAATCATAATGATCAGATCAGAAATAAATGAAAAAGAAATGAAGGAAATGATAGCAAAGATCAATAAAACTAAAAGCTGGTTCTTTGAGAAGATAAACAAAATTGATAAACCATTAGCCAGACTCATCAAGAAAACAAGAGAGAAGACTCAAATCAATAGAATTAGAAATGAAAAAGGAGAAGTAACAACTGACACTGCAGAAATTCAAAAGATCTTGAGAGATTACTACAAGCAACTCTATGAATAAAATGGACAACCTGGAAGAAATGGACAAATTCTTAGAAATGCACAACCTGCCAAGACTGAATCAGGAAGAAATAGAAAATATGAATAGACCAATCACAAGCACTGAAATTGAAACTGTGATAAAAAATCTTCCAACAAACAAAAGCCCAGGACCAGATGGCTTCACAGGCGAATTCTACCAAGCATTTAGCGAAGAGTTAACACCTATCCTTCTCAAACTCTTCCAAAATATAGCAGAGGGAGGAACACTCCCAAACTCATTCTACGAGGCCACCATCACCTTGATACCAAAACCAGACAGGGATGTCACAAAGAAAGAAAACTACAGGCCAATATCACTGATGAACATAGATGCAAAAATCCTCAACAAAATACTAGCAAACAGAATCCAACAGCACATTAAAAGGATCATACACCATGATCAAGTGGGGTTTATTCCAGGAATGCAAGGATTCTTCAATATACGCAAATCAATCAATGTGATACACCATATTAACAAATTGAAGAAGAAAAACCATATGATAATCTCAATAGATGCAGAGAAAGCTTTCGACAAAATTCAACACCCATTTATGATAAAAACCCGGCAGAAAGTAGGCATAGAGGGAACTTTCCTCAACATAATAAAGGCCATATATGACAAACCCACAGCCAGCATCGTCCTCAATGGTGAAAAACTGAAACCATTTCCACTAAGATCAGGAACGAGACAAGGTTGCCCACTCTCACCAATCTTATTCAACGTAGTTTTGGAAGTTTTAGCCACAGCAATCAGAGAAGAAAAGGAAATAAAAGGAATCCAAATTGGAAAAGAAGAAGTAAAGCTGTCACTGTTTGCAGATGACATGATACTATACATAGAGAATCCTAAAGATGCCACCAGAAAACTACTAGAGCTAATCAATGAATTTGGTAAAGTAGCAGGATACAAAATTAATGCACAGAAATCTCTGGCATTCCTATATACTAATGATGAAAAATCTGAAAGTGAAATCAAGGAAACACTCCCATTTACCACTGCAGCAAAAAGAATAAAATATCTAGGAATAAACCTACATAAGGAGACAAAAGACCTGTATGCAGAAAATTATAAGACACTGATGAAAGAAATTAAAGATGATACAAATAGATGGAGAGATGTACCATGCTCTTGGATTGGAAGAATCAACATTGTGAAAATGACTCTATTACCCAAAGCAATCTACAGATTCAATGCAATCCCTATCAAACTACCACTGGCATTTTTCACAGAACTAGAACAAAAAATTTCACAATTTGTATGGAAACACAAAAGACCCCGAATAGCCAAAGCAATCTTGAGAACAAAAAACGGAGCTGGAGGAATCAGGCTCCCTGACTTCAGACTATACTACAAAGCTACAGTAATCAAGACAGTATGGTACTGGCACAAAAACAGAAAGATAGATCAATGGAACAGGATAGAAAGCCCAGAGATAAACCCACGCACATATGGTCAACTTATCTTTGATAAAGGAGGCAGGAATGTACAGTGGAGAAAGGACAGTCTCTTCAATAAGTGGTGCTGGGAAAACTGGACAGGGACATGTACAAGTATGAGATTAGATCACTCCCTAACACCATACACAAAAATAAGCTCAAAATGGATTAAAGACCTAAATGTAAGGCCAGACACTATCAAACTCTTAGAGGAAAACATAGGTAGAACACTCTATGACATAAATCACAGCAAGATCCTTTTGGACCCACCTCCTAGAGAAATGGAAATAAAAACAAAAATAAACACGTGGGACCTAATGAAACTTACAAGCTTTTGCACAGCCAAGGAAATCATAAACAAGACCAAAAGACAACCCTCAGAATGGGAGAAAATATTTGCAAATGTAGCAACTGACAAAGGATTAATCTCCAAAATTTATAAACAGCTCATGCAGCTCAATAACAAAAAAACAAACAACCCAATCCAAAAATGGGCAGAAGACCTAAATAGACATTTCTCCAAAGAAGATATACAGACTGCCAACAAACACCTGAAAGGATGCTCAACATCTTTACTCATTAGAGAAATGCAAATCAAAACTACAATGAGATATCATCTCACACCAGTCAGAATGGCCATCATCAAAAAATCTAGAAACAATAAATGCTGGAGAGGGTGTGGAAAAAAGGGAACACTCTTGCACTGCTGGTGGGAATTTGAATTGGTACAGCCACTATGGAGAACGGTATGGAGGTTACTTAAAAAACTACAAATAGAACTACCATATGACCCAGCAATTCCACTACTGGGCATATACCCTGAGAAAACCATAATTCAAAAAGAGTCATGTACCAAAATGTTCATAGCAGCCCTATTTACAATAGCCCGGAGATGGAAACAACCTAAGTGTCCATCATCGGATGAATGGATAAAGAAGATGTGGCACATATATACAATGGAATATTACTCAGCAATAAAAAGAAACGAAATTGAGCTATTTGTAATGAGGTGGATGGACCTAGAGTCTGTCATACAGAGTGAAGTAAGTCAGAAAGAGAAAGACAAATACTGTATGCTGACACATATATATGGAATTTAAGAAAAAAAATGTCATGAAGAACATAGGGGTAAGATAGGAATAAAGACACAGACCTACTAGAGAATGGACTTGAGGATATGGGGAGGGGGAAGGGTAAGCTGTGACAAAGCGACAGAGCGGTATGGACATATATACACTACCAAACATAAGGTAGATAGCTAGTGGGAAGCAGCTGCATAGCACAGGGAGATCAGCTCGGTGCTCTATGACCGCCTGTAGGGGTGGGATAGGGAGGGTGGGAGGGAGACACAAAAGGGAGGGGATATGGGAACATATGTATATGTGTAACTGATTAAATTTGTTATAAAAAAATAATACTACTAAAGGAGATTTATTGGGTCACATAAATGAGAAATCCTCAAGGACTCGGTTTCTTCCCATTGCTCTGCTTTTCTGTCAAGGATGATCACTTCAAGTCAAGCCTGCTTCTTACATGGTGGTGGGAGACTTAGCAACCATAATTAGGGTTTCTTGAATCATTCCAAGGGTGAAGAGAGTCCTTCTGCCCCAGGATTCCAAGCAAGAGTCCTGAAGTTTATCTGGATTGTACAAACTTATATGTGCCAAGAGAATGGAAAGTATTGAAGAGTTTTGGCCAGTCAGGCCAGGGTGCCATGCTTCCTGGAAGCTTTGTGGGGAGCATGAACAAGTAAATGAAAATCTGAGTACTTCAGGAAAGGAGGAGAGAATGGGCACCCAGTAGGCAGCCATCAAATGTCCATTATAGTATTGGAGTATGAAATAGCTTCCAAGATACTTTGTTAAATGCAAAAAACAAAGTACAGAGGTGTGAGTACAATATGCTACCTTTTGCAGTAGAAAATCATACATGCATATATATTTTTTTACCTTTTTTATTGAAGTGTAATTAGTTTACAATGTTGTGTTAGTTTCAGGTATACAACAAAGTGATTCAGTTATACACACATATATATGTGTATGTATGTATATATATATATATATATATATATATATATATTTCTTTTTCAGATTCTTTTCCATTATAGGTTATTGCAAGATACTGAATATAATTCCCTGTCCTATGCAGTGGGTCCTTTTTGTTTACCTATTTTCATATAGTAGTGTGTCTGTTAATTCCAAACTCCTAATTTATCTCTCCCCACCCCTCCCCACTATCTCCTTTGGTAACTATAAGTTTGTTTTCTATGTCTGTGAGTCTATTTCTGTTTTGTAAATAAGTTTATTTATATCATTTTTTAAGTTTCCACATATAAGTGATATCATTTGGTATTTGTCTTTGTCTGACTTACTTCACTTAATTTGATAATCTCTTGGTCCATCCATGTTGCTGCAAATGGCATTATTTCATACTTTTTTATGGCTGAGTAGTATTCCATTATATATATGTATCATATCTTCTTTATCCATTCATCTGTCGATGGACACCTATGTTGCTTCTGTGTCTTGGCTGTTGTAAACAGTGCTGCTATGAACGTTAGAGTGCATGTATCTTTTTGAATTAGAGTTTTCTCCAGACGTATGTCCAGGAGTGGGATTGCAGGATCATATGGTCATAGACTATCTCTAACAATAATTTTAACCTCAGGGACATTCATTCATATACATATGCATGCAAGTACCGACAAGGAGAAAAATAATAAAAAGAAAATAAATTTCTAAGAATCGATCATATGTTGAATATTTTCAGATAGTAACTTGGAACAAAGGATCCTAGAACAACAATAGCAATGCATCAATGGGCCCTCCACTGGTTTTGTCTTCCAACTGTGAATGATACTGTTCTTCAGTACTCTCAGGAAATGAAGAGTCTTCAGCAGAAGAAACAATCTAACTCATCACGCAAATGACAAACTATATATATCATTGGTATAAATTGAGTTTTAGTAAACCAAAGAAAAATTGGAAAAACATCTGTGCTGTAGGGGTGCCTCCCTCCGGGGAAAGGATGAGAGAACGTTTGCATTGTCAGCCTATAGCGCTAGGGAGCACAAAGCCAGGAATGACTTCAAAACATATGTATATGTATAACTGATTCACTTTGTTATAAAGCAGAAACTAACACACCATTGTAAAGCAATTATACTCCAATAAAGATGTCTAAAAAAAAAAACCCATTGCCAACTGCCAGCACTACTTTTGCAAAAAATAAAATTAAGAAGTGTGTGTGTGTGTGTGTGTGTGTGTGTGTGTGTATAAAGTGCTAGATGCAAGAACTGGTTTTGTGTGTGTGTGTGTATAAAGTGGTAGATGCAAGAACTGATTTTTACAATGGATTAGAGGATTTCAAATGTTTTCATAAGTGGAAAATTTCAAAGAGGAGAACTGGAGTTAAAAATGCAGAGGTCGAAACAAATGGTTCCCACTGACACATAAGAGAGAGTGCTTTGCTTGGAAATAACTAGATATTCACTTATTCATTCAATGAACTTCTAATTTAATGCCTGCTATGGAAAAGGTACTGTGCTGAGAGCTGTGACAAAACAGGGACATGAACCACGAAGACACCAGTAGAAGAACTCTATTTGGAAAGTAGGTAATTAGGAAATGTGGGCAAGACAAGAGCGAAAAGTTATAAACATTGTTGGCTGCCAAGTACTTGTAGGAGGAAAACTATTACAGAGGGGTTACTGTTGCTCATTGGATATTAAGTCATCAGGAAATAAATGTGGATGAGGTAAAATGGCACAAAAATTAAACACATGAACTCTGAGGTCAAAGAGCCCAGATACAATGTCTGGTGCGCCACTGACCAGCTGCGTGAACTGGTAACATTACTTAACTCTGCTCCCTGGTCTATGTAAGATAATGGAAGTAAAGTTCTTAGCATGGTTCCTAGCATTTAATTAGTGCTCCAGATGAGTTAGCTAGTATTATTATTATTAGAGTTGAGTTGAATCACTGTTTAGTATTATCTATTTCTCTGCTTTATTTTATTATGCATACAACGGGATAGACTATTAACAGATTTACAGATAGTTTTAAGGGGTGGGGAAGAAGGAGGATTGCAGAGAAATTACCTATTTACATTAAAGTTGTGTTTACCTATACTTATTCAGTAGCAGCCCAGCAATTTTACCTTTTTGACATCGCTCTGGCCTCTTAATATTGATTCTGTGGCAATTTAATGAGCTATTTATTTGGCAAAATGGTTACTTATAATTTAACAGCTCATTTGGCTTGTCCGATTTTAATTTTGCTTCTAACATGTTAGGTGATTTTAATCTGATATTCCTCTGAGCTCCATGTACAACTCTAACCCCATCTTTACAGCATCACTTTTAAAGCACCGCAAAGTTATTTGGGTGGGCTTCTGTGGTAGAGGGGCAATGGGATAGGAGGAGAAAGAAGCAACTTGGAAACAACCATAGATTAGCTGTAAATCAAAGTGTTTATTTTCTGGAAGGCTGATGTTTTTCTATGCATTGCCTTATTTTTTTAAAACTTGTAATAATAATGACCTCAAATCTCCCTAAACAGTTCTTTACAATAGAATACAATTCAGTTTGAAAGCTAAAGAACACACGGTCATTTTGATGAGGTACTGTCATTTATAAAGTACTGGTCTCCAAGAAAGATGATACAAAACTTCAAAGTAAGTCATCAGTATGAGTAACTGAAGGGCTGAGGAGGAGAACCGAGAAGAAACTGTTAAATGTGGGAAATAGAATGATTTATGCCTCATTCCAGCGGCCCTCTGACTGATACTAAACCTCATAGAAATAGGCCTGGATTAGGAGGACCACTTTTCTCTGTCAGCTTGAGATTCCACGTTAGAACAAGGTGAGGCGACCCATGACCATGTTTAACATTGATTGACCCTCCAGTGTGACACATACATATAGGGAAGTGTGACTTTCAGTGCCCTGGAACGTATCATTTAAGAAAATGGTGGGAAATACTATACAGAAAGGAAGGAGCAGGATAGAGTGGGAATGAGAAAAATCCTCCACCACACACACAAACACAGACAAAGTATTAGCACTGTGTTTATTCCTTAACACTCTTTTTTTCTGCTGTTTTTGCATCTTAACTTTCCTGGTGCGTCTCCCAATACACACACCCACACACACACACATGAGAGAGAGAGAGAGAGAGAGAGAGAGAGAGCGCTAGATCATCTGGATCCATTTAGGGACTGAATTTCCTAAGTGCCAGTGAGATAAACAGACCCTATAATATAGTTGTCACCTGAACAAACCAATGCTTGATCAATGGTCCATTTGCTTGGTGGAGTGTGAACCTTGCCTGAGAGCTGAAATGACAAATATTAGTAAATTATTGTCATCACCTATCATCAGACAGTTGGTTCATTGTCCTGCGTGGAGTGAATTACGAATTAGGAATCTATATGTAGCTATAAATGGCACCATAGCATGACCAGATCATTGAACAATTGATTCAGCTGCTCCATGCCTTCTGAATAGATCAAATCCCTCTTCCGGAACCCTTGAACCCACGGTGGCGTCTCTCCTCCAGAAGCTCTTAACACTGAGGCCGGTACTGGTGGTCTTCAATCATTTTTAATGACTCAAAACAGTTGAGAAAATAAGCATGCACCATCGCTAAAGGTATGCTTGTTAATTTGTAAATTAAGAATCACACATTATAAAACATTAAATAGAAATTAGAAAAGGATGATCTTTTTATGACATGTACATTTAAAGTCATTTTTATTTTCTTTATTAACAATGCAAAACACCTTTCTGCTCTCACCTAAAATATTAATATGTACAGTTTGTTATTGAAGATTTCTTATTATCATTCAAAATCTCAGTTTTGTTTTAAAATACTTGATTTCATCGTCTGTCAAAAACTAAAACTGTTACTTTGCAAAAATGTATCGATCTGAGTAGAAGAATCACATCACTAGCTACACTTACCAAAGCTTTATGTCTATGCTTGGCTTTCAACCACACCCTCCAATTATCAAAGAGTTTTTGTTGAAATTCCAAAAGTGAATTTCCAACGTCCCTGTTCAAAATGAATCAGGGGGTGTGGCATGTTACTATTGTTAACACACTCGTTCAAAGGTCACTGAAACTCTTTAGAGGATTTTAAAACAGATTAGATAATTTTAGTTTCCACGTTTTTAAACTGCAGAGGTACAAGGAATTTTGTGGGAGTTGTACATGATTTTTTCAAGAATAAAAATCACATGAAGTTGGAACTATTTCTAAGCATCCATTTTCCGCGTTTTCTTCAGTGTACCAAGCTTCTTTCAAAAGGCAGTGTCTTCTCCCTTGGTGTTAAAAGGGTCATTAGCTTAAGGGAAGGTTCAGAGTGGTTGTAAATACTAATTTCAAGTAGTCTTCTTGATGATTTTCATTCCTTATTTTTTCTAACTTCTGATCAGATCTGACTGCCTGCATCATTACTTTTTCCTGATAGTTAGACTAATGAGAAGTTTGAGGAGTAAAAGAGAAGACCAATTCTGCCATATGCTTGCTGTGCATTTGTGCTTGCATTATTTGTACAGTATTATCTTCAGTTGATGATTTTCTTGCTGGAATCCTTTTAAGCTACTTGTCCATTTAGTAAGAATTAATTTAAACTGATATTATCAGCTGTAATTGCCGGTTAGGATCGCATGGGTGTAAACTACAACATGTCTCTACATGCTGAGTGAGCAAGTAAGGATACTGTGGATCACCCAGAGGCTTTGGGAATTTCCATTCTTTCTTAGAATTCTCACTTACCACATGAAACTGTGGTAATGGATGAATGAGGCCACATAAGTCAGACCATATATTAAATATTATTTTTTTAAGCTTTTTAAAAAATTTATTTATTTTATTTTATTTATTTTTGGCTGTGTTGGGTCTTTGTTGCTGTGCGTGGGCTTTCACTAGTTGTAGCGAGTGGGGACTACTCTTCGTTGTGGTGCATGGGTTTCTCATTGCAGTGGCTTCTCTTGTTGTGGAGCATGGGCTCTAGAGCGCGGGCTTCAGTAATTGTGGTGCACGAGCTTAGTTGCTCTGCAGCATGTGGGACCTTCCCGGACCAAGGCTCGAACCCATGTCCCTTGCATTGGCAGACGGATTCTTAACCACTGCGCCACCAGGGAAGTCCTTAAATATTATTAAAGCTTAACATTTCTTATTTTTACTAAAAATATTTATAGGGTCTTATATTTTCTTCCTACACCTACCTCACTGGATCATTTTACACAGCCCACTTTAGGGACTACTGGTCTATACAACTCCTTTGCTTTCAGGGCCTTTACACATGGCTGTTCTCTCCCTGGCCCACTCCCTGGGTTCTCCCAACCCCCTCCAACAGTTAACTGCTACTCATCCTTCAAGTTTCATCTGCAATATTTCTTGCTCACGGAGACATTCCCAGATCTTCACTGTCCTCTCAGATTAGTCCAGGTCTTTTTTGTTAAAAGCTATCATAGAATTATATTACCTTCCTTCAGGAACCCTTCATAGCACATAATTACAGATTCACCAGTGTGACCAAGAATGGCCTCTCTGCTTGATCGAAACTGTAAACTCCATGAAAGCAGGGGTCACATTCAGTTTCTTCTGTATGTGCACTCCCTAGCCTAGTGCTTCATATATATTCAGCATCCAATGAGTATTTGTAGAATAACTGAATGAATGCTTGATAGACTATGAATCTGGAACTTATTCATATATAAGACATCTTAGGTCATCTTGTTTTATCCCTTGTTTTATTAATAGGAAAACTTTAATGTGAGAGGGATATATGTTGGTGAAAATGTGGAGAAAAATAAACACTTGTACACTGTTGGTGGGAATATAAATGGGTACAGCCATTATGGAAAACAGTACGATGGTTCTTCAAAAAATTAAAAATAGAATTAACATATGATCCAACAATTTTACTTCTGGATGTATATCCAAAGGAAATAAAATCAAAATCTCAAAGAGATATCCACATTCCCATGTTTATTACAGAATTATTCATAATAGCTAAGATGTGGGAATAACTTAAGTGTCAACAGATGACTAGATAAAGATGTGGGATTATATACAATGGACTATTACTCAGCCAAAAAGAAGAAGGCAATTTGTGCCTGCCATATGTGACAGCATGGATGAACCTGGAGGGCATTATGCTAAATGAAATAAGCCAGACACAGAAAGACAAATACTGTGTGGCATCATTTTTATGTGGAATCTAAAAAAAAAAAAATTAGACTCAGAGAAACAGAAAGTAGAATGATGGTTACCAGGGGTTGGAGGATGTCAGAAATGGGCAGATTTTGGTCAAAAGGTACAAACTTGCAGTTATAAGATGAATCAATTCTGAGAATCTAATGTATGAATGGTGACTATCGTTAATAATATTGTATTATATTCTTGAAATTTGCTAAGACTGTAGATTGTAAGCATTCTCACTCTACTCTCCCCAAAAAAAGAGCTAAGTATGTGAAGTGAAGGATGTTCTAACTAACTTGATTGTGGTAAATATTTCACAATGCATACATACATCAAATCATCACATTGTACACTTTAAATACACATAATTTTATTTGTCAATTATACCTCAATAAAACTAGAGGAAAAAAAGAGGGTTATGTGGCATGCCCCAGGTCACATCATTAGTTGATAACAGTAGGATAAGGAAAACCTGAGGCTCTTGGTCCCTAGGGCCAGTGATTTTTTCTACGCATCCCAGAAGATGCTAAAGAAAAGCCAGCCTTGGAAACTGCCTTCTTACCCAGATAATTAGACTGCCCGAGACCAACAGTTTCCTTGAAGGGGTATATAAAATAAATTTACAGAAATAAAGTTTTAAAAACAATAAGACTGGGCTTCCCTGGTGGTGCAGTGGTTGGGAATCCGCCCGCCAATGCAGGGGACACGGGTTCCGGCCCTGGTCCTGGAGGATCCCACATGCCGCAGAGCAACTGGGTCCACGCACCAAGACTGCTAAGCCCGCTTGCTGCCACTGCTGGGGCCCCACACACCTAGAGCCCATGCTCTGCAACAGGAGAAGCCACCGTAATGAGAAGTCTGCACACTGCGGCTAAGAGTGGCCTCCGCTTGCCACAACTAGAGAAAGCCCACGTGCAGCAGAGAAGACCCAACACAGCCAAAAATAAATAAATAAAATAAATAAATTTATTTAAAAAGCCCGAAAAACAATAAGACAAAGAACCTTGTAGAAAATCTTTATAAAATAGAACGTGAATTGGCAATTCATGGAAGGAGAAATATAAATTACCAATTAACATGTGTAATTATATGTAATCTAAGAGAAGTATAATGTAAATTAAAAATATGCCTTTTCCCCATCAGAGTGCTAAAATTTAGAAAAAGTGGTCATACCTTCTGTTGTCAAGAATGGGAGAAAATGGGTCCTCTCAAATTCTTTGTGAGAGCATAAATTGGTGCAATCTTTTTGAGTCGATTAACAATATTTATTGATATTTTAAATGTCCATGCCCTATAACCAAGCACTCGGAACTAAACATACAGAAGCTTGAACAGGTGAGCAAAAATATATTCCAAGATGTTCATTACAGCATTGTTCATTATAGTGAAAACTGGATTCAATCTAAATATCCACCAATAGGAAAGTCATTAAATAAATCACCATTCAATCAAACTATGGAAAATTACATGGCCATTTAAAGAATGCAGTAGATCTGCATTTATTGATATAGAAAGCTAAGTTGTATAGCTAAATTTTAAAAACTGTGTCATATGATGCCATGTGTGTTTTACTTAGTTTTAAATAAACACTAAACTTTATTTATTTATTTATTTATTTTTGGTTGTGTTGGGTCTTCGTGCGAGGGCTTTCTCTAGTTGCGGCAAGTGGGGGCCACTCTTTATCGCTGTGCGCGGGACTCTCACTATCGCAGCCTCACCTGTTGCGGAGCACAGGCTCCGGACGCGCAGGCTCAGTAGTTGTGGCTCATAGGCCTAGTTGCTCCGCAGCATGTGGGATCTTCCCAGACCAGGGCTCGAACCAGTGTCTCCTGCATTGGCAGGCAGATTCTCAACCACTGCACCACCAGGGAAGCCCAACACTAAACTTTTAATAATGGTTATCTCTGAGGAGGGAAGTAATATGAGAGGAGATATATAGATATAGATACAGATACAGGTATAGATATAGATATAGATGTAGATGTAGATGTAGATATAGATAGATATATCGCACAGACTTGCAGTTTCTATTATACAGTACAGTCTTCGGAATTGTTTCCATTTTTTGCAATCACGTATTTCTTCTGTAATTCCGCTTCCTGCCAGATCATTTGTTCCCCTTGTTCAGAGTCTCCAGTGCAGATGAAGAGCTTTGTCATCCCCTGTTCCTGGGACCCATGTAGAACCTTGATGCACGTGACACCCACGCCTATGCTGTGGGGAGCTGGGAGACACTGGCTCAGTTTCTGCACTTTCCCATCAAACATCCCACGACAGCCAACTAGACAGAAGGCAGAGGATGTTTCCTGTACAACCCAAAGCTCCTGAAACTTAACACGCTTACCCTGTATGGGGCCTGGACAGACCTGTGCACACGCACCGCAAACATGGAAAAAGTGTCTCAGAAGATGAGTACGTTTTTTCCCACTGGAGGTTGTGGAGAAGTAGGTGGAACATCCAAGGTGTCCCTTTCCATCCAGAGTGTGTGGCAGATCCAACTAGGGGGAACATGTGTTGGGGGTTCTTAAGCAGCGATGGACAGCTCTAACTATTATTATTATTTTTTATTGAAGTATAGTTGATGAAAGGGAGGTCCCTGGTGGTCCAGTGTTTAGGATTCCAGGCTTTCACTTGGCTCTGGGTTCAATCCCTGGTTGGGGAACTAAGATCCCCATAAGCCATGTGGCATGGCCTCCCCTTAAAAAGTATAGTTGATTTACAATGAACAGCAAACTGATTCGATTTTACATATAGATACATATATATTCTTTTTATGCTATTGAAGTATAGTTGATTTACAATGTTTCAGGTGTACAGCAAAGAGATTCAGTTATACTTTCAGAGTCTTTTCCACTATAGGTTATTAAAAGACATTGAATATAGTTCCCTGTGCTATACAGTAGGTCCTTGTGAGCTCTACCTGCTATTAAATGAATGTGCTAGAGCTCTTCATGGTGTCAGTGCAATAAGTTAAGAACCTTGTTTCCTTAAAATTGTGGCCCTTCCACATCTCTTCTTCCAGTACCACATACCTACACATAACATCCGTCTGCAATCCCACTCATTCTAAATGTCCCTGATCACCTCAGCCTGACGTAACCTCACCTCCTCTAAACCGAGGCTGTGTGGTTTCATCCAGTTAAAATGAGGAGGGACCACGTGACACAGCTCCTTTCTTGCTTTCATCAGTTATTTGAATCTTGGTTTATTGTTTGGCTTTTTGTTGTCTCATCTTCCAGACCGGGCAGGGATCTTGTATTAAACTGCTTTCTAGGACCCACATAAACCTCGTCATAGCAGACATCTAAGACATATTGCACATTTGAAAAACTGCAAACGAGAAAGCCAGGAAGGCCAGGATTCTCTTTTTACAGTTTGGTGGCTTCTGTATGCATGCTTCTCACTCCCCTTCCAAAGTTTACATGTACTCATGAAAAGGAATTCAACCTTTAGAATCAACACTGAAATTCATAAACATTGAATATTAGTTTATAAGCCCAAGAAGAATGAAAAACTCTACAGTAGTCAACAGCGCGAGTGAACAAAGAGAAAAAAGGAAAAACTGGTTTCCACTAGAGAATGATGTTACTATTTCACCATCCAGTAAACTATCTCGAACAAATGCGGTGAAAACTTAGAAAGATAACCAGGCTTGTCAAGTAGAAATAGGTGTGGCATGTGTGTGTTTTAAATTAAGAAATGAAATTCAAGCCTCCTTTGCTTAATGAAGCCAGCTCTTTCATCTTTTAAAATGACAGTTAAAGTCAAAACTGGAGTTTTGGGTAGGGGGGATGGAGATTTAGGACCTCCCTTCAGACATTAATAAACACTACTCCACATTCTAAAACGATTAGACATAATTTGGCATAATTGCCAATCTTTCCTGAGCAAAGACGTGCAACTCAGTTGTTTTAACTGTTAAACTCTTTTCACAAAGAGCAATCACCTCAGTCTGGGGCTCAAGGTTCATGCCTTCAGAGAGGCATTGTGAGGAAATAGATGCTTGGCCCTGTGTATTAATAGAGAATTTTTCTTTTCTCAAATTCACCTTAGGAGTGGAACAGAAGACAGATTTGAGAAAACCAAAAAGGTATTTTCTGGGATGCTGTATTGAAGAAAATTCATTTGAGGAGAAGGAGGACATTGGCTTTATTCCCTCTCAGGCAAACTCCACTCTAAGTTTGTTAAAGCTTAAATTGTAGAGACCTCAAAAATTTTTTTCACTCTGAGGACCTATGCTTTCTTATGGTGACTTTCTGTCCAGCTTGTCTCATCTGGCTAATTTAGATCTTAACCCCTCCAGGCAGACACCATGTATTTTCCAGTGTTTTCCTTAGAGCAACATCATGCTGATGAGTTCAGTAAATCTTTAATAGCAATACATTTTCCGTGGTCAGCCCCTCTAACTCCTGTTTGTTAGGCTGGCCTCCCAATTTCAATGTGTGTGGTTCACTGTCTTTTCACTAAGTTATTGGAGTGGCTAGGAATTTTTCTAAGTCAAGTTTGGATGATTCATTTGGGATCTATTCCCTAGTATAGGGAAGTATATAGCCTAGTATATAGCAAGGGAGGGAGGGAGTCATACTGATCAATATTGATTATAGTGAAAGCAAAGGTAGCCCTTCTTTTATAACTGGGCTGCTGAGGACCCCAGTGTTTGAAAACAAAGTATCTAACCTTTCCGATCTCTAATATATTTAAAGAGTCCTCCTCTACCTCCTTACCCCATTTGCCTAAAAGAAATTAATCAGTAAGTCAAGATCCTCCAATGCCAAATGAATTTTTTTTCCCAAAACATTTGATGGCAATATTTTTAAAAATTGTTTTACCTAAAAAAAAATTGTTTTACCTTTGTACATACTGAGAAACATCAAAATGAGTCAGAAAAATAAATGTAAAAGAATCTTTCTGGGTTAGTAGAAGTCTCTCCCTGGTCATGCCAACTTGTTAACAGATATTTCTTCGGGAGAGCTTGAGAACCAGTACAGTAGAAGATGCTAGTCCTGTGCCGACTCTATTGCTTACAATGAATCATTGAATAAATTATTACCATCCACAGAGGCTGCCTCTTTGGATAATTAGCAATTTCAATCTAAGAAAGATACTGTAAAGTATACTTCAGCTTCGACATCAGTAGACAAAACGCTGGGGTAAGTAGCTAAATTCGACTGCTTTAAATACTGTCTAGAACTTTTATTTCAATTATATGCCCTTGGAAACTTCTACCTAAAACTATATGATATAGAAGCCTTTTGAGCATATAGTAGCAAACTGAGATTTTATAACAGAGAAATGAGATATCACTATAATTTTAGAAATTTGCCAAATAGGAGACTTTTAAGTAGAATTTATTCTATGTACATAGAGTGTAGAAATGGTGCCTACCATCTTCACAGTTTTCTTTTTCCCAGTTTTGTATATGTGCCTATAATAATGAGAACGTTCCTTATGGCCACTAATTTGATTATATCTTCGTCTGTGAATTAAGTTGGGAGGTGTATTTCACTTGGGAAATTCAGTACTCTATAACTTAAATACAGGTTTTATGACCTCAGTCCTGTTCTCTATCTTGTAACTTAAAAAAACCTGTAGGAATTTAACAGTAAGCAGAAAATTCTCTGAGACTTGCATTCTTGCTGCATTGTGACTAAGACTTAAGCTTAAACAAGAATATGAGCAAATGTTTTATGTTTATACTTCAAAAGTATTTTTATTATTGCAAACAATACAATCAATTTTATGTAAATTATTTCATTTGTTATTTCATAACTATAAAAATCAGAAAATGATCCAAAGCATTATCTGGAATCAAACAGGGAAAAATTCTTTTTCTCGGGCATGATCAAAAATAGACCTAGACAAAATTTAACCCACCAACTTCTCCTGCTTCCTTAGCCTTTCACAAAACACCCAGGAAGTTTTACCAACTACAATGACAAAAGAATGAGAATCATTAAAAATCATTTAATCAGCTCATTACAATGCACTGTCTCTGAGGTGATTTTCACAAATACATAGATGTTTAGAAAAGAGATTATTACAAAATGTAAAGCAGAAGTAATTTATAGATGTATGTAATTAAAGCAATACTACTTTACTAATATGACATTCTCCAAAAAGCTCAAAGCACATTTTAAAAAATTGGAATCTCAGAATTATCATTTTGGAATAGTCTATATCCTCTACTTGACCACTGGACTTTAAAAAAAAAAGGTAGTGTTTTTTTTTAATGGCTTTGTCTTGCACTCTGAGAAATGTATTTTAAAATTAAGTGACCAGAGATATTACCACTGGCAAAGCATTAGCAGGGAAGAAACCTTGATAAAATTAGCAGTGAGACACTGAATCATTTCTTCTGTTAGTGAAAGTCATAGACAAAAGTTCTAAAATTATACAATTACAAAAATAAATCAAGTCAGTGTGTCATTTCTGCTTTTCTACATTAATAACTTAGCCATGTAACATAGTTCAAAATTATGTCAGTTACGCATATAATAATCTTTTAAATTAATGAAGTGATGAAGCGGTTTGATGACACCATGATTTACAGGGCTGCTTTTAGCTAATGTTAAAAGCCTTTCATTTAATAAATTGCCCCCTTGAGAAATTACAAAAAATGAATATTTTCTATGCTAAATGTTTCAAGGTTTACACTTTTTCAATATATTAACAAATGACAAGGGAGACGCATTTTTCAAAATCTATCTTCTTTTACATATACTTAATTGAAATTAATTAGTATATTACTTTAGAAGGAAACGATTATACAAGATCATTTATGAGAATTTTTGTGAAGCAGTAAAACTGAAAACAATGAAATTAATCATATGCTTACAAAATTTGGATGATAAACTGGGAATCATTTCCTTTTTGATGAAAAAGGAACAATTCTATAGAATCCATGTTCTCAAAATATGGCTTAGCGCTCTAGACTCTTAGCTTAATCATTGCCTTCATTGTTTGTTTGCAGTTTTTATTAAGATTGAATGATATTACTAGTAAGGCTTTGTAACTTTTATCATTATTTTTATCTTGTTCACTTTTTTTTTTTTTTTTTTTTTTCTTTTTGCGGTATGCGGGCCTCTCACTGTTGTGGCCTCTCCCGTTGCGGAGCACAGGCTCCGGATGCGCAGGCCCAGCGGCCATGGCTCACGGGCCCAGCCGCTCCGCGGCATATAGGATCCTCCCAGACCGGGGCACGAACCCGTATCCCCTGCATCGGCAGGCGGACTCTCAACCACTGCGCCACCAGGGAGGCCCTATCTTGTTCACTTTTATCTAAACAATGCTTCATGAATTGTTATATGTGATTTCAGCTCCAGTATATTTCTTAGTTCAATCATGAATAACAATAGACCTTCCAATCAAAGTATATCATTTACATTGTCTTGTAGTTTTATGTGGCCTCAGAGACGTGTCTGAATACAAGATAAATCATATCTTATGGAGAAATGTTCTATAAGTTCGTTAGGAGAGCAAAATAGATTTCAGTCAAGCCAGGATATGCTTGCATGTGGTAACAGCAAAAAAGAAAAGGAGCTAAATATAACTAGGGAAGAAAAGCCTGAAATTGATGTTCCCTGTGCTTATGGATTTGTTTTCATAATGTGGACACTGGTTTTTATTCCACTTCTGAATTAGTGATGTGCCTAGTACATTGGGCCAATTTCTTTTCAAAGCATTTGCAGCTCTAGCCCTGAAAACAAGAATAATTAATTTGTGCTTCTTGAGTCCAATGGATGCAATTTTAGGCAGGCAGATGTCAAGGAAATAATTTTTAGAATTCTTATAATCGATGGCAATGAAATGGAGAACTGCCTGTTGGCATTTCAAATGATTTTAAGGAATTTCAAACTTTCATCAATGAATTTTTAATGTGTACTAAGAACGGATGCTCAGGGGTTTGTAGTCTATGCACAGTGAAACAAAACTTGAAGCATATTATTTTCCTTTAAAAATAGCTTGAAGAAACTAATAAAAGTGGTGAAAATTCAAGGTTTTTTAGTTCTTTTATAACAGGTAGCAGCATCAATCTAGTCATGAATACAATTACTGGAGTGAGCTACATTTTCAAGAGTTAATAAGCAAGTTGAAAAGAATCAATGGTCTTTGCAATATACATACTCTGTGTCTGACCATTGGCAGGAGGATGCTACTTACTACTAGAGCTACATGTAGGTTCCTATCACCTCCCCCGATGAGCCTGCACAATCTGCAGGCATCCCCAAGCACTTCGGAGAAATATCACAGGAGCTTTAGGATGGCAAATTACAAAATATTACATATCTCAACGTCTGAAATATCTGATATTGTTAGCGCTGACACTGAACTCTCTGTTATTGTTGGGGTTATTTCTAGGACATGCCTTCAATGAGTGCAAAATTATATGGGTATGGAAACTGATTAAATTCCCTGCTTGGACGAACTAAAACCTATTGAAATTATAAGAACAGGAGGGTTGGAAGGATTATCAAGAGGCTCTCTGAGAACGCTATGGAGGGAAGGATAATTTTGAAATAAAAGCTTAACTTCTGATAAATCAAACCTCATGTTCTAATCCACACTAATTATGGGAAATAAAATGTCATATCTCTGGACCTTAGTTTTATCTGTTCTTAAAATGGAATCATGGTATCTATTTTTAGCAAGAATTATAGCATCCTTTTTTCCTACCTCTGTGGAACTGTAGAAACACAATGAAATAACATATGAAAGCATTTTTAACTCTTTGAAAGAACCATGCTGTATAGACCTGAGATTCAAGTAACTTTGGAATTTTCCAAGCCCTTTGAAAGTAGATAATGGTGTAAAAGCTTACAGATTAAAAATATATTTATAGTATATGCCTAGATATATACAGATTAGAAATTCTCTTGTGACTGGATGGCAGATTTCCCTTTTTAGGAGGAGGACAAGAAACTTCCCCTGAAGTAGAAGAAAGGCCTTATTTCCCCTCTCCCCTCGCCCCCTGTCATGTCCTAAATAGAAACCTCAGTAGAAACTTTACATCTTAAGATTACTCCTGATAGAAACAGATGCACAACGGCTGAGTAGCATAAAGCTGTATCTGCATCCTCTCTCTTTTCAAAGCTCCGTTTGGAAGTCGGGCAAATCTTTCACTTTTTACAACAAAGAGAACAGCAAATCTGCCCCTGTTTTTCCAAAACAGAGTGCAGTATGCCTCACAGACACAGATCCAATAAAATGCTCTATTTATTGGCTAAGCATTAACGGCGTCTCTTATTTTACTCCGGTGACCCTCTTTGGCAGTTAGTCACACGTTCCAGTTGAGCAGACTCCACAAAAATATCCCTTATGTATAAGGAAAGGGAAGAGCCTAATTGGCCATCGACCTCTGCCTTCCAGCTCCCCTGGTGTCACAACCAGTGGTTCCCAATTCGTCACCCCTTGAGCCAGGCAATCTGGGCCGAGAAAACCAAGGTGGGCAAGGCTAAGCCTGAGGTTCAGGGCCAGTTCCCTGGCCCACCCAGAATCCCCGCTGTGGTGATCAAAGCCTCAACAAGTACCATCATCATCACCTGAGTCAGTGCTCCTCAAAATGCAGTGCACAGAAAACTGGGTGTTACCAGAGCAACTGTTATTACTTGGAAAAACTATTTTATTTAGTTTTACTATTACTTTCTATTCATAGCAGTGGTATTGCAAATCCCACTTACGATAATGACACCAAATTCCTTTAAAATGCACGTATTTATACTTTAAAGAAGATTTCAAGAAATTTATGCAAATAATGGCATGGGGAGCAAAGAGACAGCAATAATTGTGAAAGTGATTTGTGACTAGCTGAAGACTTGAAAACACTGAGCCAAAGAACGCTAAAGCAATTATGGGGAAAGAATAACCACTCTCCCCTTTCAGCTAGCTTTTTATAGTAATGAGTAGAATTCAATGGTAAAGTGCCTTCCCATGTATTTTTATTCGATCTCTTGATGACACTAGCAAAGTAGGTAAGATATGTTACTATCACCATTTTACAGATGGAGAAACTGAGGATGGAAAGGCTCAAGTGATTCACTAGAAGTCACACAGCTAATTAAGTGCTGAGAGAGAAATAGTAAGCCTTCAAAATAAATAAGACTATCTGCTCCAAATAAAATACACTTTTCAGTTTAACGTACTATTCAATTAAAAAGGTCACATGGGGACTACAGAGGTAAGTACTGCCTTTGTATTAAATTTGTGCATTCACTCACTGAGCAATATTTCTGTACTTTCTCCAACTGTACAACAGGCACACATAATAGGAAAATTCCTTTTGAGCAGTATAGGATATGAACCCAACTGAACTAATTAGTTCACAATGGTGTTAGGAGGTAACTATATGAAGATGATAAACACTTTATTGATGAAAAATGCCATATTAAATTCCCCAAATTACCATTACTTATATCACTGTTCAGTATTTATGTTCAACAAAGTTACAGGTAAAGAAAAAATATGAATATCATGCAGTTATTACGTTTCTGATCAGTCCTTGGCGACATCATATTTGATCCTGTCTGTCACACTTGTGGGGCTATCGGCATTTGTCAGGGAGAGCTGATAGACATTTACAGACAGGCAAACACATATATTCAGGAGATGCTGCCACTTTGTCGTTTTATAGGAAAGAAGAAGTTTTAAAGTAAACCTTGGTTTGTCACTGAGTTTGTTTTTTAAAAAAAGAAAAACAGAAGTTGTAATTTCTGAAAGCAAAATTTGTAGCTTCAATTGCAAATTTAGTCATCTGAATCTGTACGGTGAGACCACAAATTGTATGACATCCTTAAATTAAAATGGCTCCTCAGATACGTAAATATTTCCATATGAAAAGGTACATGCCAAGTCAAAGTTACACAAACGTGTACAATGTCAATAAAGTTTCCAGTATTGCCAGCCAATATTGGCAGTATTGCCAATCAAATGCATTCAAGATTTCAGCATGGAAAGCTGTCATTTCTGGAAGGCAAAAAGCAGATAAACAAAAATATATTCTATCCCTGTGATTTTCCAATAAAATAGCCAATCTGAAGGTTCTCGACTAGGAAATTTGACTTGGTTTTTCATCAGAAGACTGCTTTACAGTGTGATTCATATTTTTTCAAAGGAACAAAACCCCTACTTGTTTGAATGAGCTGCCTTTGCATTTTCTAAGGGGATATTTCCTCCAGTGATAGGGACAATAACAATTTGATACAAGGTAGGCGTGTGATCTGAAATAAAGTTCTGAAGGGTAAAGAAATGTAACCTAAACTCAAAGCGAAAAGCTAGAGACCACTTACACAAGCATAATTATTTGAACCCCCGACCTTTCATGCTGAAATTAGTAAGCATTCTCATTTTCCATATGCAATCACTTACTGTCCTTTCCCTGCTATTAGCGTTTCAAGAAACAAGGACATTTAAAAGAAAAAAAAAAAAAAGCCCTCTGCTAATTCGAAGCTGAGAATCTAATCCACTAAAATTGACAAAAGTGTCCTCTTGCTAACTGCCATTTTCCAATAATACAGCTTCACAGGAGGGAGACTCACTGAGGGACGAGTCAGTTAACGTGACTCTATTCTGTGTCTCCCTATTGGTGGAGAGTAACAACTTTCACTGCAAAGAGTTATTTTTCAGGCCTTTTGAACAAGGGCCCTCTTGTAGATAAAACCACGGAGAAAGCATATTCGTGAATGACCCGATCTAAACGCTGACTTCAGTGGTATTTTGGCACCTTCTGCCTCCTTTAAAAAACTCAGATGATGAATTGTTACATGACATGCAAACAGCTCGAAACCTACTAGCTTTGAGAAGCTCACGACAAGCAGCTCGCTGGTCTCCAAGTGTCCCAGCTGTGATTAAACAAGGAGACAACAAAAGGATTAAGGATTACCCAGGCCAAGTATGTATGTTTCGCTTATCAAAGATGTTACCACAGGGCTTCCCTGGTGGCGCAGTGGTTGAGAGTCTGCTTGCCGATGGAAGGAACGCGGGTTCGTGCCCCGGTCCGGGAGGATCCCACATGCCGCAGAGCGGCTGGGCCCGTGAGCCATGGCCGCTGAGCCTCCGCGTCCGGAGCCTGTGCTCCGCAACGGGAGAGGCCACAGCAGTGAGAGGCCCGCATACCGCAAAAAAAAAGATGTTACTACAGCGGGGAGTGTGGCCCCGTCATCAGTCCACAGTTTTTACCCTCTCCTCTCGGCTGGGACAGTGACCAGAAGCCAGACTCCTCATAACTGTAGCAGGAAGCAAATCCTCCCCTTCTCAAAGCAGTTGGCAAACTCCTCAAAATGGTCACCTCTCACAAAGTAACAGATGGCTGTTAGCTGTGAAAGTGTCCCACCTATCGGTATATAGTGAGGGTGGTTAGCTCTGCTGAAGTAAGATATGACAATGGGCTGATGGGCTGGGCATCAGAGTGAAGCAAAGATGTGACACTGCCTCATGGGGGTGCTCCAGAAAGCAGTGGCAAGGGAGTGTCCCAGAGAGAGAGAAGGAAGGAATGGAACCGCTTCCGGTTATATTTTACCTCCATCTCTTGACACCCTAGTGAACCTGATGACACCAGGCTTGTGTTAGCATGGGGCAGACCTGAACACACTTGTAATACTGGGGTTGATGGAGCTTTCCTAAAGCTCACATGCATGCAACTCTTCACCTCTTCTCCCCCGTCTCCCCTCCCTCCCAAGACCACCAGCCCCCTCTTCCCACTCTGCTGCAGTGCCCCGAAACCCTTTAAAGAAGGTGATAGTGGAACTTGGAAGAGCCTACTTAATCCTGATGAGGGTAAAGGAAAAACTCAAAGGGGAAAGGGGCGGCAACGTCTTTTTGCAATGCCAATTCCTCTCCTCACTAGAACCAAATCCTGGCAGTTTAATTCAGAATATTTATTGGGCAGCTCCCACACTCAGATGCTGAAACTAAAGAGCAGACAGCAAAAACCATCAAGAAATGAGGATGGGAGAACAAAGCCGTTGGGTCTTACATAGAACTGGGGGGAGGGGCAGCCAAGCCCAGAATCAAGTGGTTTGCATAAAATTAATCCCGAAGGAAGGGAGAGAAACCAAAACTTCATTCAACATTCACCAAACTTTAAACTCTCTCAGTCAGGATTGAATAGGACACACGCACCCAGGAGTCATCCCGAAACTTCTGGATCAGATGCTCAGGCTAGGAACTAGACATGTAACTTTCAACATTTTTCTGAGCTGATTTTGACCTGTGTCTCTGGGAAAGAATAGCTATAAACCAGTAGTTCTCAAACCTGGCTGATTAATCCTAAGAATCACCCGAGGACTTAAAATTAGGGATTCCCAGTTTCTACCCTACCCTGAGTTTTCAGAATCTTTGGACGTGGGACGCTAGAATATATGTTGTTGAAAGCCCCCCATCTGATTCTATTGTCAGCCTGATTTTGGAACGGTTGCTTTAGAGCACATCCCAAACAAATCTCAATGCTGACCCCAGAGCCTCACTGAATTCAAAATGGGAATCTGCCTTTGAACAAGCACCCAAGGCTGTCCTGGTCTGAGTATTGTGAACTGTGAGCTGTGAACATTAGGAAGAGATGGATCTCGGGTTTCCAACTTGAAGTCTGTGTCCTTCTTGTCCAATCATTTATTTACACAGTCCCAATAAATAAATAAATGTACTAAGCATCACCCACATGCCAGGCACTGTTTTAGAACTCACAGAGTTCATCACTTAGTGATGGAGATAAAAACACAAATAATTATAATGTTCTGTGGCAAGTGTAGAAATAAAGATATGTTTTTTTTAAAAGTGATATATGAACACCCAGGAGGGAAGTAACTAACTCGGCCTGGAGGAAATCATGAAGGTTTCCCAGAGGGTTAGGTTGAATTTAAAAGTAAGACAGGAATTCCAGTAAGAAAAAATATTATGTAATATAGTTGCAGTGTTTCTGAAAGTGTGTTCCTCAGACCACTGCTCTCAGAATCCTCAGGGATGCATTCCTGAGTGCACCCCAGAACTCCACAATCAGAATTTCTGGGAGTGGGACACAGGAATATCCCTTTCTACTCAGCTCCCTGGGTGATTCTGCAAAACACTAGCTGTGAAAACTATTGGTGGAGACACTTGAAAAAGCCAGGTTTATTTGGGGAAATATAAGCGCCTGATGTTAAAGTAGAGACTATTTTTTTTAAGGCCTTAAAAGCCAAGTGAGACTTCTGCTTCTGGCCAAGATGGTAATAACAAGGACAAAATGTTTCCTCCTACTTGAAGAAACTGAAAAACAGAACAAAAAAGAAAGAAGGGTAGAAGGAAAGAAAGAAAAGTAGAAAGAAAGAAGAAAACAAACAAGCAAACAAACAACAGTTTTCAAGGCACTGTGTGTCAAGGAGTAAAGGACAGTGATGCTCAAGTGAGAGGAAAAAATGAGGTGAGCCCTGTGCTTGTGTTGAGGGTTTCCAAGCTGTGGTGCAGGAAGGAGAAACCCAGACAGAGCAGGGCAGACTCTTCTAGTTGAGGGAACAGAGCTGAGAATCCAGGGCTAGCAAGCAGCTAGAATTGGCAGGACAGAGTCCTGGAAGGGAAAGAATGAGAAGAATGCTACTCTACATGGGAATAAGGGACTGTTTTGAACATCTTTATGCCACCAATTTCAACAACTTGATTAAATGGACAAATTTCTTCTAAGATACAGTTACCAAAGCTTACTCAAAAAGACACAGAGAAGCTGAATACCCCTATCTATTGAAGAAATTGAAACAGTAGTTAAAACCTTCTCAACGAAAAACAAACAAGAAAATGAACAAACAGGCCCAAATAGTTTCACTTGTGAATCCTACCAAGCATTTAAGGAGAAATAACACCAGCTCTACCCAAACTATTCCAGAGAAGTGAAAATGAGGGAATACTTCCCAATGCGTTCTGTGAGGGCTGAATTACCATGATTCCAACACAGCACCACAAGTATTTTTCCATGATGCATGAAAAAAATTGTTAAATTGGACTTTATTAAAATTAAAGATTTCTGCTGGGCAACAGACACTGTTAACAGAATAAAAAGACAAGCCATAGACTGGGAAAAATAGGTATCTGATAAAGGTCATATTCAAAATATACAAAGAACTCTTAAAACTCAACAATAAGAAAAAACACCCCAATTAAAAAGTGGGAGAAAGAGCTAATAAACACTGTACCAACAAAGATATACAGATGGCAAATAAGCATGTGAAAAGATGTTCAACATCATTTGCCACTAGGGAACTGCAAATTAAAGCAACAACGTGTGATACTATTACACGTCTATTAGAATGGCTAAAATCCAAAAATCTGACAATACCAAATGCTGACAAAGATGCAGAGAGCAACGGGAGCCCCCATTCATTGCTGATGGGAATGCAAAATGGTACAGCCACTTTGGAAGATAGTTTGGTATCTTCTTATAAAGTTAAACATACACTTAACATATGATCCAACAATGATGCTCCTAGGTGTTTATGTAAGTATTTGAAAACATATCCACACAAAACTTGACCTAGTTATAGCATGTTTATTCATAATTATCCAAAACTGGAAGCAACTAAGGTGTCTTTCAATTTGTGAATGGATAAACAAACTTTGATACATCCACACAATGGAATTTTATTTAGTAATTTTTAAAAATGAGCTATCAAGCCACAAAAAGACATGGAGGAGCTTTAAATGCATATTGCTAAGTGAAAGAAGTCATTCTGAAGAGGCTACATACTCAACAACTCCTACTATATGATATCCTAAGATAAAATTATGCAGAAGGTAAATAGATCAATGGTTTCCAAGGAGAGAGGTTCAATAGATGAAACACAGGGGTTTTTTCAGAGTGGTGAGACTGTTTTGTATGATGCTGTAAGGATGGATACATGATACTTCTATGCATTTGTGAGAACTCAGAGATATTTTAAAATAGTGAACCTTAATGTATTAAAATTAAAAAAAAATCATTTGAGAGGTCATGCATCTTAGGATGGGATGCAGACTATGATAAGAGAATTCAACTATACTACAAATGTAGCATACAAATGAAAAAAGCTCCCGAAGGAGATGGGGGCAAGTGCTAACCCAAGTAACTTTGGAAAGGAATGCAGTGTGTAAAACTAAAGAAAAGAAACTGCACATAAGCACTGTACTCTAGTTGATAAAGGTCTTTCCAACAGAGGTACAGGTTAAAAATTCTGATACTGCTATCTATCCAAGTGTATTGGAATTGAACAATTTAGTAGATGGGAAACTTGAATCTCACCACTGTTGGTGTGGGAGTTTACAGATGAGCAAGGGAGAAAATATAAGAAAAAGTCGATAAGTTGGACTTCATCAGAATTTAAAAAGAGGTTGTACAAGAAGGTGAAAAGGCAATCATAGGGTGGGAGAAAATATTTGCAAATCATATATCTGATAAGGAATATATACCTAGAATACATAAAGAAATCTTAACACTCAACAATAAAAAACAAATAAGCCAATTTAAAAATTGACAAAGAGTTTGAATAAACATTTCTCCAATAAAGATATACAAATAGCCAATAAGCACATGAAAAGATGTACAGTATCTTTAGTCATTAAGGAAATGCAAAATAAAACACAGTGAGATACCACTATACACCTAGTAGAATAACTAAAATTAACAAGATTGACAATACCAAGTGTTGGCTAGGATGTAGAGAAGCCTGAGCATTCATACTCCTGGTGGAAATGTAAAATGGAACAACCTCTTAGGAAAATAGTTTGGCTGTTTCTTAAAATCTTTAATACACACATACCATATGATTCAGCCATTCCTCTCCTGGGTATTTACCCAAGAGAAATGAAAGCATTTGCCTATACAAAGACTTACACAAATGCTTATAGCAGCTTTATTTATAATAACCCCAAACTGGAAATAACCCAATGTCCATCAACAGGTGAAAGGATAAACACAATGTTGTATAGAAATACTATTCATACATAAAGAGGAATAAAGATACACACAACAATGTGGATGAGACTCAAAATAATTATACCAATAAGCCAGACAGAGAAGGAGTATATAATGTATGATTCCATTTATATAAAGTTTTAGAAATTGCAAACTAATATATGGCAACAGAAAGTAGATCATTTGTTCCCTGGGATCAGGGAGGGATTACAAAGAGGTATGAGAAAACTTCTGAGGGTGATGGAGGTATCTATTCTCTTGACCGTGACAATGGTTTCACAGATTTATACATATTTCAAAAATTATCAAATTGTACACTTGAAATACATGCTCCCTATTGTATGTTCATTCTATCTTAATAAAGCTGTCTTTTTAAAAGTGTGACTTTCAAGGAAGGATAGGTGTATGTAGACGAATCAGACATTTGAGGAAGCCACCTTTCTCTCACCTTTCTTCTTCTGCAAACAACTGACCATATTATAACGTAACCTCGGGAAAGGCTCTCCTGTCATATGCTCCTGTTTTCAAGGTCTTTTGTTCCAACTGGGTACTCAAGGCCAAAAATCAGTGAAATATATCATAGGATAATAGTCATCTTACCATTTTTAGAAATTGTCATATACTTGGTAACGCATATTCACATATATTATCTAAATTTTGACCTTATAGGTGTGATGCACAAAGGGTGGGCATTCTTTGATATGGATATTTGTCAAATGAAGGCAAATGGAGAGGAACAAGGAAGTCCAAGATCAGAGCTATATGGTTGTGTAAGTCAGTCCACCTCCTTACTCACCAGTCAGTTTTGAATGATAATAAATGAAGCAGAATTCAGAGAAGGAAGGCTGAGCAAACGGTCTCACTGCTTCTGCTACAGGGAGCCCACTAACACCTTTCAGATGTCATTTCACACACTCATTGTGTTCTCTTAGCACAATTACAAGAGATTACATGAATCAATTATTTTCGTTTGTTGTGGGCTCCTGGAATTGAAGTAAACTGAGTGATAATTAATGACAGTTAACATTTATCAAGTTATTTATAGAGTTAGTATTTACTGCATTATTGTGTACTTACAAGCCTATGTGGTGGCTCCAACCATGATCCTCTCTATTTGACAGATGAGGAAATTGAGGCACAGTGTTTCAGTAGCTTGAGCAAAGTGAAAGGGTTGATGAGTGAAGAACTCAGAGTGTATAATTTCAGAGCTTCATCCTATGCCCCATAAGGCATTTTATGTAATATATGTAAATTAAGACACCCCCAGATTGTGCTTTTTTTTTTTTTTTTTTTTTTTGCGGTACGCAGGCCTCTCACTGTTGTGGCCTTTCCTGTTGCGGAACACAGGCTCCGGACGCACAGGCTCAGCGGCCATGGCTCATGGGCCCAGCCGCTCTGCGGCATGTGGGATCTTCCCGGACCAGGGCATGAACCCGTGTCCCCTGCATCGGCAGGCGGACTCTCAACCACTGCGCCACCAGGGAAGCCCCAGACTGTGCTTTTAATAGATCAGGAAGCCATAAATTCAACTGGAAACTGACTGCTTGTACAATTTTAGGCCTTGCTCCCCTCAGAAGCACCCCCCTTTCCACTGTTGGAGTGAGGCAGTGGGAAGGTTGATAATTGCAAAATGGTAACACAAAATAAAGAGACTGATAGAAAAGAAGAAAGGAGAACCAACCTTCCCAATCACGCTTACCCTTCTCCTAGGCTTTTGTTTTGCTGTATATTCTATTTCTGTCTTACTGGTGCCATGGCCTTTAGAGAGTCATAATTTAAATAAAAAGACACAAAACACTTGAGTTGCTTCTGGAATCTATTTCTCCATCCTCCTTAATTGTTTAGCAAAGGACTCCACTTTTTTCAGCCCACTGTTTCTTGTTTATCCCAAAGAGGAGAGCAAACTTAAAAAAAAAAAAAAATCAGTACTTCTGGTTTAGCTACTATCCAAATAAGTGGGCCTTTGGGCAAGTCATGTTTTGGAGGGCTCAGTTTCCTTAACCATAAGTAAGAGTGTTCACCTGCACTAGACAGCCTCTAAGAGGTTATTCCAGCTTGCAAATGCTATGACTTCATGTTTCTCTGTTTCTTTCCTAGCTGGTTTGCATACCAGAATTTGAAATTTTCAAGATTTTTTTTGCTCCTTGTAGTGGGAAGGTGTCTTCCTCTCTTCCTGTGCTTCCTTTTGCTATTCTTCTAAATCCTGTGTTCTGAACAAAAGATTCCAGTAGCTCCTGGCTACCCCGTGTCAGAGGGAACCCAGGTTGAATTACAGATCACAGATATGCAAAGTAGTGCTTTGCTTAAGGGCGGCTGTGGAGAGCAAACCGAATCACTCACTTCCAGGAAAACCTCAAATCAACAGGAGGAATTTGGTAGACTGCTGTTCCATCACTACAAAATTGTTCCAGCCCACAGATACTTATATTCCTCCAAAATCTTTCTATTTGAATAAAATTTTACTCTAAAGAAATAAATACTGAATGAGTAAAAAGAAATCCAAAAGTTGATTTCTAGATGGACTTAAATATAATATCATTTTTCCCTTTTAAAGTGATTTTAATTCCTTTTTTGAAAATTTAGGAAATTTACATTTGGTTTTACTGACATTGTGTGTTGAAAACTTCAACCCTAAAACTACATCACATAGACTTTAAATGTTTGTTAAATGAATCCATGAACTTTATTATTTATGTGGAAGTTAAAAAAAAATCTTAAAATCGGAATGAAGATATTCAGCTCTTTTAATCATATTTGTTATTGGTTTAGGGAGTGATTAATTCCTCATTTTTTCTGTATAAAAAGAGACTGATATTTTTTGGAATACGATTCTTAAAGTAAAAAAATGTTGTGAACAAAGTAGTTCTATATATTCTACATAAACAAGGAACATGAAGTATAAACCAGAAGACACCAACTGAGAAATAACAGGGCAAGTTATCATCCAAAAATACAATTAGAAAGTAAAATTAGAGTAAATGTTACCCATCCTTACCAAAAATTAAATAAGGAAAAGATTAGTAGCATTTTTAATTTTAGAGACATAATTTTTTTTTTTTTTTTTTTTTTTGCGGTACGCGGGTCTCTCACTGTTGTGGCCTCTCACGTTGCAGAGCACAGGCTCCAGACGCGCAGGCTCAGCGGCCATGGCTCACGGGCCCAGCCGCTCCACGGCATATGGGATCTTCCCGGACCGAGGCACAAACCCGTGTCCCCTGCATCGGCAGGCGGACTCTCAACCACTGCGCCAGCAGGGAAGCACTAGAGACATAATATTTTATATGTATGGATGTTAATCCACTTAAAATATTTTCTTATAAAAGAAATAATTTTATTTTTTAAGGGAGAAATCAAAAAGTACAGAACTATATGAAAGTAGCTTTCTAGACATTTTCTATAAACACTCATACAGTTTTGCTTAAATGATATCATATGGTACTGGTGCAACTTGCTTTTTTCCACTCGAGAATATGTAATGCTCCTCTCTCCTTTCACCACATCTAGATTTGGTTAATTCATTCTATGGTTGATAACATTCTACTTTATGGATATACTGTAATTTATTTAAGGAATCATCTCTTAATATACTTTTCTATTTTTACAGTTTTTCTTTATTACAAAGAAGGCTAAAATGAAATTCCTTCATGTGTATCTTTGCTCACTTGTGAAAATATATCTGCAGTTAATCTCCTTGAAATGCTGAGTTCAAGAATTTGAACATTTAAACTTTGATAGATATAGCTAGATTGGCCTTAAAATGTTCTCCCATGCAAGAGGGAAGGGATATGGGGACAGATGTATATATATAACTGATTCACTTTGTTATAAAGCAGAAACTAATAAAAAAAATTAAAAATATATATATAAACTTGGCAAAAAAATGTTCTCCCAATTCACACTCTTATTGAGAATATATGAAAATTCCTGATTCCTCTGCCTCTCACCAACAACTGGGCAGTAGTAATTTTTTTCATCCTTGTCCAGCTAATAATATGTGAGACAACTGGTCGTTTTAATTTGTGTTTCTTTAATTGTGGGTGAAATTGAACATTTCTCTTATGATTACTTATTACATGAAATTTTTCTCTTAAACCACTTATTCCTCCCTCTGTCCACTTTTCTATTAGATTATAGGTAATCTCTCTAAGTTGCAAGATAACTTGCATATTAATAAAATCAGCTTTTTTTCTGTGTTATAAAACATCACTCCCTGATCTGTTGTCTTTTCATTTTGGTTATATTGCTTTGTAGAGTGCAGGATATTTGACTTTTATTCAGATGTCACTGATCCATTTATTTAACAAATATTTATTGCATATTTACTATGTGCTAAGGACACAGTGGTGACCAAAACAGATGTTGAAACTGCATCGACCTTAATAATCCAGTGGAGAAGCAAACATTGATCAACTAATAAAAAAGCACATAATTTCAAATAAAGGGACGGTAGCAAGAGCAATCTTTTCCTTTCTAGCTTCTGGATTGTACAAGCTGTATACTTTATACACTATAATTACGTTTTGGGGATTTTTGTTTTGTTTTGCTAGTATATTTAAACAAATGTGGAATTTATTTCAGGAGAGAAAGTAATGTAGAAATTCCACTTTTCTTTCTCTCTCTTTTTTTAAAACATGGTTAGGCAGTGTGCCATTTATTAACTGGATTATATCTTCCCCAGTGATTAGGTATGCCACATTTATCATATCCCAGTTATTACTTGAGTGTATTATATTTTTGTAAATTAGTTGCTCATTTAAATTTTCTTTTATAACTCATCTTGGGTATTCACACTTACATAATTTAGTGACAATAAACATCTTGAGTCTTCCTGTCCATGAAACAGATAATGCCTTCCCATTTATTTAAGTCTTCATTTTTTTCTTTCCAGTAGAATTTCAAGGGTTTTTTTTATATATATTGGTCTCCATTTATTTTATTTACTGTTCAATTTTCTTTTCTAACTCATAATACTATTTATACACTTTGATGGCTTGTTTCAAAGATTTAATATTCCCTTTACTTTCTTTGACAGTTCATAGCACTTGCAAACAAAAATAGTTTTCTATTTCTTGGGATGTATCTTTCTCCAGACTTGACTTTTATATCAGTAACCTATCATGTTTCTTTCTTTCTTCCTTTCTTTCTTACAGTATTTTTAATCGATGCTAACATTTTTTCCCCCAGATTACTGTCATTTGAGGAGTATGGCTCTATATAGACTTTCTTTTGGTCAGAATATGGTGTACGTGGATTCTCAGTGACTGCCCACACCTCCTCATCTAGGCCCTTTTTGCAGATTCTCTTTGGTTTGAAGTCTGTATGCTAAGGGTTTCTGTTCTAGACTGTGAATTTCTATCATCAAAGGGAAACAGACCAGAGGCTGAATCAGCTATGATTAGTGGATTAGTTCTGTTTTCTTCTTCTGTAATAATCTTTTAAATCTCCTCACTTGGATTCACTTTCCTAGTTAGAAGTTTATCCTCTTCCTTTGGGGCATGGTCATGAATTTTAGATTTGTTTTCCCCCAATTCAAGGAATAGAAGACATCTACTTCCTTGGAAAGAAACGACACTAAAATTTCTTTCCCAGCCTCAACCGTCCCCACCGAAAGAGCAGCTCCCATCCCCTTCCCATCCCTGGAGGCTGGAGCATGAAAGAATACTGGAGGAAGGATGTTTAAATCGGCAAAACCTTAGGGCGTTGGCGCTGGCAATATTACTCCACAGTAGATGTCCACAGGAGATCCTAAGAAACCTGAAAAGGCTTTGACTCTGTTCTTCTCTGGGCCAATAATACCCTGAGAGGTCTTTTTTTTTTTTTTTTTTGCGGTACGCGGGCCTCTCACCGTTGTGGCCTCTCCCGCCGCAGAGCACAGGCTCCGGACGCGCAGGCCCAGCGGCCATGGCTCACGCGCACAGCCGCTCCGCGGCATGTGGGATCCTCCCAGACCGGGGCACGAACCCGTGTCCCCTGCACTGGCAGGCGGACTCCCAACCACTGCGCCACCAGGGAAGCCCGGGAAGCCCCCTGAGAGGTCTTAATCATATTTCTTTTCTCCTTTACTACCTCTGAATAATCCTACTTTGAGCTGATTTCCCATCTTCCTGCCAAACAGAGAAAAGTACAATTGCCAGTCTTGGTGGTTCTTCTACTTTTGGTTACACTCTAGAAGGGCCTCTTTGGGTTTTCTCCCCTTGGTAGAACACACACTCTCCCAGACACCTTCCCTGCAAGTGAAGGATGCAAAAGTGAGTTATTCAGAAAAGAGCCCTTTCATGTGTTCCCTAGAGTACTGGATCCAGAAGAGTGAGATAAGATCTGTATCTCAAGATTCTCAGTACCTCTGTCTTCACACACTTTATCAAGCTTATTTAAGGAACATTACAGAGATTTCTTTGCTGTTGTTTGTTTTCAAGTTCTGGGAGAAGAAAAGAATTATCATCTTGGAAATACCCTGTCAACTCCTCCCGGACGTCCTAAGGATGACAGTTTACATACATCCAAAGAGGGCTACCACTCATGCCTCAAATCCACATAATATTTACTTTTCAATCATTATTTCACTGAATTTATTTGTGAGGAGGGAATGCTTATTCCTATTCATTTCCATAGAAGGGGGAACTTCCATGCTCATTAAGTCAAAGTATGGAAGAAAGTCTTCCAAAGACTTCCTTCCTTCCCCCTTTCACATTTCTCTGAAAGAAGATCAGTTTTCCTAATCAGTGAATCTGGAGGGGAAAAAAGAACCAAGCTTGGAGACTCAGCCTCTGCTGAGTGCTGAGTTTTCTTTCAATTTCAGGCAGCCTATGCTCAGGACTCACATACCTATGCAGCTGTAGTTTGGGAAGACTTTGTTGGGTAAGTTTGTTTAATTAAATAGACAAATGGGTGTTAGCAGCCTAGATCTAAGACTTGTTTTCTAATCAGCTTGTTTTTTTCCCCAGAGTTGATGTTTCTCCATCATGCCTCTATGTGAATCTTTCAATTGGTCCCTAACCCAGGGGTTTGGGAATGAGCAAGAGTGTTAATCATCATTCCCCTAAACCTCAACATGCCCTGCTTTACTCAGGTTTGTAAGATTTGTAAACCCAAAGAACAGAAAGTGCCCTTTCCCTTTGCCCAACCCAAGAATGTCATCTCAAAGATAAAGACAAAACCCTAATTTTAAAAATATACTCTCATGGAGCACTAGTGACTAAAATATAGAGGAACAAATGCTTACACTATTGAGAAATAATGAATTTTTATTTCTGTGAAAGTCTTTGCACCATTTCTTGTCCACGCTAGAGGTTTGGAGGAATTACTGAAATATATGTCCCTGCAACATTGGTCTTTACTGAGACTTTTTCTAGTTCAGCAGCCAAGAGGCAGCTTTAACTTCTCTCCACCATTTACCTGCAGTCATAGTACAGCACCGTCAGGTGAGGCTTGGTACCTGCTGCGAGTGGAGGGGTCAGGATTAACAGGCTTCCACTGTTACTCTAACTAACCAAGAGAGAGATTCGAAAGCTTGTCTACTTGTTATTCTGTTGCAAACAATAGATTTTATTTATTAAAATTGACCAATATGGAAATTCGACACTTGTACAAGAAAGATATTTTAAATTAAGGGCAAGCTTTTAAAACGTGGACATCCAGTTATAGTTTGTATACCCATTTCACCCATGATAATTTGTCACTGAGAAAATTCAGGCAGACGATGACACAAAAACCCTACTACGCAAAGTCTCAGAACAGCCTGGAAAGTGACACCAGCAGCAGCTAAGAATCATTTATTCCACACGGTTTGGCCACAGGAAAACGCACTTTGAATATCTTTTACCCACTCAGAGGAATCAATCTGACTTCCGCTTCCCAATCATAGTTTCAGAAATTTTGGGTTTCACAAGGGAAAGAATCTTCCAGAAACTACCTTTTCACTTGCATATAGCTTCCAAACTCCCATATTCCCATCACTTTCAACGAAACTCAGGTCTTAAAAATGTCCAAATTAGGGAATTCCCTGGCAGTCCAGTGGTTAGGACTCTGTGTTCTCAATGCCAAGGGCCAGGGTTTGATCCCTGGTCAGGGAACTAAAATCCCAAAAGCCGCGTGGTCTGGCCAAAAAAAAAAAAAAAAAAAAGTCCAAGTTAAAAAAAAAATTAGTTGAGAGAAAAGAAAGGCATATCTATAAATAACTGCTTTTTCTGATTTAAAAGAAAATAGTTCACGTTCACTATAGAAACCTTGAAAATTAGAAAAGTAAAAAAAGAAAGTAAACATTGTTCACCATCTTATAACCACAATTACAGTAATGCATTTATGAATTTCTACTGATTTTTTCCCCTTAAGTACTTTCAAACACATATGTAATTATAGCAAATCTGCTCTAGTTTTGTATTTTTTTTTTTTTTTTTTTTTTGCTGTACGCGGGCCTCTCACTGCTGTGGCCTCTCCCGTTGCGGAGCACAGGCTCCGGACACACAGGCTCCGCGGCCATGGCTCGCGGGCCCAGCCGCTCCGCGGCATGTGGGATCTTCCGGGATCGGGGCACGAACCCGTGTCCCCTGCATCGGCAGGCGGACTCTCAACCACTGCGCCACCAGGGAAGCCCCCTAGTTTTGTATTTTTATGAGCATTTTACATTTTATTAATATTTATTCAGAAACATCATACATGTTGACTTCATACATTCCTTCATATAAGAAAGAGGATTCTAAATTTTCAAAGCTACAATATCCCAAACAGAGAAATTCACAGAGAAAGTGAATAGACAGTTCAAAAAGGAAGGACAAGAACTACTAAACAGTGACCTGTACAAATTTACATGTAATAAAAAATGCAATTTTAAAAATAAGGGTTCATTTTTACCTAGAAATTTTGGTAAGGGAAATATTTAAATCATTGTATCCAATGTTGACAGATAATTCAGTAAAAGAAAATAATCTTTAAAACCATAAAAATTTTAATATATTTTAAAGACCTAGAATTCTAACTTCTAGATATCTATTTAAAAGAAATGTAAGGAAGTCTACATGCTCACACACACACACCCTGTACCTTAATTTACAATAGTGAAAAAAAAATTTGAGACAAAATAAATATACAAAAGTAGGTGGTATTTAACTGTAGGATGGTACACCTAGGCTTTGTAATATTAGGTAGACATTACAAATAGATATAAAGTTTATGTAATAATGTGAAAAAGAGATAATACAATGGGAAGCAGAAGCACGTAATCATATAAAAACATACCTCTGAAGAAAGAAATTTCTTTTAGCTAAGTTTGGATGGTGGGATTATGGATGTTTTTTCCTTTTTCTTTAGTATTTCTTTTTCAATACCATTCTGATAATTTAATCTTTAACTTCCTGGTGTGTTTATGCAGTCTTTAATAGTAACTGCAATTTTGACATAATCAGAGGAGTTGGGGAAAAGAAGAAAAGGATATAATAATTTCTCAAATACCTAAGCATCTGCATACGCTAAAAATGACGGAATGCTCTCATTTCACTTGCCATACAAACTTCAAAAATTTGTGGCCAAAACAAGAGCCATTTTTTTTCATTTTTTAATGTTAATTATCATAAATGCCTCTTTTATTCTTGAATGTAATAAAAGTTCACGGAATGCCTGATGAATTGACCCCAGCTGTGGATTGAGGCAGGGGTGGGGTGGGGTGGGGTGGGGGGTGGGTGGGGGGGGTGGAGAGGAGTCAATTTCATTCTATGTGACAGTACAACTCTCTAGAACAACTTCCAAAATAAAACCAGCAGCTAAAACAATATGTGAACTGGCCGTGAAGGTAACTAGACTGATCACACACTACCTCAGGATCCCCACTCTCCTACTTCTTTGTCTTTCTTAATCCAGATCCTGGCACAGAGATAATCAATAAATAATTTATTGGATAAATGCATTAATTAATGATTGAAGAGCAGTGTCTAGACTGGTCCATTTAAAACATGGCAGGTAACTTCTAGTGTCTGCTAGGAAATACTGAGTACAAATTCCATGTTTGGCAATTGTTTTTGAAGGGCTGGCTGCATTTAAAAAAGCAAACACAGGGCCTCCCTGGTGGCGCAGTGGTTGAGAGTCCGCCTGCCGATGCAGGGGATACGGGTTCGTGCCCCGGTCTGGGAGGATCCCATATGCCGCGGAGCGGCTGGGCCCATGAGCCATGGCCGCTGGGCCTGCGCATCCGGAGCCTGTGCTCCGCAACGGGAGAGGCCACAACAGTGAGAGGCCCGCATACCGCAAAAAGAAAAAAAAAAAAAAAAAAAAAGCAAACACCACCAAATGATCATAGACCCCAGTCTCTAGAAACTCAGGCAAATCTCATAGGCCAGCTTGACTCCTAGCTTCAAACTCAAAGTCTCCTATGATCCCATTCAAATTAATGACATGCTGTGTCCAGTTATTAATTATACAGCTGTTCCAAGAATGGCTAATGGCATTGCATAAATTGCATCCTCAAGGAGATTTAGGTCCTTCTGACCCACCCTTAGTACAGCACTGACCAGATTGTTCTTCAGTGTAATGTTCCATCAAAGTCAATGTTGCAAATATTAAGCATTCTAAGCCTTCAGATGGGACTTTTGCTCATGATTAGGGAACATGAGAAAGCCTAAGTACAAAGTAATTTGCAAGGTAATAACAATGTTTCTGACCCAGGTGATAGCTCAGAGGAAATTTAATTGGATAAAATTACCCCATTCCAAGAATAATACTTTGTACTTTATGTCACAATTATCATGTGAAGAACTTGAAGAGAGTTATGAATATTTAAACATCAGAACTCCATTTTGAAGGAGGTGGAATTAACATTACTTTACTGAGCCCAGAGAGGGATGGTTTCCTTTTCCAAAGCACACAGCAAACAGTCAAGAAATAACCCCCAATCTGCAGTGGCTTAATATTAGGACTATTGTTCCACCCTTTTGGAAGCTTTTCACTTCCATAACATATTACAGCTTAAATGGTCAAAGCCCCCCCCCCAAAAAAAGGGTTTTTTTTTCAGTGTATCTTATAACTGCCACGCAGGAATGCATTTCCGATTGTCAGAGTCAGAAAATACTTAAATCATTTCTCTTGAGCCCTTGAGATTTTAACTGGGAAAGTTCTGTTTATAATTAGTTTGCCTTCCCCCTTTCAGCTGTAAACATTTGGCATCAGCAGAATCAAATACAAAATTCACTAATCACTGGGGCTGGGAGGAATATCAAAAATAGAACCAAGTCATCCTGATTTCCAGATGAGGAGCCTCGGGCCCGGAGGTGGGAAGGATGGATAGAGGTCTCTGTTCAAATAATGAAGAGGCTCTTCCATTGCAGAAATGTCTCTAGTTGCAGAGAATGCCCCCACGTAGCTCCCAAGGCCCTTACTACATCCTTAGTTTGCTGGGCAATTGAACATCTGAGGTTGAATGGATGTAAATGATTTTGTGGCCAGGCATAAAAGTGAAACTGGTAGCAGAAAATCCAGCTTTTTAGCTCAGTGTAATTCAATGTAAAAGATATATCAAATCAGAGCTCGAGTTCTGATTTGACTGTTATAACAACCATCAATAGCCTTGAATGTTACCAAAATGAAAGAATGTGTACAAAAGCATCTAACCCAGTGCCTAACATAGAAGAAGCCCTCAATAAATGTTCCCCCTCGTGCTCATCCAGCCATCCGACTCCTTCAACCCCTCCTGGAGCCTGAGATCTAAAACTGCTTGATCCACATATCTATATGTACTTAAATACTGCAGAGCAGATTTTGTTTGTATTTGCAGAAGCTTCAAGTACTCTACCAGATGTTTCTTTAAAAGCTTATAAATTATTCTTTAAGCTTTCTTTTAAAACAAATAAACACTGAAATGAATATGTGTGCATTAAAGTTCATAATCAATAAAGTATGATCAGGAGTGGAGTTAGAGAAAGTGTATACCCACAAATGAGTTGGACTAACAGCTGTCACAGGAGCCTGTGTTTGGGAGGAAGGCCTGTAGATCCCCTAAAGATGGAGACCCTCAATTTTTAAGTGACCCCCACCCCCGACCCCAGTGAAATTCCTGCTTTGGGGAGATGAGTGAGACTCTATTTACACAGAAAGTGAATTCCTGTTTCTATGTGTTCAGTAAGCCCCGGGGGAATCAGAATACAGGAACGGAAGTCACATTTGTTGTTGTAATTGTTGCTTTTGTTTTGAGCCTACCTCTGCAATCCAGACGACCAGTGAATCACATGGAAATAGGTTTTGATGACCCAGTGATATTTCCTTTATTACACTATGTTTTAAATATCTGCCCATCAATTACAACATTTGAAATTCTGATGAGTAATAAAAATATGATGACAATGACGGTGATGATGAGTGGGTAATGTGACATCTGCTTAACCGCATTTGAAAAATAGAAACCATGACAAGGCTGATCAGCCTTGCTGTTCTCTTTTGGAAGATACAAAATGTCTAATATTTAAACCTTGGTCCCTCCCTCCCCCCAACATGACAGACTATTCAACCCATAATCAAAAGATTTCACTATATTGTAGGAAAAAATATTTTGGAAGTGAAACTATGTCTTTAATATTTCCAAGTAAAAGTATTCATATCTGATAAAAGCAATACTTTTAGATATGTCATATGCAAAAAGGGTACCATATAATTAGAAGTGAATTTAGACAGAAAGACAGAAAGATGAGATGTAAAAGCAGATAATTAGTGCACTGTTATAATTAGCAAATACTTCTCAATCCCATGGTAACTGTGCTCTGAAAAGGACTCCTGCCGATTAACTAATATTTCCTGAAACAAGTTTTGTTCTCTCTCTTTAAATGGAAAATTTGAATTGCTATCTCCTTGAAAACCATGCCATAATATCTCATACATTGATTTATGTCTATGTTATAGTTTTTTTAAATGCAAAAAAGGTATACTAACTATAAGAACAAATATTATATTTGTAGAATGAAAGATTATAATAAATCTATATAATAATCTTGTGTTCTATAGCTAATTTCAAGCATGATCTTTCAAAAATAGATATTATTTGTGCAACAAAAAATAACTTTGAAATCAGAGGAGCACACATTTCACACTGAGCATGGTTAATCAGTTCAAAATGTCTGGATGCTAGAAATAGTAAAACTTTCTGGAGATAGGTTCCAGAAGTTCAAATATTTGTAATTTTATAGTAGATGATAGGAGAGAAAGAGAAAATAACTAAAAAATTCAACCAAAAGGAAATGTTTTCTCATTTTTTTTTCAGGCCCTCCCTCCCAAATATTTAGCATAATGAAAGGATGCAGTTACAGAGATGTTCTTCCACTGATGCCACAACTCAGTACACAGCCTTTGATCCTAAACAGTTGTGTGACTTTAAACTGTATCTGTGAAATGGAGATGATAATAACATGTCCTCACAGGGTTTTGGGGAGTAAAGGAAGATTTTAGGCATAGGGGTGGTGCATGCTTTGCAAATTGTGAAATATTTTCTTAAACTAGGGACAAAAATTAAATTCTCAATTTTATCCCCGGACTTCAAAGACTTGATTAGGGCAGACAATTAATGTCACACAAATAACACTGTTCTAAACAGAACAGTGTAAAACCCAAAAGTTGGCAAAGTTTTACCAATTACAGGCAATAGAACCCAAAAGTTATTCAAACACTTTTCAGTCAATCTCAGATTGTCTGGGACAAGCAGTGACATATGGTGACATTAGTGAGAAGGGCAACCTGACAGCAGAGAGGAAAGACCGATTTATGAAGTTGGCAACAGACCTGCCTTTTTATCACTATCCCCAAAAATGTCAGCGACAATGAGAAAAGCAGGTAAACTATGAAACTGTTTTTGGACCTCATGTGTTATTAAAAGTCTCCCAGAGAACAGGGGTAGGATAGTGAGGGTGGCCTTGGTGTCTGGGTTAACTGAGTGTCTAAAGTAACTCAGTTAAAAAACAGACAAACAAACAAAAATAAAGTAACTCAGTTAACTGAGTGTATAAAATAAGCCTGAGCAGCTTCTTAGCTTACCTACAACAATTATTCAGATTTTTCAAGAAAGTATTCCTCCAGAGGGGAATCTGTTGTGCAATTGAATGGTCCCCTAAACACAGGGATGAGAACAAACCTGATTATTGCTCACATTTGTTCTGGCACATACAAGGTGTGATAGAATCTCTAAGACCACTTACTGTTCTCCGGAATCATTCTAAAGTAGTAAGTACATTAGAGATTATGCAGTGAGAACTACCCCATCCTAAAAAGAACAGGGTTTGTAGCTTTTTAACTGTGCCCATTTCGAATGATTGGGGTGGAAAGATTTTGATAAACAAACCCAAAGAAAACGATAGGCAAAAAAAAAAAAAAAAAAAAGTGCTGATTAATACCAGCAATAGGAATAGACATTTCTAGAAAGTGTTTTTTAATCAGCTCCCCGGTATGGGGTTAACCAACTGTGTCAGCAGAACTAAATTACAGACTCATAGGAAAGGAAAAAGCAAATAAAAAGAAGAGAATTTTGAAACACATTCAAACTCTTCCTTCTTGGGGTAAAAAGCTTCAAGCACTGAGGAAGGTTCATTGGTTGCATTTCAAACAAATAAGCCCTAAGCATTGAACGGGTAAGAGTATCCGAAAATATGTAATACTTTTCAGTCTAAATTAGCTTAGGATAAAAAAGGGTGCTGGCCATCTACCACAGAAATGCAAAAATAAAAACTAAAGTGAGTTAAATGCTCAAAGAAAAGGCAAAAAATGGTAACTGCCAAGTCAGAGAACTAACTGGCTGGGAGCATTTTGTTCTTACTGGGTCAGGGGCGTGGTTGGTCCCATGTCACCAAGGATCGCTGGTAGCGCAGTATAGCTGGGAACTTAAACATGGCTGTTTGACCTTCAAAGCAGTGGTTTCCAGAGCATGTGAAGCTCAACCACACTCCTCATCGTCCTGGGATACTGATTTAGAATCACGATAAAATGACAGTTATTAAAAGAGCCATAACTATCCACTTCCAACTTTGTGGTTTTTAAGTTCTTAAGTATTCTGGTTGTGCTAAGCAGTGCTTTTTGGTTTTGATTTTCCTTGGTTTTGAAGATGGTCAGGTGTTTATGTTGTTTCAATAAATTATTATTTCAACTTAATTCCATATTTAGGAAAAAACAAAGCAGAATAAAGGCTTCCAATGAATGGCATTTGGTTTGCTGAAATATGTAACTACTATTAGACATAAAGAAATGAAATCTAGGTATAAATTATATCTCGCTCTACAAATTCAGTGTGCAATGCTACACAGAAAATGTGAAATCAGGGAACTAGAGAAAGTGTCTCCAGAAGTTGCCTGGCCAGTGGAGAAAGAATTAAGTGTTTTAACCTCTAAACCACGCTAAAGAATATTCAGATAAAATCAAACGGTAACAAAGATTAATCCTATGCTTTAGACATCTTTCTGTTTACTTTAGTTCTTTCAGATGTACCTTTCAACAAAGACCTAAGTTGTCATTTTCAAACCTTGAGAGTAATATCTGGAGGTTACAGTGCCTGAAGGTATTAAGGAATTCTTCTGACACTTGATTTCCCTGTAGGAAGAATCTCAAAAGAGGGGGGAGTAGAGAGTGAATAAATTGAAAAAAAAAAGTCCAAAGTAGAAGCATTTATGTTTTCCTTCCTTGGAATATAAAGCACAGGAGTTTCAGATTTCATTATTTTGAAGGTTTTTGTGAGAAATTATTGTCATTTTTACAGAATCTAGTATAGTTTGCAAAAATTGCATATTATTATCTAAAATTTGGGCCTTACAAATATCTAAAATTGTAGTGATTATATTTCAAAATGCAGTCATGTAAAATGGAAGCGTCATATAGTTCACCAATATCAGCAAGTTTGCAGTTACAGGTTTACAAGATACAATCCCACTTGAAATACCGAAGCTGAATTATAAAACACTAATGATTTCTTCCTAAAATGAGTGTTTATTTTTTTCCAAGTCATTAGTGTTCACTTCTTTCTCTGCCAAATGCCTCTTCTTTGTGTTCAGCGTATGATATTTGTTGAACAGTACTCGGTCATGCTGAACATGGCATATTGAACAGATTTAAAATGACCTTTGGTCACTGCTTCCCAAAGTGGGGTAAAGATGATTTAGGAGCATGTATCCAAGCAAATTATTTTAAATGTATTATTGTATTTATTGTATGCTGCATTAGGAAAGATACAAAAGAAATCCTATGGTATAAAGTTTCATTTTAAAATACATTTATGTGTTTTATTTTAGCTGAAACTATTTTTTTTAATGAACAAGTAAATAGTAATTCAGAGGGCATTAAACAGGGCAAAACCCCTATGGTTATATGTAAATGGCTGAAGTCAAGGCAGGGAAACATTGCTTTAGGATAACCTTCTGCCATCCAACTCGAAATATCAACCTTTTAAAAATTTACTGTGAAATAGGTAATATTGCAATGTCTTAACACTAAACTTTTTTGATCATTATGAAGCTACACATTTCTCTGTGTCTAACTTTATATACAGAATCATCACTAAATACAAGAATCAAAAGTAGACTTACAGAACAAAATAACATAACCAATTCATTTTGCAGGTGATTAACTTCTTCAAATGCAAGCAGCCCGTTAGTGACTGAGTTATAATTTGCACCCAAGTGTACTCAGTCTCAGCTCTGCTGCTGAGCCTCACAGCCACTGCCCAGAATCCTGGCTGGGAATATTTGTAAGTACAAAGAGCTTTTTCTAATAGAACCGATTTCCAAAATTGTTCTCTGTTCCAGCCTACAATCACTAACTAGTTGAGAATAAAATACCGTATAGTGCAGTATGTCACAAAAGTCTGGGCTGAAATCCTCAAAAGATTTTAAACTAAAAGGTATGTGAATCAACAAGCCCAGTGCAATGGGCTTGTCACGAAAGCTAGGCTAGAACAGAACTAAGGTTTAAACCTGAAAGGGTGTTAGGCTATTTTTTGTTAATAGTCAATGAGTTAAAACAAAAAAACAAACAAACAAAAACAGTAAACTTCACAGAGTTTTGACAAAATAAATGCAGATGGCTGCAGATAATAAGCCTACAAGCAGGTTTTCTGTACCGAACACCCAAATCAAGGCAAATTTCAAGGTAACAGAAAATTTTAAATGAAAGGCTAAAAAATAATCAGGGAATGGGGAAAAACAGGTGATAAATAACTGATTTGTTTTCAGAGTCAAATTTGAAGCTAAAAATAAAAATATTTCAGAATTAGAAGTGACCACTCAAAAAGATATTTTGCCCATAAATGATACAGGATGCCTTTGCAAAGGGTTTGGTAGCCTGGGTCTTAGTTGTAGTGGGGTTCAGGAAAGCAGCGCTAAAGTGCTGTTTTTGTAAACTTGAAACCTAAACATCTCCATGAGTTACGATATCTGTTTATACTCTAAGAAGCTCCTTCTCACATCCTTAAAAGGCAAGCTGCTGTGGAGAGACAGAGTTAGAGGGGATGTTGTTTTTAATCCTGGGGTAAATAAGGCCTTGAACGTCCCGGCTCCTGCCCTGGGTGACCTGGACCAATTTTCTGCTTAGGGTCACTCAGTCACAGGAAGTCGAAGCAAAAGGCCTGAGTTGTTTGTTTGTTTGTTTGTTTGAGGGTTGAGGGTTGGTTGGAGAAAAGCTGAGCCTATGAGACCCCAGCAGCATCACCACCAAATACAAGCTCTCCTTTGCTTCTTTCTCCATGCTCTGTGGAAGGGTCTTCACAGAGCAACAAGTTCCCAGCCTGCTGCTCTCAGAAAGGGACTGGTGATGGACTCAGGGTTGGGGCAGAGGAGGAGGGAAGAGTCACCCCCCAGCTCCTAAACTCACTCACACACAGCCATCAACTTTACACTGCAGCTGCTTTTGACAGAAGATACAGAGGCACTGACCTCCAGTGATCTTAGGAAATAAGTCGGAAAGCCTTCTTCTGTAGCTGTGACTTTTTTTTTTAAGTGTTGGGGAATATATATATATATATATATATATATATATATATATATATATATACACATATATAAAGAGAATTTTGAGACACCCAGAAAAGAGAGAGAAGAAATTGGATAGGTCACTTAAACTCTCTCGGTCTCATCTTGCTCATCTGTGAAATGGGCAAATGGAACTAAATGCCCTGACTTAGCCCAAACATTCTCTGGTTCTTTATGGTGGGGAAGGGGCTGTGAAAAATGGGCCCAATGTAGACCGATCATTTCACCCTATTTGGGATGGTGACTCGCACTTCCCAGGATAGGATGGTCATTTCTGCGATGGCCTAGGGGACATTTTGTAAGAGGGTTGTACTGTTTGCCTCTGGCCTTAGTTCTCACCCCCCCCACACACCCACACACCCACACAAACATTTTCTTTTACTTTTCCCCAAAGGAATTGTTTGCGATTGAACAAGTGGAAGCATAAATAGCTGCGGAACTATTTAGGAAAGTCAATATGCAATTATGCAAAAGTCTATGATAAGGCTCCCTCGGAAGCAGAAAGCACCCGGGAATAAAGAGCGCGTTTCTCCTTCCCTGGCAAGGCCGTTGTGGAATGGCTGTTTCACTGTGTCCTGGGGACGGACAGGACTGGATCTGATTCCATCTCTGTCGCTTTCCTTGACTCTGTCTTTCCGTTACTGCCGCTCGCTCTCTCCCTCCTTGCGTTTCTGTCGCCGTCGCTCTGCGCCTCTCCCCTTTCCTTCCCCCTCCCTCCCCCCCCGCTCCCCGCCCTCCAGGCCCAGGGCGCGGGGTCCGCCGCCTCCCTGGGTGGTGTGAGCGCAGCGCGCGCCGAGCGGACGGTGCGGCGGGGAGAGGCCGCTGGCGGTGCCTCCCCTTCCACCCGGCGGCGGAAGAAACCGGGAGAAGGAACCGCATCCATCCCCACACAGTTCTCCCGCGGCCGCTAATCCCATTAGCGCACCTGAAATAATAACCTCGGCCACAGACGCGCGCTTGTTCCAGCCCCTCCAAGGGGTCGCCGCGGGCACAGGGGGCACTGGGGGGCCTGGGTCCCCGAAGGCTCCCGCGTCCCAAACAGACTCGCAGAACACACTCGGCCTCAGAGGCGGAAGCGGGAGACGGGCGGCACCCCGGGGCTCACGGCGCCCTTGGAAGAGCCGTCCAGGAACGGAGGCGAGAAGCTTCCAGAATTAGGCTAATTGGCAAGGGGCTGCGGGGTGAGCCCGTGTCCCCGAATCCTGATGGGGAGAGAGGCGCCCTCGGGTGCTCAGCCCCAAGAACCGGCAGACAGAGCCCGGTACCCCGAGTCGCCGCGTCGGGGTCCGCGGGTCCTTCGAGCTCCGGCTCCCGGGTCGCCACCCCTGCGGCGCAGACCTGACCCCCCTCCCTCCCTCCGGCAGAGGCTGGGGCGAACCCCAAAGGAGACAGGATCGCGGTCTAGAATGGTGGGAGGGGGTGCACTGGCAGGAGAGAAAACCTTTGGCTCCTTCCCGACGGTTCGGGGTCCCCAGGGAACACGTTTCCCCAAACCTACCCTCACCCCTCCCAAACCGCGGACCCCGAGCCCAGCCGGGTGTGAGCAGATTGGGGTGCACCCACCCCGGGCAGCGTATCCTGCCGGGCCCTGCACTCGCCCCGAGGAGTGTGCGCCCCCGGGGGTGCAGGCAGGCCCGGGGCTCTGGGTGGCTCAGCGCCGCGGGACCTGGCACCCCGCCACTCACAGGCGACAGGACAGCCCCGCAGAGCGCTCAGCGGAGGAAGGACCCAGTCGGCAGAGAGGCCCGGATGTGGCCGCAGATCTGCCACTAAATGAAGTTATCCTAGATGAGCTCGGAAGAGGGGAGTTTCTCAGGGCTGTGGGCTCGGCTGTGAACCGATTTCTTTGCGGCTTGTACGTCGATTTCTTTCATTAGTTGTAAGTTTTCAAATTGGCCCTTTCTCGCATAAATCGCCTGGAAACAAATTATGATTTTTAGCAAGCGTAACCAGAGTTTGACGTTAATTTTTTTAAAAAAGGACAAAGAAAGATGATATTTATTTTTCATTTTCAAAATAAGGGCACGGAAAGGTACCTTTTCAGATATTCACAAGTGAATAACTACTCAGCGGGCGTCCTTCAGTTTCTTCTAGTTCTTTCCTTCTCTGTTTTTCGCGCTACTAGAATTCTTTCTGAGCTGCAGAAAGCCTTCGATATTTTTCTTATTCATTCGATAACTCAATGAAATGTTGAAATATTTATTTTTGAATAATCAGTACGATTTTTGCCTGAAGGTTTTCACAAAATATGCCCCTTTATACAGTCCAGCATGGATGCTAATCATGACCAGTCTGGCTCATCCTGTTGCTTCAAAGGTAAACGTTTGCGTTTGGTGCCTGGGAACTTTCCCCAGCACTCAGTACTTCCACTACTAATTTAGAATTTATCAAACGCGTGAATACTTATGATTGGTTCCCATAAGACTCGTCTACGTTTTCCCGCTATTGTTAGTAGGGTCCTTGTTGTTGTTTTAATCTGGCCCATTGGAACCATATGGCATCTTATAAAATAAACTTTCACAATTCAGTTGATTATGCTGAAGTTGAAAAGACACCCACCACAGCCAGCACCACCGGCGTCCCCCATCCCCAATCACCGCCATCTCTGCAGACCAACTGAAACCATCCTGTTCTTTTACACTGCAATGCAAGCAATCTCACTGCTTTAAGTAGTCAGCGTCAGCCCAAGTTCTCTGACATATCCATATTTAACACAATATTTTAAAGTCATTCTGACATAATGCCACATCAAAATGTATATTTGAAGTAGATCATTGAAATATATCTGTGCATCAATAAAATGTCCTAAAGTTGTCTTCTTTTCACTACTGGGTTTTTATTAAAGAGCAACCTGATAACTAGTCATGTATTAATAGGTGTTTTTCTTTTTTAATGCAATAGGAATTTTAACTTCAGGAAAGCAGATAAACAGTTTTAAGAGGCTGGTACCCAAGTCTATGTCTCTTCCACCAAAATCAGCTTGACTTCTCCATATTTTATTGGTGTGGGCTTTATCAGTTCTCTAGAATAATTGTGATTATTCAGGAAATATGTTAATATCAAACAGAGGTCAAAGTTAGCTTCATGAATTTTTTTTTGGTACAAAGCTTCCATAATGCTAGAGCTCCATAAATATTTTTTAAATCATAACAAAAAATGTATGCAATATTTTTAAATGTTTAAGAGAACATCAAACAGTCTCTGTTACACAAAGGCATCTGACTGAGTTTCAGCCACACTTTCTCCCACATGTGGTCTCCAAGTGAAAACACTGAAGTTTCATATTTTCATCTAATAATGCCAAACGAGGAACTGCACTAAAATTTTTCTAATTACCAATTTCATTCTGTCCCTCCTAGAAGTACTTTTCTTGATTACTGAACAAGATTACGTTCTGAATTTCAAAAATTAATTTGTACATCCTGGATTACCTAGGCAGTAGACACATTTAACTTGACTGTCAAGCAAATTCACACTCAGAGCCAAGTAACTGCATGCACATGCACGTGCACACACACACACACATACACATATATTTTTTTCAGAGATGCCAGGCTTGTCCCACCATCTTTTCTTTTTCTTCCCAAACTGACTCTGTGCACCCGCACACATGCACAACTGTATTAAATGTAGGTTTTAGCGTTGTGCTTTAGTCCAGTGGTTGAAGTGTGCCTATACTTAGTATAATGTCCTAAACTTGGATTTGAACACACGAGTAGGCCACAAAACCTGTCCTGTGAGTCTAGGTTGGGTCCTGTGGTCCTCTCCTATTACTTAGCAGCACCAAATCACCCCCCCTCCCCCAAATACTGGACAAGAAAAAAGTTTCTTAAATCATAGAGACTGTAGTTTTTCCATTGTCCAGTAGACGGCACAAAAGATCAAGCCTTCAAATGTTGAACAATCCACCAAAGCTATTTGGTTTAGTTTGAAGTGTGTTTGAGTGTACTGTTCATCTTAAACAGTCAGCCAGCCTGTGTTGTATCTGTGAAACAGAGAAGCATCCCCAAACTTAAGAAAGCTCCACAAAGTTTTGAAATGTAGCGATGTGAAAAAGATTTGTATATCTGCTCACCAAAATGCTGCTTCAGATAACACAGCAACTGTTATAAATGAGGAGTTTGGAGGGAAATGTTACTGAGAAGTTTATTATTTAAGTTACCTTTAAAGAAATTAAACTGAGAAAAAGTACAAAGCATTTCATTTTTAATTATCTTCTAACAGATGAAGAAAATATTTGCAACCTGAACCTTCAAAATTCTATATTGGAATTTTGCATGATTTATCTATGCTTTTTATTAAACTTGACACACAACTCAGACCAGAAAATTAAGTACTGTATTTCAAATGGGCTAATGTATACATGCATATATAATACCCAGTAGAAAGGGGGAAGAAATTATCTAGAAATTTTGTGAATAGCTTTTGGGTATATCGGATGATGAAGCCATAAGAAATAACTTAGTTGAAACTTTGCCTCTCCTAAAGCAATGTGTGACTTTGGCTAATATTTATATTTTACTAAAAGGCTTCTATTTCCCTTTTCATCCTGCAGACGCTCCTTATGTAGAAGTAGGGGGAGAGGGTAAAGTGTGGGCTAATAACTCATTTCCCAGTTAATTTTATTAAGAATTTATAGCACTGTTTAGAAAGTTTTAAGACAACCATAAATTTTATTAGGAATATTTTATTAAGCCCTCCATTTAATTAATAAAAGACCTCTATAACTTCTGAAAATGTCAGAGCTAGTAATTATGTTAACCAGCGTAATTTTTCCCCCTCTAGAGACCAAAGCATTTTAATGATTTGAAATAGAAAAGTGGTAAGGAAAACACGCCCCCCCCCCAATTTTTTTTTCTTCACTTTTGCATTATCCAGCCCGAATATAGTGACGGGTATTTTCCCTGTGATGATTGGAGAGCCTCAGCTGACCTCTCATTGACTTCTGAACTGGACCCAGACGTTCTTTGTTTTCTGAAGCAAAATGCAGTAAACAAATCTCCAGGTTCTTATAGCCCAGATTGCTTTGGGGCACTTGATTAACGTCTTCCCTAATCCTGTCGGTTAACCCCCTTTCATATCACCTAACCAGGTTTCTCCCTGTTATAGACCTCTAAATAGTTTATTTCACTTTTCTCACAGCCACTCATTAGCTTTGACTTTTTGGTACCTTTCTCATATGGCATCCAGGCTCTTATCTCCAACATTCCACTATTATCTCTAGTAGATTTTAAATCTATTTTCTTTGAACTGTCTTTCCCTTCTCTTATTTCTGTTTTTTGAAATGCAAACGCTAATGTGGGATGAGATTCAGAGGATGAATGTTCTTGAAGAACAAACCCTAAGCCTCCAGCCCACAGGACAACCTGAAGAGTAATCACAACATTTTAACAGGCATCTTAAAGTTAGGTGGCAGATGATAAACCCTTATCATTCTGTGAACACAGCTGCCAAACTCGATTGATTAACAGGCTTTTGTTTATTCTGGGCTGGCAAATACACACACATTTTACCTTAAGAGGTGCCTTTTTAATTTCTGAGGGCTTTGGAGCTGACTCATCAGTGTGAACTTCGGGGACAAAAGCCTAATTCCGGATATAGGTCTTTCCAAAGACACGATTCCTTATAGGAAAACAGAGCGCTAGAGGGAAGTTCTCCCGGAGGACTGTACCATCAGCCTAAAGGGGCACTATTTGTTTTAAATGCCTCCTTGCTGGAGGGTCTAAACAATAGAGACCTAGGCCCCAGGCTGCCTCTTTTAAGTCCTCATTCTCTATCTTTGGGGAGATGCTCTAGGATGAGAAGGGTAAACTGAGTATGGAAGGCCCATGTTGAAAGAGCTAGGGGCAAGTGCCAGAACCCTTCATCAGGCCAAGTTTTTGCAAAATAAAAGTACTTTTGCCTTAGAAAGCAAGTATCTGAGATAAGCTAGAAAAAGGTACTGCCATAGAACAGCTATAAATATCAGTACTAGTTTTCTAAGATACCTAGAACTATCCCTTTACCCTTTTCTTTTAATAGATGATTAATTGCTGCCCTGCTAAAGGATTTTTTTTTCTTCTTTTTTTATGGCTATTATATTGCAACTCCAGAGGTCCTCTGTGCAATTTCTCTCAGCAAGCCCCAACTGTAATAACTGTTTGCTAATTGTAAAATCCTTATCCAGAATGAGGTTTGGGCAAACAATTTGTACTACTGTAATTACATTGTAAAAGTGTTTTAGTCTCTCGGTTGTTCAGAATTAATCTTATAAAGGCCTAGGACCATCGGGTTCACAGTTATACTTGGAAAGAAGGCGAGGGAAGGAAGACACTTTTCAAAGCTAATGAGGTTAGTTTAAGCCCACAAACTCAAACTATCCCATTCTTTAAGGAAAATCTGTTTGTCGGTAATTTAAAGTTGAAGATCATGGTTGAAGAGCATAATAGTCTTTTACTGCTTGAAGTTTGGGGTTGTGTTGGAAAAGGAGAGATTTACCTGAACCTTCTTTTTTTCCATCTCTGCTAGAAAACAAAGGAGAAAACTTACCGGAACGCATCAATACAAAATGCATTCTACTGTCAAAGAACTATCTATACCAGAACTGGCCTTTTCCACATTTGAAAACGTGGCCGCAGACTTGAGGTAACTCCAAACCGGTCGGCCACCTAAGTCTTTGCCTGAGAACCCGTAGGGCTGTTAAAGACTATGGTCCTCGAAATGTATTTCGCAGTAAATTTCTCTTGGTTAAATTATACTTACACAATCTCCTTCGCAGTTCATTTTAGGATCATAAACTTAGCTGTGCCCATGTCGGTGTTTGGCTTGACGCTCCCCTCCCCCCCCCCACTTCGTGCCCCACTACCGCCAGCCGCGCTGATATCGGGAGGGCCTGCTGGAGAGAAAGGGCTCACACCCCAGCGAGCAGCCGTCGGAAGGCGCTCAGGTGTTGGCCGCTGCCGGCTGGGGTTCCAGTTAGAGCTTGCAGGCGGCCGGCCCAGTTTGGTCTTCTCTGTAATCGGAAAAGGACTGCGTTGGCTGGCCCAGCCAGCGCAGCTTCCCAGGAATTAAACAGAGAAAGGGCCTTCCTGAGACCGGGAGGTCCCATCCTGGCCTGAGTTCTGTTTCCAAGTTCACGTTGGGGAAGGGCCGGGGGTGGGGGTTCGGGGTTGCCAGGCAGTGGCACAAAGGCGCTGGTAATTCACCTGGATCCTCTCGGCTCTGACACACGGGCCTGCCTTAACTTCCCGCGTGATGTGTCGAGGCGTTTGTACCAGAAAACTCTTACATTTTGCGATGGTGAAAAGTAAAAGATCTTAAAACTTGGGGTGTGGGGGGAGAAAGGAAGAGAGAAGACAGAGATGCAAGTGATGGGGGATCCTAGTATGAGGTTTTTTTTTAACAGTTGGAGCTCTTTCAAGGCAAAACGCATCCGAAGGCGTTGGGTGAACGTGTCAGCCCTTTGGGAACACATGGGGCGAGTACGGCGTCGGGGTGGGGGTGATGTGCGGGAGTCTGGGAAGGCTCTGATGCTCGGCTTTATGAAAACTCCACTATTGGGGAAACTGGGCGTTGACTCGTGAGAAGTATTAAAAGAAGCAATACATGACGCTTAGGGAGGTACGTGCGCTCGGTGGAATCTGATTCCAGATCTACGTTCTGATGCTCGCCCTGTGTCCCCTGCTCCTCGAAAGCCCACTCAAACAGAAACTTCAGTCCTGTCTCTCGGACCGATGCGAATTCTCTTTTAGTTTGCGCATTAAGAGTTGGCTTCAATACATTTGAGAACTCCTAATCTTTTCCAAAGAGTCTATGCGGATACGAGCCCCTAATCTTTCTCAAAACTCTTCCCCCTTCCTTCACCTCCCCCACTTTGGCTTGGTCTGCAGCTGGCGGGGTGGGATGAGGGTAGGGGCGATGGGAGCGAAGGGCCGGCTGCTTTGGGGGAGTCAGCCTTTTGGCCACAATCTGGGCGGGAATCCGGACTGGCAGTTTGCCTTCCCGGCAGATCGAAGCTCCCTGCTGATCGATTATTTGATAATTGATTTTCCCCGCAGCCAATAAGCTGCTGCCTTGGCGGGAGCGTCTCCTGATTGGCCGAGCCCTCCTCCCCGGCTGCCTACCGAGATTTGGGTGAGCTCATTTTCCACTCGACCGCAGGGGGAGTTTTCTGCGAGGTTTCAACTAGAGGGAGAAAAAAAAAAAAATCGTGCTCCGAGCCGAGCGAGCTGCGAGCCCTGCTCCGGGATGTGAGGTTTCCAGCCTGCTGGTCGAGCTGCTGAGGCTGAGCCATCTCGACAGATCAGAGCCGGGCAGGCAGAAAAATAAAAACGAAAATAATAAATATAATAATATACTAATAAAGGGCAGGTTTAGAGTGGGAGAATAAAGAAAAGGAATTTTTTGTTTGTTTAAACCGGAGAATAGGTATTGAAAGGGAGAAAGTTCAAATTAGTGGCTGGTTGGGGCCTCCGAGTTGTGGGTAGGGGCAGCTTTTTGTCTGAAATCTCAGCCCCCGAAGTGAATTTATTTTTTATTTTATTTTTTATTTTTTGGCACTGGGAGTTTTCCCTGAGCCGGACTGGGGATCGGAAAGAGGAGTGGGGGGAAGAAGGGCACGGGGAGGAGAGCGCGGGGCGTCGCCGGGGAAAGAGCGTGGCCGAGGCCGGAGCCCCTCGGCGCCTCGAAGACAAAGGCAGCGCGGCTGCAGCCCCAGCCGAGCGCGCCGACCCCGCCGCGCCGCGCCCTGGGCGCACGGCCGCCTCGCCCGGAGCGGGTCGGAGAAAGAGCCTCCCTCCCCGCGGCTCCCTAGCCCGGGCTCCACCCGCGAGGTCTGAGTGCCCAGAGCCCGCGTCGGGTTTCGCTTTCCGGCGATCATAAATAGCTTCGTGTTTGTAAACAGGCGCTGGGGGCACATTCCCGGCTCTGGGTTCATTGTTCCCTCCCTTCCTCTCTCACTTTGCGCAGGACGCCGGGGCTGGGGGCTGGAGGCCTCCGGGACTAGGAGGTGGGGGCATCCAGATCCCCAAAGTGAGAAAACGAAAGCATTTCCTTTCCTTGGGCCGGGTGTCCACCTCTGACAGCGAAAGAAAAAAAAAAAAAAAAAAAAAAAACAAACACAACCTCTAAGGTGGATCTGCAGAAAGCCCCAGCCATCTCCACCCCACGTTCTCGGGACTTCTTAGCACAGCCTTTCCCAGCCCTGCTCCTGCGCCTCCTCCTCTTCGCTCCTGGTTTGACTTTTCTACGTGGTGTGTTTGGTTCTAAGAATCCACTACTTTCTGCACCAGCCCCTCTCCGCCCCGAAAAATACTGGCAGACCCCAATAATTTCGAGGAAAGTCAGGAAGTCAATCCACGGAGCCCTGTGCAAAATAACTCCCGTTGCTGCCTGCCCCGCTTTTATTCCCAATCTATTTCAAGAGAGCTTTGGAGAGAGAGTCTGGAGGGGGAGGGAGAGAAAAGAATACGGAAAATAAAGCCGGAGGCCGGGGGCTACTACCCGCGCTTGTGCGCGTGTGCCCTGGGTGTGTGGGTGTTTGTGCCTGGGCGTGCGATTTAATGGAGCGCCTCTCTGCCTCTCCAGTGCGGCCAGAGCTCGCTTCGCGCACCCACCCCTGCCGAGGAGCCTACTTGCTGCAGCCCAATGCATTGTGTAAGACGCGACCTGTTATGGCCACCACTACTTCCGGGTTCTAGCATTCTGGTCGGAATCCACCTCTCCGCCTGTGCAACACACACTTTACACACGCACGGGGACTGCAAGCGGGCAGCATCGATCGTGGCTCCTTTAAGACAAACTCAGACAGACATTTTTTTTTAACCCTCCTCCTCTAATCTCCCTCCAGTGCAGCAGTTGCAAAGAGGGAGAGAGAGAGAGGGAGAGAGAGAGAGGGGGAGAGAGAGAGAAAGAGAGCGAGCGAGAGAAGAGAAAAACTGATTAGGAATTAGGACTGATTCAAGGGAAGCGAGCGCTAGGGCTTTGTGCATTTGAATATTAACATTTGAGGTGTTCTGACCAGAAGAAGACTGAGCGGATGATCATTCATTCACCACGTTGACAACCTCGCCTGTGATTGACAGCCGGAGTGGCAGAAAGCCATGAGATTTGGTAGTTGGGTCTGAGGGGCGCTTTTTTTTTTTTTAACTGATTTTTTGGGGAGAGAAGATCTGCTTTTTTTTTGCCCCCGCTGCTGTCTTGGAAACGGAGCGCTTTTATGCTCAGTGACTCGGGAGCTTTGCTTCAGGTCCCATAGACCGAAGATCTGGGACCAGTAGCTCACGTTGCTGGAGACGTTAAGGGATTTTTCGTCGTGCTTTTTATTTTTTTTTCCGGGGGAGTTTACGTATTTGTTTCTTTTCACACTGGCCTTAAAGAGGATATATTAGAAGTTGAAGTAGGAAGGGAGCCAGGGAGGCCGATGGCGCAAAGGGTACGTATTAAAAAACAATTGTGGAACTCAAATGTGAGGTTAAATTGAAACGTGGCTGAAAGACACTGCTAAAAAGTTTCCTTTTTTCTCTGTCTTTTTGAATGAGGCTCCTAAAGCCGTGGCCTAAAGCGAGAGGATTTATTCAATGCATTTGTAGACTTATGTATATTAACATGTAATTGTTAATTCAAGTAATCAAGTTTTCTATATATTCCTAACCAGCAGCTATATAAATAAAAATACAAGCTCGGGCAATCATCTGTTTAAAAAACAAAAACAAACAGCGCTAGATACCTAATGTTATATAGCGTGAGCATTCAAGGAGCAGAAGTTTAAGGCTAGTTTTAAATTAAAATAAGCAGCTAGAAACTTCTGATATGTTATTGATTATGCTCATCTTTAATATCACTGAAAGTATTTAGCATTTTTAAGCAAATAACTTTGTCACAGTACAACGGTTTTGGGGGTCGGAAAGCATTCATCTTTTTAAAGTAATTTTAATGTACATGGTTTTTTATGCAAGGTAATACTTTGTAAGTTTTTCTTAGAAGAGCCCTGCACTAATTGGATACTAAGCACACAACTACTCACTTTAAAAATGCAATACTAATTTCCCCAATATTCCTATTTGAATGGAAATGTAGTGAGAGTAAAGTGAGACAATGACAACCCAACAGAGGTAGTTTCTTAAAAGAAAGGGGGTCTACAAAAAGCCTTCCTTGCATAATTTGTGCCCTGGCCCTCAAAGCCCTGTTTGCAAAAGAAAGTTACTAGGCTGACACATTTTTTCTTTACTCCTTTGGTTCAGGCAAATGTCAGCGTTCTTCCAAACTCTTTTCACACCTCTGGCTTGAAGGAGATGAAAGTGGCAATTCCTCTTTTCTTTGAAAATCATTTCACTCTCGGCGCCTCCAAATCTTGGGAAAAGAACATGCCTGAAATGAAGCAAAGAGGAAAACCTAAATAGCTAAATTTTGCACACAAAAATAATGACAATCTGAAAGTAGTTTTTCTGGAGAAGGAAGATGGGGGGTGTTGAATGTGCATTTACTTTTAAATTTGCTTTAAACCTGATGATTAACATTTAGCTCACAGACATCTAGTCTAGGGGGAAAGTTCATAAGAATAGAAAAAATAGAATAACTGCTCCAACTATACATTTTCTTTAACTTGAGGGGAATATTGCCCAATTCTAAATTCAGCCCCGATGTTGAAGAGAAGCTACCCTTCTCTGAGTTTCACTTATAAGGGAGCCAGTTAGTTTTGTATGATTTAGCAGAGTTTGTCTTGGAGAGCAAAGGAAATGCAGTGTCTTGCAGGACTGCCTAACCCCACGCTGGCAGGGAAATAAAATGAGAAGCCTGTCTGAATTCACGTGCTTGGCTTAGCTGTTCCCATCGTAACTTTTTTTTTTTTTTTAATTCCCCCTGATGGGAAGGGTCTGTGAAACTAGGCGGGTTTGCTGTACGGTCCTGGCACGTTTTATTATTGTGATTTTGAATTTCCTCCTCCAGAGACGTGCGTGTTTTACCTTCTGCCCTCCGGGAGAATGCCTCCCTTTCTTCCTTCTTTCTTCCTTCCTTTTTTGCCAAAGGATCCTGAATTTCTGGCTAGTTGATAGGGACACAAGTTAGGGCAAGACCATTCCATCTAGCCGAGTCTTACCGAGAATCCTAGAAATTTTACTTCTAAACATATTTTTTTTTAATGAGAACTCTCAACTTCAGAGATGCAAGGCCACCGAATTCGGGGTTGAAGGATCCAGCTGGACTGACATTATATAAGCTCCGTGCCCTGCCGTTCCCCCATTTGCCTGCCTGGCCTTCTGAACCTGTTTCTCTCCTGTTTGTCATGCAGTACGACGATCTACCCCATTATGGGGGCATGGATGGAGTAGGCATCCCCTCCACGATGTATGGGGACCCGCACGCGGCCAGGTCCATGCAGCCCGTCCACCACCTGAACCACGGGCCTCCTCTGCACTCGCATCAGTATCCGCACACAGCTCACACCAACGCCATGGCTCCCAGCATGGGTTCCTCCGTCAATGACGCTTTAAAGAGAGATAAAGATGCCATTTATGGGTAGGTACGACGGGCAGGCTAAGCAGTTGAGAGGCGATGCTTTCTCTATTTCCCTTTGCCCTCAGTAAGAGGAAAGCCAGAGCTCTCTGGATTGGAGGTACATTATTCGGTGACTTTTCATTCGCTTTGCATGAAGATTTGGGGGAGGCGGCCTGCCATCCCAGACGCCCCCCCACCCCCCATCTCCGCACACGCTCCGCGCCAGTCCAGCGCCCCGCTCCGCCAAGGCCATGCCCGCGGAGGGGTCGCCGTGCAGAAGTTGCCAAATGTCCCTCGTCCCCCCAGACCCCGGCTCGGTAGCTCAGCGGGTTGGAGTCCTCACTCGCTTGACTTCGCAGGGAGAGTGTTGGAGGTTTCTAAACGTAGGCGCCTTTGTGTTGGAACGAAACTTTTAGTTTAAAGGAAAATCTTTTAAGCCACTGATTGTTCTGACTTGCTAAGTTTACTCAGCCACCGTATGCTGGCTCTGCCACCGCACAATAAAATCAAGGCAGGCCAGTTGCAGGTCAGGCAAGGGGGAACATGCTTTGCATTTAGGGAGTTTGACCACTGTAGTCAAGGAGAGGGGCTCGCTCTGAATTGTCACAGACCTTAAGAAACTTCTAGCCATTTTAGGACTTTGTGTTCAAAGGCGAAACCTGCAGGATTTAGAAGTAGATGCGGGGTGCTCTCGGGTCGGTGTCGTCTTCCGCTGCAGTTCACACCGTGTTCTCTCGGGCCCTTGGGTTAGACCCTGGATTAGCAAAACCCTCTGAAAGTCACTTGTGCCTACTGTGTGCTGATGTATTGGGGGACCTCTTTTTACTTTGCAGCCACTTTTATTTTTATTTATTTCTTCTTTTGAAAAAAAAATCAGGCAACACTGACCCTCCCTGGCTGAAAACCCTTTCTGCTTTATCTTCTGGTCCCTTGTGCGATGGGCTTGTTTAAATCCCAGCGTCCTCTCCGCAGTGTCGTTAACTGCAAATCGTTTAGGCTCCGGGGCAGAACATTTGGGGAAGCTTTTTGAAAAGGACCCCAAACTGTTAAATTCCCAGCTGGGCTGTGAGAGCTAATAAAAGACTTGAGACACCTCTTTGGGCATTAGAGGAGGCTTTTTTTTTTTTTTTTTTTGGATGGGCTGGGATAAGCGACATCTAGGCCCCTCGCAATACTAGCTGCTTTGCCATTACGCAGGAACAAAAATGAAAGGCTTGACCGCAGGAACATTTGAAGGAACTTTCTTTGGGGGTAGGTGGGGACCATCGGCGAAGGGAGGGAGGTGTGCAGGGAGCCAAGGAGGAGCCCTCCTGCTCTCCGAGAGCCGTGGGGTCGGGATCGGGATATGCAGTCCTCTGACAGTCGGTCGCACAACCAGAGAGGTCCTTTCCCCAAGTTAGCTGAGCGCCTGCCACCAAGATCCCCAGAGCCTTGGGCTTCGCGAGACGGCCTTGGAGGAACCCACTTGAAAGAGCTTTCCCACCCCCTGCGCCCCGCGCCTTTCCCCCCAACCCCCTGCAGGTCCTGGATGTGCAGAGGAGGGACGAGGGCCGGTCGGGGTGGGAAACTTAATTCAAAATGGCTGCTGGAACCGCTTGGGTTTTATTCTTAGCAAATGTTACCAATTTCTCCGGCCAGATATGGTGAACCGATCCTCAGATACGGTCCATGGCTTAGGGCCTCCGACTTCGGGGGCCCAAGGAGGAAGGGGAGGTGAGCAGTCACCTGGGGGCGCGGGGGAAGGGGAACAAGTAGATGACAAAATCAGGGAGGGGGTCCCCGCCTTGAGCTCGTCCTGCTGTTTTTCTTGGGCGCCTTTTTTTCACTGCCGCGGGACTAACCATTGTGTTGTTTGTGACTGTTGTATTTTCTTGCAGACACCCCCTCTTCCCTCTCTTAGCACTGATTTTTGAGAAATGTGAATTAGCTACTTGTACCCCCCGCGAGCCGGGGGTGGCGGGCGGGGACGTCTGCTCGTCAGAGTCATTCAATGAAGATATAGCCGTGTTCGCCAAACAGGTCAGCAAAATCAATGTTTCAAAAGTAAAAGAAAAAAAAAAAGAAAAAGAAAGAAAGAAAAGAAAAGAACCTCCCTCCCTCCTACCCAGCACATTTGCAAAAGTAACCAGCGAACAGTCCGCCCTAAGCCAGGCCTGTTACATTTTCTCTGAGCTTTTCCTCCTAAATGAGTGTCTTTGCGGACGCCTGAAAATCACCCCAGTTCTTACCCACTCCTGCCACCTAACCCGACGCAGAAAGCTCAGTCTGTAAAATGCAACCCCAAAGCCCACGCGCAGGAGCTGCCTTGGACTTGGCGAGCTGGGCAGCGATCTCTTAGAAGCACAGTTGCTGGGAGAAGTAACCCTGTGCTCTGGGCTTGTTTTCGGATTCTTTGACTCACATTGAAGGGTTCTCGGTGTCACAGAGCCTCTCCCGGAGGTTACATCCTGCCCCCGACAGTGTAATGAGGCAAGAAACTAGGAAGGCGACCAGATTTCAAATGTTTCTTTCTCCCCCCACCCCTTCTCACTTGTATTTAGATTCGCGCAGAAAAACCTCTATTTTCTTCTAATCCAGAACTGGATAACTTGGTAAGAGCGGACCCCTTACTTCCCTCCTCCCACCTTCCCTCCCCCCCCCAAAAAAATACCCCTCCTCCCAAGCTTTACTTTGAGAGCCCTGAGGTTTCTAGACCGGTCTTGCCCTATCTGCAAGTGGGCTGCAGAGGTTTCCATCCACTCGCAAGTGGTCCGGGACAAGGTCCCGGGGAAATAAATTCACCTCGAGAGGGGCCGGGCAAGCCGGCGCGGGGAAACGCGAGCTTTGTTTTTTATGACAGCCGGGCAGCGCGGCTCTAATCAGCCCGGGGATTTATCTCCGGGCCTGTCAGCGTGTGTGCTTAAACTTTGCGGACTTCCCAGCCCTCAAAGTCGCGTCATGAGGGCAGCGACCGGGCCAGAGGCCCCAAACTACCAGTTTATCTGAAAGGTGTGCAGAAGGTGGCAGAAAGTTTGCAGTGTGAAAAGTCACAGTCTGGGGACTGTTGGGAATATTTTCCGTGCACTCCTTGCAAGGAAACACCTAGTCGAGGGATGCGGCCCTTTGGGGGTGGGGTAGGGGCAGTGGGGCTGAGAAAGGGGGGGGAGCCATGGGGGAGGAGAAGGTTTATGATCCCCCCTTAGATGCTTGGTTGTTGTTTTAGCTATTTTTTTCTTCTTAAGAAATATAAACCTCTAGATGGTACCCACTCGCTGCTGTTAAGTTTTAGTGTTATTGCCATAAATCAAAATAACCCTATTTGGGGGGCAGGGGGAGGCTGGCGATGTTAGAGCTGCAACAGCCAATTTTCTGCAAACTAGGAATGGGGCGCTCATTCTTTTTGTATCTTTGCAGATGATTCAAGCCATACAAGTATTAAGGTTTCATCTGTTGGAATTAGAGAAGGTAATTTCTCTAGCTTTTTCTCCTTTTGCTTCCCCCTCATGGCCAAACACACAGAGGGGGAGGGTTCAGAATGGCTGAAGTTCAGGCTTCTGAGACATTTGCATAAATGACTTTCTTTCTGGTAATTAGTGTCAAGGCCAATCTTAGCGTCCATTTCTCTTTGCAGTTTAATTACAATTTTAGCCACTAAAACCGGGATCACAAACGCCCTAGCCTTGTATTCATTCTTAATACCTTGCTGGCTTTGTATAAATAGTTGCAATTCTAGGCATCCCCTTTGATGTTTAGAATGCTGTTGTGAGTTTGCTTGCAGGTTATATACCTCTGTGGTCTCTTCTCTTCTTCCTCCTCCTCTTCTTTGCTACCTCTGAGGGGGAAAAGTTTTGTTTAGTTTTAGTGAGTTTCTGGAAGACAGTCTGAGAGCAGCGGCAGGTCAGACACAGGGGAGAGGCAGAGGGGGAGGAGGCTAAGGAGGCAGGGAGTCTGGAGGAGTGGTGGGGGAGGCACTTTAACCGTTTTGCAGAGACAAAGCAGAGTTGATAGTTGTGTCAATTTCTTAAATCTGAGAATCCTGCACACACCCCACCTTCACACTCAAGAAAGGGTGTGGGATAATGTGATTTTGCTAGCTGTTCCATAAATCTCAGCAATAAAAACTTAATGCATTGTAATTCAAACTAACATTAAATTGCAAGCACAGTGGGGTTTCTTGTGAATTTTTGCATGTCAGTGATGCCTGGGTCCTGTAAGAGACCACTCCACTTATGCCTAAATATTTTGAAGCATCCTTTTTCCTTTTTTTTAAAAAATCAATTCGATAACTTTTTGTGGCTGTAGGGTTTTCCCCCCATATCATGAGTCTTTTTTTTTTCAAGGAAGCATCATAAAATATGCTTCTTATAGATATATAAGAAGATATATAATATGCTATAGATAGAAACCCTAATGACAAATGTTACAGGGACTTGGGTTTTCAGGCATATATCCTATACCAACACAGTATTGGTCCTTTGGAGATATATATATATATATATATATATATATATATATATATATATATATATATATAAATTTTTTCTTAGACATGTTGGAAAAGGATTTCTGATAAAGTAACTGGACGAAATTAAATAGTTTACCTTAAATGTCACCCACGCAGGTCACCTCTCTAATGGCCACAGCCCCGGGAGCCGATGAATTTAACACGGGTGTTGAATATGTTGTAGCCTGTGAATCATCTTGTCACTGTCAATTTTCTGCGATATCTCTATTTTGCAAGAAAAGAAAGTTACTCCTAATTCTGGATGCGTCTGAGGGTCTCTGGAGGACAGTTGCCCTGTGTTTCCCCTGTTTAGAAGTTTGGATCTCACAAGGGGGGTGGATTGCACTTGTCAATGTCATTTATGGACTCCTGATTATATTTCCATTTTTTAATTTCTGTCATAATGTAGGTACACGAATTATGTGACAATTTCTGCCACCGGTATATTAGCTGTTTGAAAGGGAAAATGCCTATCGATTTGGTGATAGACGATAGAGAAGGAGGATCCAAGTCAGACAGTGAAGATATAACAAGATCCGCAAATCTAACTGACCAGGTATGCGCTTTTCAATTTCAACATCCCTGGGAGAAAAACAAAAAATCTGTATGCATATTGCTTGCTGGGTCACTACCACCTCCTTTTATTATTTGCATATGATTAAGTCCCTTTTAGATACATTTCCATCGAAATGAACATTTTTGAATAATGTGGCTATTATTGCTTCATTAAGGCTGGCTCTGGGATTCGACCTGGAGAGATGAGCTTGTAAAAGCTTTGCCTGCAAACTTGACCTGTTTCTTGTCGGTTTTAATTTTTGTCTTTATTTTATTTACCCTCTATAATAATGGGAGTGTTAACTGCCAGTGACCGCCTCTGATTGTAGGGCTTTGTTCTGGAGCATTTTTTCCCCCTTCTATCTCGAAGAAAAGAAAAGTGTAGGGTCTGCTTATTTCTTATTTTATTAGGAATAAACCCAAGATAGGTGGTCTAAGAGAGACAGGGAGGGTTTGAAATCTAGCAAATGCTGGCTATTTTCTCCCTGTCTATACGGTTCATTAGCCTGTCTTGTCAGTTTTCCTCGGCCGAACGCTTCTAGACCTCACTGAACATTGCTTTGTGCAGTGCTCGCTGCAAGCTCGCCCATTTTATTGTACTGAATAGAAAAAATAAGACCAGGCCGAGGTTATAAAAACAGATAAATATGGAGTTTCTCCTCCTCCTTTCCACTCATCCTTCAGCTGGTACGTGCTCTGGGCCCTCTGGGTTGGCAGCTTTTGGAAGTGTCAGCGACAGGGGCGCCCCGGGACTCCCTCGGTGTGGCGGGTGGAGGACCTCGCGCCGCCCTGCTCTGAACTGCCGGCCTCTGCTTGCCTCACCCCCTCCTCTCTCGTCCTCCCTCCAGGCCCTTCTTCCGCTGCTTTGCTAAGTGGGGATGACTTTTATTTGGAGTTGCTGGGGGGGAATTTCTCTCTCTCACCCCAACACCGATGTTTGCTCCCAGTCTCTCTCTCTCTCCCCACCCCTCTCTCTCTCCTGTCGCTGTATCTCTGGATTGGTTCAGAGGAGTTGCAAAAATGCACTGAAAGTGAAAACGTGAGGAGTGGGTGAGATGAAACAGGGCTCAGGACAGCGCTCGGTTGCAAATTGTGGCACCGCGTCTAAAGATTTGGGTGGTGGGCCTCCTGTGCCTCTCCACCTATAAGTGAAGGCCCAGAGTTGTTTCTCTTTCTGACTTGGCACGTGAGCCCCGTCTTGGGGGAGAGAGCAGCCTGCCTTTGTTAGGCCAAAGGACAGCCAGTCATGCAGAGTTTTCTTTGCAAGCTCTACCATGATCACGGTTGGCCAGCGGCTGCCTTGCAGACTCCTTGCCGGAATGCCCGACTCCTCGGTCTTGGTGTCATCTTAAAGTTTGCTTCTCTCCATATCACCCCCTAAAAAAAAAAAAAAAAAAAATCCCAGCTTGGATTTCTCTGGGTAACCCCGCGGCAGAGGCTGAATTCCTCCTTTTCCCACGAGGAGTGGAAGGCAGGCAAAGCTGAGATTTAAAAGCGCCAACGCGCCGGGTCCTTCCTACTATTTGGCGAGTTGCACACTTTCGGCAGTGTAGACAACACTCGGAACAGGCAGCCTGCGCGATCCTGGAGCGTCCCCACCGAGGTGGGAAACCTGCAGGCGGCTCCGGGTCCCGGCCCCGCCAGCTGCCCGGCCTCCCGCCTGGTTCAGGCCGCCAGGCCTCACCCCAGAGCTGTTAAATGCAGATTCCTCCCAGGAACCCTTGGGTAACTGCTGTTGAATAAAAATTGTAATCCAACAAGCCTAACTAGAAAATGGGATTCTAAAAGCTCTGGAGTGCTGGGTACATAAAGCTATCTGAGCAAATTACAAGAATCGCTTAGGGGCATGAATGAAATCAACACTTTAATTGCCTCCAAAATGAAGATTTATACCCCATTTTCTCATCGAATCATTATTTTATTAAAGTCAAAGATAAAGGACCAGAGTTCGGGGTGTTTTGGGGGGGATACAAAATTGATAAAACATCATTCAGTTCTCCCCCTACTCCTTAGGTAAACTTCTGTTACTCAGTTACCTTTATTTGAGATATGCAGATTCGTAGGCAGTGGTCTTGGATAAAAATTCGCACTTTATTCACCTCCCCACCTATAAAATGAGCAGTGTGCGTCCCGCTCCCGCCGCCTACATGTGGGCTTCGCAGCTCTGGCTGAGCTCATGGCACCGTTGGCCTGTGCGCGTGGGCGCACTCGCGTGACCCCTCGGGCTCACCGAAGTCTCCGCTGGTTGTAGGGCAGCAAACCCCAAGCCTGTGCTTTGGAATTGTCTGCTTCCTTGGAGCCAGGAGCGAGAGTGCCTGGGCTCCCTTTGGGGAGGGGCGCGCAGAGCGCGGGGCGCACGCGGGACTGTGCCTCGGCCGCGGGGGTGGAGTCCCCTGTCCTGGGAGTTGGGGACGGAGGGACGAGGCACTAGGGCCGCCAGGTGGGCGCCAGTGCTCCCAACTGGAGCCGGCTCGCCGGTCCCCGGGGGCCGGGCCCGGAAAGGACGGCCTCGCCACCTGTCTGCGAATGCGGCCCAGCCAGTCTGAGCCCCGGTGGAGGGTGCGCTGCGGGACTGGATGCTTCAGGTGTGGTACGAGCGCGGGGCCTCGTTAGCTCATTAACCCCTCTGTCTCTAGGGCCTGATGGCTGCGCGGTTTATTTTACTTTACTTTGCTCCTCGGAGGGCGCGAAGGCTGCCGCCCGCGCGGGGACTTGGGATCCACGACTTTGATACCAGCCGGTTTCCCGGAGGGCTAAGTCGGCGGAAATCTACTTGGCCTTGTAGTGTCGTTAGTTTGGTGGTACTTTTTGGTTTTGTTTTTTTCTTATCAGATTAAGACACCAGTAGAAGCCGTAATCCCGCTCCCACCCCACTCTCAACTCCCTGCCCCCCACTCCCGCTCCCAGACTCCGAAGTCCCCAGGCCCGAGAGTCACCTCCCGCGGGCGCAGGCCTCCCGGGCGCCCTCTCCCGACTGCCGCGCTCCCCGCTTGGCACGGACGCCCCCGACGCCCAGGGCCTGGGAGCAGCGGGGGGCACCGAGGGTTTCCGAGCCTCGGCAGGGGTGATGGCCCGGCTGAGACCCCGGGAGCGGGCGCAGAGGGGGCCACAGTGCGAGGCGTCGAGGCCAGGGTTGAGCCTGGTTGGCGATGGAGAAGTAAGCAGGGCGAGGGGAGGCGGGGCGCGAGTTTGGGGGACCCAGGGTGGAATTGGGGGCGCCAAGAGGGCTACGCGGGGAAGAATCTGGCTGCCCAGTCGCTAGACTTTAGGCCGCACTCCAGGAGGGAGATATCGAATTAAGCCTTCCTTCCCAGGGCTGTTTGTTGCTCGCCACTCCTTGAATCTAAGCATTTTCCATTTCCAGGAGGGGTCGAGAGAGGGAGTGGAGAGCGGAGCAAGAGTCCCCGGGCCCTGAAGGCCACCAGCCGAGGTGGCCTGGCCTGCTGGTAGCTTGGCCTGTGCTGGGGCGCCAACCCGGGTTCTCCTACAAGCAGTGGGAGGCAAAGAAAAGGTCCCTTTGGATTACAATTTTTATTCAATAGCAGCTCTCCGGGGGGTCCTCGGCTGAATCTGCATTTAACAGCTCCTGTGCAAGGGCTGGCGGGCTGCACAGGGCGCCCTGTTGCCTGTTAATCCAGATTTGTCTCTAATATCTGGGGAGAAGTAACGTGGCTCGCGGAGATGGAACCAGAAAGCCAAGCTCGCCAGGCAGGTTAAACGCCAAGTGCTGCTGAGCTCCCCGGGGAGGGGGGACAGCCGCCGGGGCTGCGTAGCCCAGGCTGGAAAGCGCCAGGCTTCTGGGCCTTGGGGATCAGGGGCAGCCCTGAGTCAGTGCGATTTGGTTCCCCAGTGGGCCAGGGAACCCAGGTGGCGATTGTTTTATTTGAAGAGTCCGGAATGTTGTTTCTGAAGCATAGTTTGAGATAAAATTCTTAAAACTGAACTTGATCGAAAGCACCCCTCCCTGCAAAAAGTGTGATGGGGATGCCTCCAAGGGAGATTTAAGCCTTCACTTTTGGGGAGGTGTTACTAAGGGATGGGGATGGGGAGGCCTAATATTCTTGATGTATTAGATCTGCTGCTTTAGGGAAAGAAAAAAATAGATGCGACTATGGGATATTTACTAATACTAGGAATGCAAGCAATTTATTTTCATCCAATAAGAAAACTGGACACAAACATCGGGGGATAGGAAAATGGTCCCTTTGTCAGTTTGTTTCTAAATGCTTACACATGGACACATCTTATTTAGGTTGTAAGTACTTTTAGGGTCTCAGTTAATGCCTTAATCCTTGGAACCTCTGTGTCCACAGGCCTTGCAAGTGATGGGGTCTTGAAACCATCTAACTTTATTTTGATTGTTGTTGTGAGTCATGGAAGGTACTCTTAATTCCCTTTGGAAATATGTCAAAGGGAAATTATGGCAAGATTCTCTTTAATGATTAAATAATAAGGTGTTGACTGCTTGTCGCTACAGTGGCTAATTGGGATGTTCATTCTAGGCCCTTTGTTGCTTAGTATCCTTTGATTTCAAAGATAGTTGTTTACCAGGTGTGTTTTTATTGTTGTGTTCTGATTGGCTCTTTGTGAGTATTTATGTGTGAATGTCAGAGTAGGGATGTATTGATTCTTATTAGGGGCATGTCAAAAACATTTGAGAGGAAATTAAAGAAGTACAGAGTATATGCAGGTAGGTTGAGATCAATTACATTGTTAAATGTCTCGAAGTCTAAATGCTAATACTACAGAAGTTATTCCCCTTTCCTAGTTTCTCTCTCTGTCTCTCTCTCTCTCAGTGGAAGTCTCCAGTGCAAGTTCTGTGGTTAATAGAAAGCAATGATACTAATGCTACTTTGTATAAGGTAAAGCCCCATAACAGTAACTATTGTTCAGTGATTTAACTAGCTCTGTGGCAATAGGTCACCCAAATAGCAATCCCTTTCCCACCAGAATGACTCCATTGCTCATGATTTGGAAATATATAGAGTGGTTGTGTGGGCTCTTGCTATCGGTCCTAACATAGAGATTTTTATTAGAAAACATGGAGAAGCTTAAATAGAAGAAGAAGAGAAGGAGGAGGAAGAAGAAAAGGCATTAAAATACGGGCGCTGCTTTCCAAAAAGTAACTGAAATATCATGCTCTAATTGCCCAACTTTGAAAATAAACAAATTTTAAATCATTATGTTTTCAAACACTCGTATATTTAAATGTTAAAATGTTTGTCATAGTCCGAAAGATTTAAAACACAGCTGTTGCCAGGTGATGGATGGAAAATTATGGAATAAAACTCCATATTCTTAAAAACAAAGACTATTTGTGGTCCCATAGTAGAAACGTAGGTTTTTGAAGGCCAAGCGGATAGACTAAAGTATTACCGAGGGGTCTACTGTTATAAAACTAGCTTACCTTCCCTCGCAGGTGGAGTTGGAGAAACTGAAGAAAGCATAACAAGTTGTATTAAGACACTTATAAATGAAAATGCTGTCAAATGAATTCAAGTGAAGTAGTTTCACATTGGTAATGCTATGCTTGCCATTGCAATAGCAATATTTTCTCATGAAATGTAAATATGTCAACCAATGTGAAATGCTTAAGTTTTAATAAATGATCATTTAATCAACAAACACAACCCGAGTATGTATACAGAAACTTTTAAAGAAAAGTCGGCATACAGCCAAATTCCTATAGGGACTAACAAGGGAATGATCAAAAAACGAACACAAAATAAGACTTCCTGTAAGAAGGTCTATAATTCAACATTATTTGACTCCACTGTCAGGGAAATAGTTGAAGGATAGTAAACTGATACCATTCTCAGTCATTTTTGTTACACAGTCTTAAATGTTTGCAACTATAGCATTTTCCATGGCCTTTTTTGGATTATGATATCTGTTATATTTGTATCAAAGTAGCACTTGAGTTTATGTTATAATTGAAACAGATGTTCTTGCCATTTCTTCTGAGTGCAAAAAATTAATTTAATATTTTAAAATGACATCAAAACTATGGGAAAGTATTCTTTTACAAAGAAAGAAATAAAAATAGAATACATGTGACACAGTGTATCTGACAGTTGTGCAGATGTTAGGCCTGAAAGTTTTCAAAATCCCAAGTAAAACAACACCGCTGTAAATCACATAGGGCTTGGTGTCCTTACTAGGCAGGAAACATCAAGATATTGGTACCTGTTAAAAAGTTCAGGTCTAAAACATGAAATACAGACTCACAATTTCAATTTAAATAATCATTCCAAAATTTGACTTTGGGGATCCAGTAAAAGTTTGGATATTTTACTATCTTACATATTCGTGAAGAAGCCTCACGTGTATAAAATCAGTTTTGAAAAATTCAAGCAGATGAGTAGAGTATGTGTATGTAGTGTAAAAGGTAAAAAGACTCCCTCACTGTATCCTTAATTTAATATGCCATGATTTCAGGATTATGGGAATTTGGGAAAGCTTATTGGAGTCTTAAACAGCCTCTCCAGAAAGTAGACCTATATCGGGCAATTGCTGGATTTCCCACACTTCTAAATTTGACATTTTAATAAATGGTATAAAAGCTACCATGTGAAATAAGCGAGTATATACTCATTTAAATATTTGAAACTAGAATCCAATTTCAGTCAATTTAATGCATTCATGTGTGCAGAATTAAAGCAATTGGCAACACTTTGCTACACTCTCTCTGAACACTCTTTTTCCAAATAGCATTTCTTAATCTAGGAAATATGTTCTTGTTAAAGGAAAATACAAGAGTGCAAATCTTTTGAAATTATTTTATATTTCTGGACTTCTTGGTTCCGAATTCCTAAAACTGACTAAAACATATCAAAAAGAGTTTATTCTCTGTTGAAAAAACACTTTTTTTTACATTTATTGAATTATACACCTGTTGTTTATTGGTATCATGAGTACATACAGTTAACTACAAATTATAACCAGAACTAAGTCATTAACTCTCTTTAAGTCATGCAATAACCATAGTCTGGCTTTTCCATGCACCACTGTATATGGCATAAACTAATGCAGGATAACTAAGTTGTGAAAATAAATTTTATATTATTTGCAATCCTCAAAAATACATTTCCCCATTGATTTCTTCCCTTGATAGTCTCATGACTCCATTTACAAGTAATAGGATTTATAATCATGAGGTAAAGAACCGTGAATGTGAAATGTTATGGTTTTTTAAAAAAACTTAAATGAAGTTGTATTTTTCCACAGAAAGGAAATGCTGTTACTGTTAATAAGTTTACTAAGTAATACTTTTATAATCACTGCAACTTTTTATGAGTTTAACAAGTTTAAGCAACATTTTATAGTCTTCTTTTTTTTCCTTCATTTTGACACAATATCAAGTCAAACTTAACAATGGATTTAAACATACATGATTCTGACTCATTTAGAAGATAGTAGTAAGTAAATAATGAACATTTTGAGTGATATTAGAATGATTCCTTGACAACATACGCTAACTTAGAATTGTTATCATGAATTTCCATTTCTATAGATTTTTCCTCACATTTTACAACACAACATGATTGCATGCTCATTATTCATTAGCTGTAAATGTCTGGGTTGTTGGTTGTTATTTAGCAAGACAGAGCTATAGCTGTTTCTTTTTCATATCACTTTTTCCCCACTGACTGGCAAGCCTCCTATGCCTGAGATTTGAACTTGAACTACTTTGCTCGGTCTTGTTTCCCTATTTGAGTACCGTGTGGGTTATTACCCACATGTGGGTTTATTTTCCTGAGAAGATGAAAAATGTTCCTCACTTTAGAACAGGAATGAATAGAAACAGAAGTCATCAAATATTCCCAAACTGTGCTTTACAATTAGGTGAAAAACTGAAAACTGTTATTCTTGCTTGCTCTCCCTAGGGCTGTGAATACTTGATGTAAAGATTCTTATCAGCCTCTTCGTGCTCTTCCTCTTAAGGCCTAAATGTTTGTTTTCAGTGACTGGATTTTTAACTGATAGTCCATATTTGGTCCCAGACCTCCATGGTTTGCATTTTATTCTGCATTTGCATTCACATTATGTCCCATAGAAACTCTTTAAAGTCAAGTGTGTTTATGACTATTATGAAACTCTGGAAAATGAAGTTTATAATGAAACTGACATAGTCATCAAAAGGACAATGAAGGGAGCAATTTGATGTAAACCCAGAGTTTTCTTATTCGGTCCCAGCTTGTAAAAAGGCTTATCTCTCTTCTTTTAAAAGCATTAGAAGCTGAATGAATAAGAATTTCTTTGACAATAAAACTCCTCTTAATAGCTCCATAACTATTTGGATGTGTTCTCGAATGTTAACTTAATTTGACAGACAAGCTATAATTAACTGTGACCTATAGTGTTTTCTGTAATTCAGAGACTATTCCATAGTGATCTGAAAACTTAATTTCATACTAAATGGTGTACAATGTCTGCGGGTCTAAAGGCGTACTTCCACTATTTTTAAGAAGTGGAAGTAGTTTGTGTGTCTTCTGGGCTTCAAAAAGGGAGATACGTCGGGGGTGGGGAACTAACAATTTTTACTGCGTGAAGTCCTAGCAGACTACCTAGCGCACATGGGTTCTTTCTGAATTTTTTTTTTTCGTAGCCTTCCTTTCTATTCAGTGCAATGTTAAAATTATTCACACAAAGGAAAAAAAATCCACTGTGTGTTTCATGGGACAAACGCTCATACGTGACATTTTAAGTCTAGGTATTTCATTGATCATAAAAAGCAGTAGTGTACAGAGAGAGCTAAGAATTGCAGCAAATAGGTAAAACCGTATTAGCTATGATGCTACAATCACAACAGAAACTTTAGCAGTAAAATTAAATTGGGCATTTTGCGTTTAGTTGGAACATTCACTTGAAAGTTCCCACCAGATCTGGGGTTCTTTTAACATCCCCTCCCCACCCCAGCTTAAGAATATTTTAGCGTTAAGAACTTTGTGATAACTCACCATTGGACGTTACTTTTATTTGAAATCGTTCATTCATAAGAGACTTCGTCTCCTGAGGAAGCACCCTACCCTTCACGCTTGAACAGTTCAGATAAACGTATTATTTATTTACAGTCTATCGTATACATTATTTATGGGAAATATGCTATAACTCTACAGAGCATATGGAATTCATCTTTGCGAGATATGGGTCGCATCTCTGCCAAGAGTGGCATAGCCCTGAGTAGATAATAAGACTGCCCTCAGTGTACAGATAAACATCATCTCTTATAGAGTCAGTACGTGTTAGCATTTCATAATAACAGGCGCAAACGCATTTTTCCACTTTCATTTTAATTGTTTCTTGGCTCTAGCTTCTGCCAAAGAGAATCCGGAATTTCACATTTTGAATTGATCTGGGTGATTAATATATTTGAGGGGGAAAATAAGATACTGAGTAGCAGAATCATTTAACCCCTTCATGTCTTTCAGCATGCTCCGCTGTCCCTTCCTTAAGGTGTTTACAGTTTTCTGAAGACTCTTGTCCATGACATTTTAAACACTGGCTGTATATTTGGTGGCTTGGCCTATTGTTTCACCTTATTGGGATGCTTTATAAGCTGTATTCAAAACAAAAACACCAAGAAAAATATCAGGCTCATTGTGCCCTGCACTTCCTTGCACAAAATAATAGAGACGTATAGACTGTGCTTGTTCTATGCATATCAAGTGTATTGTTGGTGCTCAAGTATTTTTTATTCTAATAATTATTCAAAGCCAGGAACAATCTGCATCTGAGTGAGCATAAACATTTTTATTCTGGAATTTGGGATTTGCAGCAACTCAATTTTATTTTCCAAATTACCCTGCCATTTCAATTAGGTGCATTGTTCTTCTCTCTACTGTTTCGACATTCTAAAGGTTTGCTTGCCACCTAAGGGAGAGCGTTGCTTGAGTATTTAATATTTATTGAGGGAATGTAAAGAACATGCCAATAGAAAAAGAGGAGAATAAAACATTAACAAATCAATTATGGGGCTTTTCTTCACTTGTAGTATACTTCTAATGCTCCAAATACTCTGTAACTGTTAAAATAATACCAAGAGCCTCAAGAATAATAGCCCTGGGTGTGGAGGAAGAAGGGCATTCTGATTAACTGGAATTCCTTAAAATGTGCACCAGTGGTTCAACTCAGCCTCCTGCTTCTGGAATTCACAGTTGCTTTAGTTGATCTCTCAGTTAAAGGCCTTGAACTACTGAGAACTTAGCCAATCTAGGAACCAGAAACACAAATTAAATTTCAAGATGCTTTGAGAAAGGCCTCTCTAGTGATTTTACTGAGATAAATAATGAAGAAAAGGGAACAATCTACTCCCCACCTCCGAATTTCACACCGTGAGAGGGCTTGAACATTCAAAAATCCTCGAGGAATGATGATACTTAGAAAATAAAATTTGATTGAAAATATAAAAACTGGCAGCATTTCTAAAACACACACACACACGCACCGGAAAATTAGAAAATACCCTGTTGCTAATTGTTAGTGGAAATCAGTGGTAAATGTAAGTTTCCGCTATTCTTTTATCCAAAGCGTAATGCTGTAAGGTAGTAGAATAAAACATGACTGCATCTTGGCTGAATTCTTGTTTCCTTCTTGTGTCAAAGTTGTGGATTTTCTGGTCTGAGAGTTTAGAAGTAGAAGAGAGAAGATTTCAGAAACACTTGAAAGAGAGTGAGGAAGGGCATTGATGGTAATTTCGAGTTACACAACCTTTCAGGCTGGCGGTATCCCAATAAAGTATATACACAATGCAGGCTGTGCTGTGAGGGGGTAAGTCACTTCACCTCCCCAAGCCTCAGTTTTATCGTCTGTAACATGGGGATAAAGAACCCACTTTATTGAGCTGCATACGAGCTAAGTAAGAATGCACATAAAGCATTTAAAACAGTAAACCCTAAACAGAACCTTATATAATATTTCATCTTCTTACCTGTACAGTCTGCCCAGCCTTCAACAACGTGAATCTGATTTCGGGAGAGGAGATTGGGTAGTTGTTAATGGGGTGTGATTTTATAGGCCATTATATAATCATAGAGTTTGAGCAAAATACTGTCTTAATTCCTTTTAGGAGGGGTGTCTATGATTCTGATTTCATCATAGTGTGAAAGGGGACTGGCCACTCAGATGTGTGGCCAAGATAGGACAGTGAATCACTACAGATTTGTTTTTAGGTTCAACTTCAAATAACAGTTATGTGCAGATCTTGTGCTGAGTACTTTTCCCCCACATTTCTGAGTGCAAATGCTTCCTGGCTGAGGTCCCGTTGCTAACAAGATCTCAGTATCTACTTGTACTCAGGATACAATGTTTTTGGCCTTATCGGATGTTCTTTTTGCTAGGATGGTTGCCTAGAAAATTTGTGGTTTGAAGTTGTTATATATAGGACACTTTTGAGTTTATTTTATCTTAATTTGTTTGTAGAATGAGGCGCACTGAATACTGAGTTACAAATGTAAAATAAAAACATTGGGAAGCAGGCAGTCTTATGAAAGGAACTTTATAACACCAGGTATGCTGGCATATAATTTACAGATTCTTCTGCCACTCCTAAATAGCAGTGACAGAAAATCAGCTAAATTTCAGTGGAAAGTTCTCAGCAGATAAATGAAGAGTAAGATTCGAATTATTTAGGTACAAATATTTGGAAATACAGTGGTGGCAGTTGGATTTGAGGTTTTTTGTTTTTGTTTTGTTTTTTTTAAACATTTAACTGTGAATTATTGTTCACAGGTACAATTTCAGGAGTAAAAGCATATAGAGTCAATATAGGAGTTTATTTTTATTAATAGTATGCCAGCCATAATACAATAGCATAGGAAAGGAAAGGTTATTAAAACGTAAATTACGAACTTTTACTAAGATTTCGAGTGTAATGAGGCTTTAACTTCTCTTTTGTTCTCCACAACAAACTGCTTAGTAGAATTTGAACATTCAGTGCACTTGAATCATCTTTAGTTCTGCATCTACTTTGCGGTTTTGAGATTTGGCTAAAACTGGTATCACCTCTTGGTAGCAGTTTCCCTTTGGGTGTAATTTTTCTTTTTCTTTGTAATTGTCTAAATGTCCCTACCCCATGTACGAATCTATATCCTCTTCTGAGACCACAGTGGGGTCACTAAGGGATGGTGTTGGCATCGATTCTCAGTGTCGAAAAATTGGGCAAAATGTATCAGTGCTGTGTGGATTTCATAAGGAAAGCATTTGGAATATTTTGGGTGGTGTTTTATATCTGTCGTCATTTTCCTTCTCATTGTCAATTCATGTATAATTTCCTGGATGAATTATTTCAACTCTGCAGGTTAGTAATGACCCGAGAGCATCAGAGTTGTGACCTAAAAGATATTGGGCTGTGGGAAAGTAGGATTTTAAGGAGCTTTCGGGGAGTGACCCATCGCGCTGGGCCTGGGCTTCCTAAGCTCACTGCCCTCCCTGCTGCCTTGAGTATTGGGAGAATGAGGCATGGATATTTGCAGGAGAGTAGGCAAAATAGTTAAGGGCTAGGAGATTTTAAAAATGTATCTGACTGCCTCGCTGCTTTAGATTCCATCACAGTGTAATTAAAAACACTAAAATCAGTTCTCTCCACGCTCTTTTGCCCTATTCCTCATGCATGTGATGGGTGCATGGCACTGTGTCTACATGAACGTGCACTTGCGTGTCCCCCCTTGTCTGAACCAGAAGCTTTGGTGATTCCTGGAGCTCAGACAATCACCTGATACAAAACTTTTCATTTAAAGATGAAATTACTCCTTGGAGAATTTTCACCAAAGGCAAAAAAGCACAAAAATTCTTCTCCTCCTCTCTACACGCCCCATTACACAGAGATAGAGGATTTAATGTTTGAAAAATTATCATTTTTGTAGGTTTCATTTGTGGGACGTGAGAGCTGGGAAATATAGAACTCAGTGTAACAGATGCTGTCTCTGCCTCCACAAACTGCCCACTCCTGCTATCGTGCAATCGTGTGTGTGTGTGTGTGTGTGTGTAAATGTATATACATATATATGTATACATATTTTTTTAAAGCAATACATCAGAGTTGCTAAGGTTTTAGAACTCTACCTTATTTGATGCTGAGTTAGACACACTTATGCTGTGCATCAAGATACTGGCTGTCACCAAGGTCGTGAGCACCATAATTAAGGGATAATTGAATAGTCCTTGAGGTGCATTTCTAGATGAAAAGTCCACAATGGCAAATATGGTGGGGCTGGACCTGTGAGAAGAGGAAGGGTGGTGTCTTGGGGAGAGCCGCAGACCCTGAGAGGGGATGCTGGATTCCCATTGTCTCACCACGAATTTACCATCTGCCCGGAGTCACCAGAATTACCCTCAGGCCTCTATTAAGCAGGGGTAATAAGCACATTTTATCACAGCATTAAAAGGGGGCCCAACGAGAACCCTGGCAGGCCGGCAGACTTGGCCAAGGCAGGTGGTAGAGGCGGGACGGGGAAGGAAATGAGAAAAAGGAGAAGTGTGTGAGGGAGATAACCTTTGAAAGAGTCTGTCTCCCCGGCACGTGAAGGCCACCACCAGGGACCGCCCCAGAGCCCGACAGTCACCTCCCGAGCTTTATCATCTTTCAGCAGGACCGAGGGTGGACTTAGAAAAGGTTTTGCCTCCAGACCATTCCCGAGCACATTTCAACGTGGCCCTGATCCGCAGTATGTGTGCAGGCTTCAGTCTTAATCTGTGAGCTTCTGGCGTTTAAAAACATATACAATCTTAAAAGGGAAGGGGGCAGTTTTACCGTGTTAAAACAAAGCATCCTGCTCAAACTTGTCCTGTTTAAATGAATTTTGCTTAATGATTTCCAGGGATGTTTTTGGAGATCCGTATAAAGAATTTTACATTTTCTTGGAATTATCTGAATTTGCAGCTGGATAGTAGGTTTTGAGAGAAGCCGACTTTACGAGAGCAGGTCTTTCTAGAGCAGGACTCTAGCAAATTGAAGGCGCGACTTGGCGGCTGAGTGTGTAGAGAGCTTTCTGGTATGTTTTGGTTATCGAGCAGATGCCAGTGGGAGCCACCAAGATCTTCAAACAGGAGTTTGAGCACAGCGGACTTTAGATACTCATAAATAAAAAATTCTCAGGATCTCCAGTTTCTCAGCTTCATGTAGGCACAGGTAACATGTACCCCTTTTCATAGGAGGACCTGGACCCCTTTTGTCCTTACTGCTCCGTGTTTGGGTCTTTCTGGTGCCTTTTCTTCAGATGGCACCATTGGTTGAGAGACACACTGAAGAATCATACCTGCTGAAGTTATGTGCCTTTAAGGATCCTGAGAGACACTGTTTAGACAGAGGTGAGAAGTCTAGGGAGGGGGACTAATTAGATGTGGCTCTGCTGGCGGTATGGCACGGGGGCATTCGGTGAGCCCATCGGCTCTGCCTCGTGGACCAGTGCAGGTATGTGTATGCACATGTGTGTGTGGATGTGTGCAGATGTAGGGGTGTGAGTGCTTGTACACGCACAGTGGTGCGTTCCGCACGTGGACTGGGACTCCCCTGGTCTGGAGGGACTGGACTGTTCACTTTTAGAAGCGAGCCAGCTCTTTCAGGCTACTAGAGATCATTTACTAAAGAGGCCCTGGTGGTTTGAAAAAGTAAGTGTACTTCCCCAAAGAGAAAGCCTATAGATAGGTGCAGACTGAACTTCAGATTTTGAACACTGATCATTTCATCCATTTCTACATAGCTGCTAGCTGACCTCTTCAGAATCAAGATCCCGAGACTCTCATTTATCCACCTTTTTTAAGTGGGACTGGTAGGGTAGAAATTTTGAAGGAAAAAAACCTCACTATTTTGGCCTGAAAAAAAAAAACAAAAAATGAGTCTGGCATCATACCGATGTGATGAAAAACCAAGTGCAATAAAACGTCAAAGTGCTTCGTAGACTGTAAAGTGATTTATAAATATTAGGTATCAAATGAAACTCGATGAGGTGGGGAGGAGCAAACCACCTGTAAAATCATGTTATTTGAAGGTGAAAATAAGATCAGTTTGCATCCCCTGAGCACACACCAGCTGGGAGATAGCCCAAGGCGTAGCGAGCTGTACACGAAGCCAGCTCGGGTTAACTGTTCTTTCCAGAAGGTCCATAAACTGAATACACCTGTATGTAGATATTGCAGGGTTGACTAGGTCAACGTACGTTGTTCCATTAGTGTTGTGACTTTATTATTGTTACATTAAAAGCTATAGTAGGTGCCACTTGCTGCACGCCTAGAAATTGATGTATGCTATGTCTGCAGAGGAGTATTTTCTTAATCCTCATTTACGGATTAGGATGTTAAGGTTATGGAGGTTGTGACTTGTCTTCAGACCATGTAAGTGGTCCAGGATGTGTCTGGCTTCAAATTTACTTTCTTTTGCCTGTGTTTTCTTGCAACAGAGTAATATTATATTATATTTTTATAGTGGTGTACATTTGTGTGAGTGCAAGTATGGCAGGTATTTTTTAATTGTGCAAGTCTTTTTTAGGTGTTTTATGATGCTTAATATAGAGGGTCACAGTATCAGGGGACAATAGACATCCTCTATAAATCACTTGTTATTCATGTATTCATTCCAAAACATATTTGTGTCTAATGTGTCTAATGACATTTTCCTGGGATGGAGGGCATTGGGATGAAGAAGATGTAGTCCAGGACTTCAGAACATTTATAGTGTAGAATTGTAGACAGGCTCAACAGGTCATCACAAAACAATAGGAGAATGAAATGATAGAAGTGTGCATGAGGTACTCTCAGTGCTTGGGGAGGGGAGCCTCACTCATCCAGGGGGAAGGTTGTGCATGTATCAGGGAAGGCTTTCTGGGGTGGTGATATCTGAACTGTGTAGGAGGTAATCAGGGGCCAGGTACAGCAGAGCAGGGCATTCCAGGCAGGGGACAAGGATGAGGAGGGCCCAGAGGGAAAAGTTGAACATATCTGCCAGAAATCACATGCTGAGCACAAGGAACAAGGAGAGGAATGGTCCCCAGAGGGTAGACTATGAAGGTTTTTTTTTTGTGTACCAGGTTAAGGACCCAAAAATGTATTCTCTAGGCAGTAGGGAGCAATTCATTTATTCAACAAACATTTCCTGAGTGCCAGCCAATTGTCGGGCACTGTGCTTGATACGCAGGATGCAATGGTGAACAAAACAGACACCAGTTCCTATCCTCATGGAGCTTATATTCCAGTGAAATTGAACTCTTTTAAAGCTGGGGAGTGATTTGACTTGAACTCTTTAGTGCTGTGAGGGCCTTAACAAGAACAGTAATTACTAAGATGAAACGTGAGAGAAATGGATGAGACTTGATGACTGATTGGATGGGAAGTTTGTGTGAGAGAGTGAGAGAGAAAGGTGTCATGCATGGTTCTCACAGATGGTTTATACTAGGGGTCCCCAAGCCCTGGGTCACATAGCAGGAGGTGAGCGAGTGAAGCTTCCTCTGCCACTCCCCATCGCTCACATTACCCCCTGAACCATCCCCCCACCACCACATCCGTGGAAGAATTGTCTTCCATGAAACTGGTCCCTGGTAACAAAAAGGTTGGGGACCGCTGGTTTATACCAAGGGTGGATGGGGTTATACCCACTAGGATCAAGAACAAAAAGGAATAAGTCGAAGGTTTGGTGGGGAGATGAAGAGTTTAACTTTGGACTTGTTGAGTCCTTCATATGGAGATGGCTTCACAGGGAGTCGGGCATACAAGTCTAAAGCCCAAAGAAGAGGTCCAGGCACACAAATTTCAGAGCATATGGGTGACGCCTTAAATCACAGTGGTGAAAAGAATGGTCTTAAGGAAAATGTGGAAAGTGATACGAGGACTTAAAGGATGTCCAAAATTAAGGCATAAATGGAAAAAGGATTCAGGAAGGGAAGAAGAAAAAAAGTCACCAATGGATGGCTTTATTCAGGAGGAAGGACAGGTTGGAAAGTTGCAGTTTGTCTGTTATGTTGGTGGAACGGTCACAAAGCACTGACTGAGTCCTAAGCTTGAGCTATATACTGTGCTGAGCCAGGAAAGAACAAGATGGGGACTATTCTCCTCCCTCACCCTGGAGGAGCCTGTAGTCAAGGGGGTCATTGCTTCTATTTCACTACCAGATACCAGTACAATTGTCTTATCAATAAAATATACCACTTGATAATTTTAGCCTATCATTATTTTTTTTAAAAAAACCTTATTTTCAAATGTTCTTGAGTAGTGGTAGAGGAATGGGAGTGTTCAG
>NC_138990.1:80613832-80718832 GCF_964341445.2 Mesoplodon mirus
TATATGTTATGGGGTTGCTGTTCACAGCACTATAGCTAAGATGAGGTCAGCATTTCCATATGAAGCCCTACTTTCAGAATTCAGCTTGCACCAAGAGTTTTCAGAAAGGTATAAATGGACTCTCAATTCTTTTTCCTGTACTCCAGAGTTGCTACATGGGGTCATAGCCTAGTGTTTTGTTTGTTTGTTTGTTTTTCTTTCTCACGTCTTGCTTTTTAAGACTGCCATCAGAAGGGTAGTTTGGCTGCTACTTTGAAGGCTTGTAAACTGCTGAAATGCATTTGTTTAAAATGGAAACATGAGTTTTCTTAAACATCATCTGATAAAAGGACTTTCAGAGGGCAAATGCCCCACTCCAGTTCTTCCCCTCTGACCTGTCGGGACAAGGAATCAGGAATTTCTCAGGTTCCTTTCTCCTTCAACACGTGCTCTCTAAAGGCCAATTTAATAGTGAATGTGAGTGTAAGCCGTATACCCCTCACGTTACCAGAGTTTTCCACTTACATCCTTCCTCTTTCTGTTTTTTCATATAAGACCACCGCCTCGTTTTTCTTTTTAAAGCATTTTCATATAAATAGTCTCATTGGAATGACCTCAGTTGAACCTGCCCAAAACAACTCTGGTGGCAGATAAAACAGGTCTAGCCCCATCTGATAGAGGATGGACAGAAGCTGTGGATGAGCTGAGCGATTTGTTGAAGCCCTCCTGCAGCATCAGGCCTAAAATTTCAGGCCTGCCCCTCCCCACCCCCACCCCCCGCCCCTCCCCGCACCGCCCTCTCCTGGGCAGTGCGATTTATTCCCTGCTAAACGCAGAATGATGCCTGGAAGTGTTGCTGTAACAACTTCGGTGCATTTCCATGCCAACCACAACGCTTCTCAACTCTTTTTTTCATCCCTGGGACCTGTGGAGCTGGGTCTTTGTGCAGCCTTCGGATTAGCTGTGCACAGTGGCTTTTCCGTGTTCTCCTGTCTGCCTTTTCTGGCAGGCATGGATGTGTAAGCCGTGCCAGCATTTGGCCTGTAGTGCATGTCCTAAATAGTTATTTACACAGTTTGAGTCCATTTTAGTCAACTGGGTAAATAACAGCCCTCTTCAAAAGATTTATAAATCCATAAATATGTCTTTATACATACCCAATAGACAGAAATAACTCAATCTGTCAAGAACATATCCAAAGAGGTGTTTCCCTCACAGATGGGAGTAATACATATTTTAAAACTTTCTCTACTGTATTATTTGTACTGCATTTCTTTTTTCCTCATTCCTTTTCAATGTTTGTCACTTCATTATGGCACACAAGGTACAAAAAAAAAAGAAATCCCCTAGGCTTTGGTCTTCCGTTAAATAACCTTGTCTGTGGTACAAGGTAGGCATGTAACAGGCTCTGTCCTGTTCTTTTGGACTTTCAAAGTAAAGCAAAGAAAATCGGTCATCCAGGAAATTTGTAATGTTCTGACAGATTTCAAACAGTAACAGTTCCTAGTTAGAGTTCCAGCAATTTGGGGGATTTTTGAGCGCCTGACGATTTGCCAAATGAGTGGCTCTTGTGGTTGATAGAGTAGTTTTAGTCCACATTTTTACCTAAGCATACAAAAATATAGTACAAAACCCTGGGCATTCTGAAGAGAATATATGTGAAGTATGTAATCAGCAAATGTGAAAGATATTATTCAGGGATTTGATGTTTATTCATGATTTACATAATATATCTCTCCCCCAACTCCAATTATTTATCATGGCAACTCTTCTTATGGCAGCTACATTCATTTCATATTAACACTTGTGGCCCCCCTGCAGGAAATCGATTCTTTAATAGCAAAGCGCCTTTAAATGGGCATTTAAAAGGAAGGCCTAACATCTGTGTTTGGTTGGGGATTCTGCTGCTGTGGCTGGGACATTGATTTTGTCTACTCTTTAACTTCCTCAAAGCACTTCCAAAGATATGAGATTGGATTCTTATTTTCTCACTGTCAATGATTTGCTATTTTCCCATTTCAGAAGAGAGAAAAGTAAAGCTCAGAAATATTGAAGTGAGTCATCATGAGAGTCACCTCCAGATCTTGGTCTCTTGCCTTTGTAACTACTTTAGGATGGGGTGTTTTCAGGACCCCCAAGCAGAGTCTCATAAGATGAGGTGCACATTGGGAGATACTGTTCTCTTTCATGTGTCTTTTTTATCCTACTGTGTGTGGCTGCCCTACTGACCATAATCAGGGTCTATTGTAGGAAGCGTGTAGTCTGGACGGGGAGAACACCAAGCAAATCTGGTGCCTTTCCCCACCGGATTGTACTACTCCCCAGGAGGGCTGCCGCAGACACCGTATAACTCATAAGCAGCCTTAGCTGTGCTTGACCACATTTTGAGCTTGGGCACGTCTCTGTTTTGGGTTGAAAGTCAAGGGAGACGAATACATGATAGTAATAAAATAATAAAATAATGTATTACGGGCTGTCAGTCAGTGTAGGTATTTCATCCCTCACTTTGTAGAGGAGGTCACGGAGGTGCAGAGAGGCTGAGAGCCTTACCCAAAGTCACATACTTCTTGGTGGTACAGTAGGGACTTGAACCCATACCGTCTGACTCCAGAGCCCAAGCTCCTATTTGCTGTGATACTGGAGTGTGACTAAGAATGGGAAACAGATCATTCGAGGGCCATTCTTTCTGTTGTCAATTCAGGGACTCTTCCCCCAGTGTCTGCACTGGGCCTGGCACTCCGCTCTGTGACAGTGACAGAGCTGTGAATAAAACAGAATCAGCACTAGCCTCAAGGGGGTTCTACTCTGCCGGGGACTGAGAATCCAGTTTTGTGTGCTGAGTAGAACGATGATCGAGCTATTTACAGAGGAGCAGGATGATTGATATGATTAATTTGTATTATGTATTAAGAGCCTCTACCATTTCACTCATTCTGAAATTTATTGAATTGAGAAGAGGAGCCTACAAAACAAGTAAAGACATTTCTGTTGCAGAACGTTTCCCACTTCAAGCTCATCTCGTTTTCCTCTTTTGTGAGGATAAAGAAGGTCTTATTTCTACATAGAAATTTGATGTGAAACATTTCAGCCCTGAAGGACTTGACTGGTCTCTAGAACTTCTAAAATGCACTTGTGAACTTCTTTGGGGGCCAGCACTCAGATCAACAATAGTATCTTTGCTCCCACTAAAAAAACAGCAAAAGCAGCATGTTTCTGTAAAGAGGAACAATTGAAAAGCATTGCTCTTTCTTTATAATAAAATGTATCAGTAGTGGCCAGTGCCTCCCACTGTCCCCTCCCCTCCACGCCAGCTTTTGTAGGAGTTCAGGCAACCTATAGGCAGAAGGCAATTCCATTTATTATTGAAGGGAATCTCGAGGCAGTCGTTTCAGACCTGTGAAGCCAGCAGGCAGAGCTGGGTGAGAGGGAACGGGGGTGGGGGGTGGGGGGTGAGGCAGGGAGAGGGATGTAGGGAAGGGCCACATTTTGTTCCAGATGACTAAGCAACGATTTATATACCCGCTCGTCTTTTTACATGCAGAAGAAAAGTAATAACAGCCCAAACCCAGGCATTTGAAACAGTCAGCTGTCTGATGAATAATGGGATAGGTGGGAAGGAGCTCTCTGATTGGATGTCTTAATGAGCAATTTCGCACAGAGTTTGGGCTGCTGTTCCCCTTGACCTTTGCCCTTTATTGACCAAACTGACACTTCATTTTTCACATACTTCCAATTATGTCTCGGCTTAAGTGTTGCCCTCCCTCCTTTATTTCTTTCCTATGGACAACTTGAGAGTAGTTGAGGCCACGGAAGATATTTTAATTTGAAAAACTACCGTAACAACTCAGGTTTAGGATACAATCTGTAATCCGCAGTTTTTCGGATGAAGACACAAAGTGAATACTGCTTGTTTTGAAACAGTTTTCTGTCTTTCTTTCTTTTTTTTTTAAATCTCAACTTATTTTAAAAACAAAATGTTTATAATAACCTAAGAACCCTGAAAAGGAAAAAAAATGTTTAAAAAGTAGGTTGTTGTTTTTTTTTTTCCTTTCATTTGTCTGTTGGTCAGGGTGACTTGCATGATTTTATATTTGTTCACACTTACCTCTTAAGCCTTGTTCTTCTCCGGGAACTTCTTATATTTCAATGGCACTAGAATGCATATTGAAAAATATGCTTTGGTGAGAAGAGAAAAGTAAAATATAATTGTGACCACAGGCCTTAGCCCTTGGGCCACTGCAGCCCTGTGTGGTACTTGAGTTACATTTAAATTAAAGTTACATTTAAATCAAATTAAAGTGTGGTCTTTGCTTGTAGTGGCAGGCAGAATAGGAAAATGATTTCCTGATGGGAAAAGTCAGGTGTAAAAAAGAAAGGGGAAGTCATTACACGCTGCAAATCCATGTTATCCAAAGGTCCGTATTATTAACTTATCAAACATGTTGAATTAGATGTATGGACAGAGAATTGTTTTCCCAAGAACACCCCATACTCTAGTCACCTTACCTTTTATTGACTCATTAAATGTGAGTAACCGTTTTCTGTTCTCCATTTGCTTGACTTCTAGCATCATGAAAGCAGATCGTCTTAAAACAAGAAAAATAACTTCATCATCTAAAAGTCATAACTGTTTATTTAGGGGCATGAACTTGGCCATGAGTGTTTTCACAGAAAGTGTGTCTTCTCACTATTAGGCAACATCAGTAGTAAACCTGGTCATTGCTTTTCATCTTAAACAACTGAAAAATTCATTTGAAATTATTTACTCCCAAATAGATTTCCCTCTAACACAGAAGTATTTGTCTCAAGTAGATGGAAGTGTTACCTACTTTATTATGTAGCCCTCTGGCATATCCATTGCATATTTTTACTATAATATGGTAATAAAAGAATGTAAAAGGCAGACAAAGGTTCTATCTTTTTCTGTAAGGTGACCTCTGTTACCAAGTAACTGCTTTACTTATGAGCTTATTAAAAACTCAAAAAATGAGCTTTTCATACTTCACAGGCATTGATGTGAAAATGAGCTTTCCTGTGAGTAGTTTTCTTGATCATTTTTAGAACAATTGATTAGCCAAAGAGCTCTGTCATTAGTTGACATTGACTGATAGCAATTTGTCACAAGCTCTGAAGGTCAGCTAGACAGTTGGAGTTTCAGCCTGCCTTTGATTGACCTTTACAGAGTCCATCCTCATGTGACTGGGTTTGAATGGGTCAGAGCCCTCGATTGGAAAAGGCAGGGTATTAGCAGGATCATTTTGTATATTTTCTGTTGATTGCTCGTTTTTATTTATGTGTGAACTCAAGGTCTGGATAGCTTAGCAAATTTTGGACTCTAGTTTTTGAAACTTAAGAGGTGTGATATTTGTTAAGTATGGCCTTAAAACCACAATTCTGTTTTCCCTCTGGTTTGCAACATTACGGTGGACTTGGTATGTGATGTAGACTTTGCTGCCGACACTTGCCGTTGTCACCTGTGCAGATACTGGGGTTTTGTTGCCTGTGATGGATTGGAATTTTGTTCTTGTTGTGATTGTTTCTTAAGAGATACCAACTCCAGTGTGGCTGGTAGGACTTCTGAAATTATACACCAGTTCTCTGACTTTCCTAGAATTAATGACATTGGTCTCTCAAGAATCCCGTGATAGTTTAAAAAATGAGTGGTAAAGAATTCTATGAATAATGATGTTATGGCAATTCATCAGGAAGTCCTACAGCCAGAAGATATGAAAACTTTTTAGAAAGGTATCTTCTCTTCAGTTTCACTCAGTCTGCTGTAAATTAGAGACAGCTTTTCTGGCTATAACAACATTGGCGTTTCACCGAGAGTGGGATATATTTTCTATTGTAGTGGACCTGGAAGTTAATGATTCATAATGCTTAGTTCTTTCTTTCCAAAACCGTTAAGTATTTTTTCAAAAGCACATCTCGTGTAGAAGAATATATTCCACACTCGTATTAATAACATGCATTTTACTGCCTTAGGTACATAATAAAAATGGTGACCTGAGCTTTAAAAACCCAGATCCTACTGTGTAATTATTTAATTCAGTTTCCAAATAAGGCCTTTCTTTTCTCTTATTCTCTCTCACCTTCCCTTCTTCTCTTGATTCTGCATTGGGTTTTAAACTATAAGCAATAACTTGTTTTTCAGGTCCATCCTCCTAGGCATTCCAGGGCCACCGCACAGCTGAAACATATGTTTCAGTTTCTACCCAAGAAAATAAACCAGGAGAGAATCCATTGTCCCCAGTAGTGGGTTCTTCACAGGGTGTCATTCTTGGCAAGGCAGAAGTGAGGAAGTTAATTTTAGGGAAGCATCCATTTAATACAGCCCAAGGAGATAAAAAGAGTTTAGAATTATAATCACTTCTGCAGATGAGCCAAAATATGATCACAAGTTGTATTTAAGTAGGGAAATATAAATTTATGCATTCTAGTCAAGTCATCCAAAATGGATTAAGCACTTACTGTGTGGAAGGTGTGCTGTTGAGGCTATAAAAATGAGTAGGTCATAGTATTTGCCCTCAGGAAGTTCGTGTGTGCTCCCAAGAGCATCAAGCATATGCAAGTGAAATATTTGCTAAATGCTGAATATTCTTAGGAGGCTGTGAGTGTGTTTATTTCACAACACACCAGTGACCCAGACACAGTGAACTCTGTGGTCAAGGCTGTTGACTGAAACACAAAATGGGTAGGATTTGGCCTAACTTGCAGAGGGACACCTCTACCTTCGTCCTCTGACTGCCATATAAGTTCAGCATCTCTGGGCCCTATGAGGCCACTCTAGGGAACTTGGTTCAGTTTTCCCGTGTGGCCACCCGGAGCCTTTGCTGTTTGAACTACTGGGGTCATCATTGCTTTCTCCACCTTTAGTCACGTGGCTGCTGACTCATACTGATCTTCTTCAGGGGACCTTGACATTTTCTGGGGGGAGGGGACCCCTTTGGCAATTTGGTGAAGTCAATGGATACCTAGTCAGAGTAATATTTTTATTAACACACAAAATAAAATACATAAGATTATAAGGGAAACTAATTATATTGAAATCCAGTTATCAAAATATTTTATTTTAAAAAATAAATAAATTTATTTATTTATTTATTTATGGCTGCATTGGGTCTTCGTTGCTGCGTGCGGGCTTTCTCTAGTTGCGGTGAGCGCGGGCTACTTTTCGTTGCGGTGTGAGGGCTTCTCATTGTGGTGGCTTCTCTTGTTGCGGACCACGAGCTCTAGGCACGCAGGCTTCAGTAGTTGTGGCTCACAGGCTCTAGAGCTCAGGCTCAGTAGTTGTGGTGCACAGGCTTAGTTGCTCCGTGGCATGTGGGATCTTCCCGGACCAGGGATCAAACCCGTGTCCCCTGTATTGGCAGGCGGATTCTTAACCACTGTGCCACCAGGGAAGTCCTAACAAAGTATTTTAAAACACAAATCGTAATATAGTGATATAAGTGACTCGTTTTAATATGCATTAAATAACAAGGTCTAGCAATAATTCTACTGTCTATCACATTTTTGAAATAGTGATGAATGTAAATGGTGTCTTAAGATATTTGTAACAACTGTATTGTATTATGTGAATATGGTTTCCATGGGTGACAAAGTCACAGGTCCTACTAATAGTTCTGTGGTTTGTTACATACCTAGATACACACTTGAAGTAAATGCTAATTGCAGTTAGAGGTTAGTGAGAATAAAAGGTTAATTTTTTTTCCCTTCCAAGTACTTGGATCTTATAAATTCTAACCATGGATCCCCTTGTAGGGGGAGGGTCTATGTAGTCCAGGTTAAAAACTTCTAAACTAATTTGTGTCATCTGCAGGAAGTAGTCTGTGAACCCCCAGATTGGAGGAAGTGATCCTCTTCTATGTTGTCAGGGTATCCTGTGTTTTATCATTTCTCATATATTGAAATGAGCCATTCATGCATCAGCCTCCCCAGGATGCCCCCTGGGAAGGGACTACGTCTTCTTCATCTTTAACTCTCCTGTGCCCAGCATCGTTATGACACATGGCCACTGATAGATAATTATTTATTGAAGAGGGTTGGGAACCCTCTCATGCTTTCAAACTGTGATTACACTACATTCCCTCAGGACTGACTGCTTTTGGGTGCCAGATGGCTAATCTCACATGGTAATCTCTGTCAAAATGTAAATAGATACGTAGGTGTTGTGTGTTCCCACCCGCAGAAAGGCGTTTTCACCGGGACACTCAAGGAAAGATTCGACAGGTAGCTCTTTCAGAAGTTGGTGGTAGATGGGTTTGGGGATGTACCTTAAATCACAGCATCCACAGAGTTGCTGGTTCTACCTGCTCCTACACTTGAGTTCCATCCTCTGGCCCTGAATGGGCTTCCAGTAGAGGATGGGTAGGGACTGGCTACAGCATTTCAGTATCTTTTGAGGGATCTTAGGGCAGAGGTTAAGGATGAATTACAGGAGTAACTGTGCCACCCTGGGAGGATGCTTTTATGTTCTGTGCTGTTCCCAGCAGCAGACATGATTCCATCCCCTGGGATGTGATATTTAACTCTGCTCCTGAATTTATCTCTCTCCCTCATGACTGCTAGCACTAATTAAGGATAGTGGTGGAGGTTTTGGCCGTTGGCCTAGCAAAAACTAACCCAAACAGTAAATTTATGCCAAGCGTTTTCCTTAAAAAGAGGTGGGCGTTGTCTACCTCTTACATTGATTGGTCCCAGAAGTGTAGTTGATAAGTTGGGTTTTGCTCAAGTGTCTGGCTTTGTGGATTAGTTCAGTCTTGCAGATAATTTTCCGTAATTACTTAACCTAAAAGCATTCTGTTTGATTAGTACAATTAGCTTTAGCCTTCCCCCATTTACCAATATCAATCCTTATGCATTCCTAGACGAAGCTTATTTTATTTCCTAACAAAGAATGGAAGAGGTGGAACTTCCTTCTACTTATTCCCATATCAGGAGAAAAAGAGAACATGACCTTACCTAGAAAATCTTAAATTTTCTTCAAAATCATATACTTTTAAGAAAGGGGGAATTGAAGAGTGAATGCAGAAAACATTGAATTTGCCAATAGGTTTGTGGCTAGATTATTAACATTTAATCAGTTCTCTCTCTTTAAACATTTCATTTGTTTTAGTTTGACTCTTTCCTTGAGTGCCCCTATTACGATGCACCTATGAGAGCAGGACAGTTAGCACCTTGTACCCTTTTGTACTTTGATACCTTAGGAGAAAAAGGATATACTTAATTTTACAATGCTTTTACATATTTTCCTTTCCTTTCTATGAAAGGATTTAAGGAAATTAGCAAAAGTATACAATAGGATTCAAACGAAGTAGATGAAGATATCAGAAGGAAAGGAAAATAAATGAGAAGTCAGTCTTAAGGGTAGTAAGGAACAATATGAATTATAGGATCATGTCCATTTGCTAGGAGTAGGTAGTTAATTTGGCTCTGAACTTCCTAGCAGCCAAAATGAAGAGTGAAATATAATTAGTTACAAGCTTTAGAGCATCCATGGAAGTGTTGCTCAGAAGAATCCCTTTGACAGGCACTAGGACCCACACGTGCTCACCCAGGGAATCCAGTGAGATGGCATAGGCTGACATCCTAACAACACCTGTAGGGCTCCTCTACGTTCCCCCCAGCTCCTAGCACAGTACTGCACATAGAGTAAGTACTTGATAAATATTTGATTGATTCGTTCAGATGTCTGGATTTATATTCAGCCCATTCGCACTTTCACTCCTTGGTAGCTAAGCTTGTCTTGATTTCCGTAGTCGAAACAGGTGACAGCCTGTCTTCATATGAGCCACAGTGCTGATCATTTCGCGATGCCATGAGACCTTTTCCCACTTTTCCATCTCCTTCTTCTGACCATTTCATGGTGAGCCAACTCCATTCTTTTTTCCCTGTACGTGGGGCTTGGGATGCAGGTGAGAATGCTCTTGTCCTTCTCTTTATTATCCTCTGAAACAGGGTTAATGGAGCCAGGGAGATGCAGATAAGTGATGGTGAAAATGGAGATGTCGAGGGACTGAGGTGGGATACTGGGATGGGAAGATACAGGGGCCACGGTCTTTAACAACGGAAGTTCTGATGGAATACGATTTCAACCTATAAATTAGGAGCAGACTGTGTGTTGTGAATATTTGGATTACCAAGCACTCAAAACATCTCCTTATGTGAAAGGAATTCTTTTAGTGCCAATAAAAGGTATTGTTTTGGGACTTCCCTGGTGGCGCAGTGGTTAAGAATCTGCCTGCCAATCCAGGGGACATGGGTTCGATCACTGGTGCAGGAAGATCCCACATGCCACGGGGCAACTAAGCCCGAGAGCCACAACTACTGAGCCCATGTGCCACAACTACTGAAGCCCGTGAGCCTAGAGCCCATGCTTCTCAACAAGAGAAGCCACCGCAGTGAGAAGCCCGTGCACCGCAATGAAGAGTAGCCCCCGCTCGCTGCAACTAGAGAAAGCCAACGCACAGCAACGAAGACCCAACACAGCCAAAAATAAATAAATAAAAAATTTAAGAAAGGTATGATTTGATACTGTGAATTTTAAGCTGATGAGAGGAATACTCCCAAAAGTAGAAAAGGTGAAGACAGAAATAGCCCCATTCACTAACTTACTGAGTACTAATTGAATGTCCACTATGTAGTAGCCCATTGCTAGATGTGAGAATTGAGAGTGAAAGAGGCTATTCCTGGCATCAAGAAGCTGGCAGTCCTGTGGCAGAGCAGACAGTTCACACATGGTGGGTTAAGTCTCATGATTCAGTGGGCTCAGTGTAATTTGGAAGCAGAGGAACAGCACCTAACAAACTGGTAAAGATGCAGCGACTGCCTCTCCCCATCCTTCCACGGCAGGCATCCTTAATAGATCACAGTGCACTTCCTCACTGAGCTTGAATGGGACTTGGATGTGGGTCCTTCTTGGCACGGCACTCCAGGCAACCACTACCGCATCCCCCAGAGTTAGCCCTGGAAGCAATCTGCTTTCATTCCCAATCTCCTAGCCAGCTCCCCCAGGGAAACTTGGGGAACTTGATAGAAACTTAGGATGGATGGAGAAGTAGAAGGGCACGCGAGGCACAGAAATTAGTTTGTGTAGAGGCATGAAGGAGAGAGAAAGCATGACACTCCCGAGGCTTCCTGTACGCCTCAGTGTGAGCAGAGAACATGGGAAAGGAAGAGTCTGAGGTGAGGCCAAGAGGTGGCCGAGCCAGACCACGAAGGATCATAGATGTCATCTTAGGGAGCTGGGAGTCTGTTGGGAGTTGGGGAGCCACTGAAAACCTTAGAGTTGTGTCCTGGTCAGATCCGAGTGAAGGAGGGATGGGTGGGGAGGAAGCTGGGGCCAGTGCTGCTGCTGTTCAGAAAGGCTGAGCACACGGACTGAGGCAGGGGGAGGAGGCTGCAGAGAAGAGCTTTGGAGGAGGAGACTGGACCAGACTGAGGGCTGCGGGCACATGGGGTTCAGAAGGGCCTGGAAACAGGCCAGGTCTCAGAACACTGCTTTCTAGACCACAGGTCCCTTCTGGCACGCTCACTGTCTTCTGAGGGTAGCCTCCCAAAGGTGGGCTGGCCGCTGCTGGCTCCGGCTTCTCCTCTGGACACTGTTCCCACCCTCTCCGAGGGTGGCCCACTGAAGCCCGGCCACCACCCTCTGCCGCCCTGCTTTCCCGCGGAGAAGGCTCTGGCTCCATGGTGACCAGGGGACTGTGCGGAAAGGAAGAGGCCAGCCAAGCTATCATGGGAATCTGGTGACTCATTTCATCAGTTTACTGTTCTGAACATGAGGTGACTTCCCCCCTTGCTTGACAACTGATGGATGAGCGTTTCCTGAGTATCTGCAGAGTAGATGCTTTGTTTCATGGGCCTTCGTGTTCATGGACTCCCAGTGGGTCCTAATCCTGCCTTCCCACTTCCCAGGCGGCTAATTTCTCTTTGTATGTAGAATCTTCAAATTACCTGCCAGACTTAATCGACTCCAGGAGGAAAATAATATACTCTTGTGCCTGCAGATACAACTCTGGTTCCTTCCACTTTTTACCTGAATGTTAAAGAATGAAGGATACTTCTTTATACTGAAACAGTATTTTCTTGACTCACAACACTTTCACCTCGTACTTAATATGTCTACATTGAAAGGTGTCTTTTAAAATAGTATACTTCATTTTGTGTGTCAGTTTTCACCTTCTTTCCCAGGATGTGGGCTTGTGTATTTTTAGAAGGATTGTCCTTTACTTCGTTTCCAGATGTCCTGAGCCTCTTTTTTTTTTTTTAAATATCTTTAATGGAGTATAATTGTTTTACAATGTTGTGTTAGTTTCTGCTGTACAACAAAGTGAATCAGCCATACATATACATATATCCCCATATCCCTTCCCTCTTGAGTGTCCCTTCCACCCTTCCTATCCACCCCTCTAGGTGGTCACAAAGCACCGAGCTGATCTCCCTGTGCTATGCAGCAGCTTCCCACTAGCCATCCATTTTACATTTGGTAGTGTATATATGTCCATGCCACTCTCCCTGATGCTCTTGATAGGAAAGGAGTCAGCTTCGGAAAATATTAATCGCTCCACTAAATGATGGAATGTTAATAAAAGCTACATAGCAAGAAGTAGAAGCATTCCTTTAAGGCTCCAGGAATATTCCTTAAGCTTGTTTTTCATAACTGAAGTGGAGGCAGTAGGCTTGTGTTACGTGGGTCAGAATCAGCATCCTCGATCGTGGCCGTGGTCCTTAGATTTAGTTTCCATATTTCAAATGGAGGCAGTAGGTTTAACGTGTCTTACTTTGCAGCTGGAACAGATTCTATTTTTAATCTGTAAGTTGAATGGGGCAAGGAGCCATGTGCTGCCCAGATCCAAATGCATAACTCCTGTTGCTATCAGGGAGTTTCTTGATGGATTGGAAAGAAGTATTTATTCCAAATATCTCTCTGACTCTGTAGAATTAAACATGCTGAACAAAACCTAGCACTTTTCAAGTTAAAAACGAAGTGTTTTCCCAGGTAGCAACCATGCTGGCTTAAAGGAATCATGCAACAATCCCAAATAGACACACACACACATAACCGTAGAATTGGTTTTCAGGCAGAGAGAAGCAGCTGGGCTCAGGATCCTGGGTGGCAGACAGAGTAAAGGACATGGCTGTATTGATACACAAAATTGCCTTTAAAGAGAAGAGATAAGGGGAGAAAACCTTTTCTTTGGATGGTGTTCTGCTCATGGGAATGCACACGTTATCGTTGGTGAACAATTCTAGCAAAAGCCCTCCTGTACTTCCTCACTCTTATTACCCAGTGGTGGGAATGGTATGGCAATGTTTGCTTAGAACTGACTGGTGTTTGCATCTATAAATAAATGTACTCAAATCATAATTGTTATAACAGGATTGCTTGATTACCTGGCAATCGCCTTGTTCTGAGATAGCTTTCGGATCACCTGTTCCTTGGGAACATTTGACAGACCTATGTTTATTACCCAATTGAATGTCAGTAGCAATTGCAGCTAAAGATAAACAAAAATGCAAGTACTTGTTGACCTTGACTTTTTTCCACAAGAGATTGGACTTGATGGCTCTATTGCTGTTGAGCTGATAAGGGTTATAAACAGTAGTTTAAGGAAAATGTTTTATTCCCAGAGGAAAATACCCTATTTGCTGTGGGAAATGGCAATAGCCGTGTATACCCTCTGCCAGATTCCCTTAATTCACCTTTATTTGGCCTGTGGGAAAAGGATATGGGTGGGGGGGAACTTTTTATGGCTTTAATGTACATTTGCATAGATTGTTATAAACTGTGAATGGTGTAGTCAGCGGATTACATACAATTTTAGAAGAAGCCAATGAAGTTTCTGTGATTTATGATATTTAGTAATATGACTTCTTCGTAAACTATCACGTTAATATAATATTGTGTTTCAGAGATGCAGAGCTTGTAAAAATGCAATATGGTGCCCAAATGCTCTTTCAGATTCTAATTAAGAACATAAAAATATTGTTGGTTAGTAATCTCACTAGGGGCAAAGAGAGAGAAATGAACCTGGTGAATATATTGACATGGGACACTATGAAAGGACACTGGGGGATGTGGCAATCAGCCCTTTTCTTTGGGCACAAGTCTTATTAAGTTCCAGATTTGAATCAAGACTCTTTGGGCCATTAAGGATTCCCCATTTCTTGGTGAGGCACAAAGCCTCGGTGACTTCTCCTATTTGCTCTTTAAAATCCCACTGCATTTTCCTTTTGAGAAGAGGTGCTTTGGCTCAATGCCACTGGCTTCAACTTTTGCTCTTAAAATGTTGTTTTGATGCATAGTGTAGTGATGGCTGAATTGATTTCTGTGCATAAACGGTGGCCTAGATTCTTGCCCTGTGGAAATCCATGGAATTAAGAACTGTAGGTTCCCAGAGTGATAAGAGGTAAGCAAATGATTAGATATGCATGCAGGGAAAAAAATAGAGATGCTTGTAGAATGGAAATAAGAGTCTATATAATTTGCAAGTTTAATGTAAACGTAAGCCACTAATACAACTAATAATTTAATGCTAATATGTGAGAGTAAGTAAATGTAATTCTAATCATTTCCTGTTTGGTGTGTTCTCAAAGCATCCTGAGCAAAAATACACTGTATTGAAATATTTTCCCGGCTCCCCAGGATGAAAGGCTGGTCTGCTGACAGCTGTGGCCCTTATGAGACCTCTGGGATACTGGGGGCTCAAATTTCTTTCTAGATAAAGTTGTGGGACAGTTTGAGATTGCAGAATCTTAGCCAGAATTTCTTGCAGAGATGTTTAGAGCACTGGGCTAGTGGATTGATCCCATAGACATACCAGCTGAGATCTCGTCCAACATGCCCTTTTAAAAAGTCCCTGGTATTATTTAATAATACAGAATATATTTTTCTAAATATATTCTAAGTATTTGACCTTTTACTCCATTTGTCAAAGTACGGATTTCCTGGTGAAGATATCTCGGAGAAGTTTTGGATACACTTTGATGAGAACAGGCCCTTTGAATGAAAATTTAAAATATAAGGAAAGAAGACCATGCCATAGATAACTAGCAGGGAATTTTGTGCTGTCTTTAAGGAGACAACAGTGGCAGAGCAGAAGAGTTCCCTTCTCCCCCCGCTGGTCCTCTTTGCTAGGCCCCCTTTCTTTATCTGTGAATTTCTTGGGAGAATCCCTGCTTGCTGACTTCCACTTTTCCATGAAACTTTCGTGAAGAACAGTGGAAATCTTTGCAATGACAGATGCCATTGCGGATTATTATGATGTCCATTACCTGGTGGATGAAATTAGGAAGTTTATTTCTTTTTTTTTTTTTTTTTTTTTTTTGTGTGTGTGTGTGTGTGACTTGCTTTATTGTGGTGCTCTGATACCAAACATGCAGTGTAATATCGCTGAGGTATGCTTGTGTGTGTGTGTATACATATATATATATAAAATAGATATATATATAATAGTAGCCATCCTAACGAGTGCGAGGTGGTATTTTTTTTTTTTGCTTTATAACAAATTTAATCAGTTATACATATACATATGTTCCCATATCCCCTCCCTTTTGCGTCTCCCTCCCACCCTCCCTATCCCACCCCTCCAGGCGGTCACAAAGCACCGAGCTGATCTCCCTGTGCTCTGCGGCTGCTTCCCACTAGCTATCTACCTTACGTTTAGTACTGTATATATGTCCATGCTGCTCTTTCACTTTGTCACAGCTTACCCTTCCCCCTCCCCATATCCTCAAGTCCATTCTCTAGTAGGTCTGTGTCTTTATTCCTGTCTTACCCCTATGTTCTTCATGACATTTTTTTTCTTAAATTCCATATATATGTGTCAGCATACAGTATTTGTCTTTCTCTTTCTGACTTACTTCACTCTGTATGACAGACTCTAGGTCCATCCACCTCAGGAAGTTTATTTCTGACATGGCACAAACCCTTCCCTGCCACAGAAAGACTGTAACCTAGAATCTTTGTAAAAAAAAAAAAAAAAAAAAAAAAAAAAAAAAAAAAAAAAAAAAAAAACCAAACAAAAAACTGCATCCTTTGGATTACTGGTGATTCTCTGGTTGATACATTAGAAGTGCACAGAGGCGAGTCTGCGCCTGGGGGGTCCCGGTCCCTGGGCGCAGGAGGGCCCAGGGACTCTCCGCTCAGGCTCCTCTGGGCTGCATGAAGGGAGCTTTCTACAGCCCTCCTCGTCATGACTGAAGGATGTGGCATGGACATGAATTGTGTGTGGCTGGCTCTCTGTCCTGCTGCTAGGAAAGACTTCTGCGTTTATCTGCATTTTTCTGAGCACCAGTCGGCTCTGTAGCCGCCACCCAGGCCACTTTGTGGGAAAGCTTTCTTTATGGTGGGTGACGTGGCATTTCTTGTCACTTCCTCAAATTCCTTCCCCCTGCCTATCAGCATCGCTCTGGACTTATCTGGGTTGAGCTTCAGCCAGCCAGAGCTAATCCTGGTTCCTATTTCAGAGGGGCAGAGTGACAGCAATGACGCTGCCATTTCTTGGCTTGTGACCTGGGGTGCTGGTGGGGGGAGCAGAGAAAAGAGGGGTACGAGGGTTGGGGGCCATTGGCTTGCTTTTCCAACCTGATACCTTGAGGCTCCTCTTCCCTTCCTGTCATCACGCTTGCTTCTCCAAAAGGCTGACAATACTATTTATTTCAATGTGCACTTGGATGTAAGTTTTCCAGTTGTAACCTGAAGAAATAAAGGGCGTCTTTGCCTGAACTTGCTTTCATCCCATCCCTGAGTTCAGCCTCTTAGAGGAAGTCTTATGAATTGGGATTTAGAGGATCAGAGACAGATGGCTCTTTTGTTCTGATTTTCCATTATTTAACAAATATTTATTGAACATCTACTATGGGTCACACACAATGCTGGGTGATGGGAAGGAGAAATCTTCTAACAAAGAGTGTATTTTTTTCTGGTTTTCAGTTTATGAAATGTGTCCACCTATCTTAGTTTGTGAGCCTTGTACCACTAATCTTATAGCAGCGCAGCTCTCCACGTCTCCGTTTTATAGGTGAGAATTGCCTAAGGTCTCACAGGGTGTAAGTGGGAAATACCAGGACCAGAATTAGCCAGGTTTTTCAACTCCTACACCTTTCTTCCTTTGTACCAGGTTAAGAAGTAACCTAATAACTGGCATCAATTTATCTCTGAAATGCATTCACCAGTTCTCTCACTGGGAGAAGAGAGGAGAGAGAATAAAATTAGGAAGGATCTTTAGAAGGAAGTGATCAGGCACTTATACTTCATTCATTCATTCATTCATTCATTCACAGACTACCAGGCACTGTACTAAATCCTGAGGCGACAAAGATGAATGAGACCAATTCCTGCCCTCAGGGAATTTACAGTTCAGTGTTTGTTGCTCCCCTCACTTATGAATTAAGAAATATCTGGGACAAACATATTTCCTGATGCTGTCCTTTTTAGGAGTTACCTACACTTTCATCCAACTTGGTTGATGCTCTTCACTAATTTTCAGCCTTGAGGCGGGGTTCAGTATGTGATTAGATCTGAAGAAGATTGGTCTCTCCTCGTGGAAAAATGGCTTAAGTTTATATTCTTTGGGCAGAAGAACAACCTCAACACCTATAACATGTGGGTAGTATTAACATCTACTTATTGGGTTGTTGGGAAGATTAAACAAGTTGGTATGTAGAACTTAGAACAGTACCTGGCACATAGTAAACATTATATATGTGTTAGCGGCTATCATTAGCACCGTCATCATCATCACCATCCTCCTCATCATCATTTGGTTTGTTTTTCTCTAAGAAAAAGAGAGACTCTGGTTAGTACTGGCACTGATTTCTGAGTGTGAGTGATGATGTAGTAGGGAATCGAGGCTCCAGTACTATTCCCAAATGTGTCTTCACTTTACAGTGCAGAGTGTTTGTTTGCCCTTTTGTGTCAGGACAGAGAGCCCTCTAAACTCTGTGGGCCACTGAGACTTCCACCCATACAAGACTCCCTTCTGTTGTCCATCACTCTCAAATGTCTTGTCATGTATCTGTCACTTTTACCATAGGAGTTGAGGAGGAGGAAGTGACTGAGGAAGAAGAAACTTAGATTGCAGATGATACCTTTCTCACCTCAGGCCTTTGGTCCAGTGGATTCTTCTGAAACAACAGCTAGTATTATTTCTACACCACATATTAAGGTGTCTGTGAGAAAAAGAAGTTTGCAGTGTCAGTCAGGTGACATGTTGACTGGCATACCTTTTGCCGATGGTCAAATTGAGGTGGGTTCTGAGCTCTCCGAGGACCTGGGTGGAATTTCCTCACAGGAGCCCAGTTAGGATGGGAAGTGTATTTGCCCACTAAGACAATTTCTTCTAGCATCTCTGGTCTCATGTTGACACATTAATCTTTGGCCTTTGATGAAACTATTGGGCAGTATCAGGCCTCTGAATTTCAGGATGCCTTGTTATCAGTAAAGTTTAAGATACAGGAAGATGTCTATTATACAGAGTGAAGTAAGTCAGAAAGAGAAAAACAAATATCATATGCTAACACATATATATGGAATCTAAAAAAAAAATGGTCATGAAGAACCTAGGGGCAGGACAGGAATAAAGATGCAGACGTAGAGAATGGACTTAAGGACACAGGAAGGGGGAAGGGTAAGCTGGGACGAAGTAAGAGAGCGACACAGACACATATACACTACCAAATGTAAAATCGATAGCTAGTGGGAAGCAGCCGCATAGCACAGGGAGATCAGCTCGGTGCTTTGTGACCACCTAGAGGGGTGGGATATGGAGGGTGGGAGGGAGACTCAAGAGGGAGGAGATACGGGGATACATGTATATGTATAACTGATTCACTTTGTTATAAAGCAGAAACTAACACACCATTGTAAAGCAGTTATACTCCAATAAAGAAGTTAAAAAAATACAGGAAGATAATCCTTCATATTATAGATAAATTTCACCAAATATTATATGGAGCTTGAGGACTAGCTTTATAGCAATTGCAGTTGGTAAGATAAGGTTCCAAGGGCTTCCCTGGTGGCGCAGTGGTTGAGAGTCCGCCTGCCGATGCAGGGGACACGGGTTCGTGCCCCGGTCCGGGAGGATCCCACATGCCGTGGAGCGGCTGGGCCCGTGAGCCATGGCCACTGAACCTGCGTGTCCGGAGCCTGCGCTCCGCAGCGGGAGAGGCCACAACAGTGAGAGGCCCGCGTACCGCAAAAAAAAAAAGAAGAAAAAAAGAAATAAATAAGGTTGCCTATTAATAGTGACTAGGAAAGGTTGAGTCTGGGAAGTCATGGGGAGGCAGAACCAGATTTACAGGCAGGTCTTTATTTGTTTATAGCAAATCAGCTTTACTACTTCTTTCACCTATAAGTTACTGGTGGTGCTGACCGCCCACTTTCCCTCTCCCCCACCTCGTGTTTTATGTCTCTTCTTGCTCTTCTTTATATGTACCGTGTTGTAGCCTAGTTCTGATGAGACCATAGAGAGTCTATTTCCTATTTTGACTATTTTAAATTTTTTTCTATCCACTCTCTCATGACACACTAAGGTGCTTGAATATTTTTTTGAATTTTTTTAATTGAAGTGTAGTTGACTTACAATATCGTGTTAGTTTCAGGTATACCACAAAGTGATTCGAATATATTTATATATATCTATTTAAGATTATTTTCCATTATAGGTTATTACAAGACATTGAATATAGTTCCCTGTGCTATACTGTAGGTCTTTTTTGCTTATCTATTTTATGTATAGTAGTTTGTATCTGTTAATCCCATACTCCTGATTTATCCCTCCCTGCGCCTTTCCCCTTTGGTAACCATAAGTTTGTTTTCTATGTCTATGAATCTGTTTCTGTTTTGTGTATAGATTCATTTGTATTATTTTTAAAATTCCACCTCTAAGTGATGTCATAATATTTGTCTTTCTCTGTCTGACTTACTGAGTTTTTGATATTAGTTGAAAACCCATCCCTTTTCAAGAGAGTAGAGGTGGTTTCCTAACAACCAACATGATCCTGTTCCTTTCTTTCTTTCTTTCTTTCTTTCTTTCTTTCTTTCTTTCTTTCTTTCTTTCTCTCTCTCTCTCTCTCTCTCTCTCTCTCTCTCTCTCTCTTTCTTTCTTTCACGGTACCCGGGCCTCTCACTGTTGTGGCCTCTCCCGTTGTGGAGCACAGGCTCTGGACACACAGGCTCAGCGGCCATGGCTCACGGGCCCAGCTGCTCCGTGGCATGTGGGATCCTCCCGGACCGAGGCATGAACCCGTGTCCCCTGCGTCGGCACGTGGACTCTCAACCACTGCGCCACCAGGGAAGCCCCCTGTTCCTTTCAAAGAGAGGAATTTCTTACATGTGCGGTGCTGACTCTGTTCTATTGTAGCACAGTACAGTGATGGTGTTCAGGGAGCCTTGCTCCAAAGACAGGGATGTCACATAGAAAATGGAAAATACAGGGCAAGACTTGTGGCACATTGCATTGAGATTTTTTTTCCCCACATATTATTCGTTAGCATTTTTTCCAATTTTTTATTAAGAATATTTTCAAATGTACAGACAAATAAAATGAATAGTATAGCAAATATCCATAACTCACCATTCCCGTTCAACAGTTGTTAACATTTGGCCATATTTGCTTTGTCCATGAACACGGATACACACACATATGTATCTATGTCACTATATATTCTTCTTCAGTACAGTATAAAAAGAATATTTAAGGAACCATACATTTCTGAGATTTGGATACATCAGTGATACCTACATTCCCCCATCAAAGCACTGAACTACTTATTTTGGCATCTTGGAAACGAATGATGAAATATCAGGAAAATACGTGACTCTATATGAGGATCAGCTCATGGTGATCAATTGCTATTTTAAATGCTTGTCTATGTGCACTTCACGCTGGGAGCTTTTAGGTGTCTTTCTATGAGGATGTAGGACAGACTGGGAAGACCACTGTCCTTGGCGTGCTGGTGCTCAGGTGCCATCCCCACTGAACAGTTTGCGAGCCCTGTCCTCTGGGCTGGATGACTCACAACCTCACTGGGATGGAATTTCTTCTGTAAATAAAAAAAAAAAGAGCTGGGCTAGATAACTGAAGTGTTTTCCTTCAGTTCTGAAACAGTGAAATTCTAAGAACCAAGTTGAAATTTTGTGTACAAACCTAGATAGAATGAAGAACTTCAATAAACATTTACATATAGATTGAAATTTATAGAAAGTCAGTAAATTCCACATAATATCATGGTCATGAGGAGAAATTCTGGATCTAGGACATAGTATTGGTGATAACAATAAAAAAGTACAGATCACCCCCAATATCTGAGTTTTCAGAGTATCTGGGTACAAGTTAGTGTCATAGATTTGATTCTTTTACAGACAGATGTAGCTGAAAAGGTCCAAATGCATACAGCTTTTTGATTAGATGTGGAATACATAACTGCTTTATTTGGCCGTTACTGAAATTTCTAAGTGTTTTATTTAAATGGTTTTTGGATTTATTTAATGTTTTTATTTATTTAAATTTTGCATTCTGCTCTCCCTCACCCAGTGTACTTTTTCTATGTTGAGGGAGGGACGTGGGTTCGGAACGACTGGCACAAATGGATTAATGTGTCAGTAGGTCAAGTGAAATATTGTTTTAGTTAAATCAAGTTTGAGGTTGTCTTACAGGGTTTGGAGAGGATTTTCTCTCTTCTTTTTCCTCTGACAAAATGTATACATCTGAGAATAATATGAATCAGTCAAATATACAATGAGCTCTAGGGAAATTATTATTTTTTTCTCCTTTCAAGAAATGATGAAGAATTTTTTTAATCTATTGATACAAATCAGCTGACAGTATCAGCATTTGTTTGTTATCTTGGATTGAATCTGTTGTTAACAAGCTGAATACATCTGCCCCAGCACACAGTAATAGAAACTTCAGTCTGGTAGTGGTTAGTGAAATTTCCAGCAAGATCTTGTTAGTATAACATCTGACCTAATAAACGGCATTAAAGTTGGGGAGGTAGAGGAGATAGAGGTGTTGCTATCCCTAATGTAAATATCTCTTTGCTGCTTACCTGCCAATCTTGGATTTCCTAAAGTTAATTCTTCCTAGAGTTTTTTGTTTTTAACTATTTGATCAGAAGATTACACTCTACAGGCCAGCTAAAAGGGATGTATTTTTTTGAACCTCTTCCATTGTTTTTAAAATCATTGTTTGTGTTGTAATCCTTTCAAAATGCTAGCCAGTAGCTGCTTTCCTGTTTAAAGAGTAAGGTCTTTCCACGGGCAGATCACCTTCATTTAATCTTCTGAAAGTGCATACTTAATTCTTAGCAACAGTGCATTTTTAGCATCAAGACCCTATTACCAAGAAAAACTGAATCTCGTAAACAAGTAGACAAATAAGCCTTAGTCGTCTAAGAAGGTAATTGCGTCTTGCTTTTGGAGCCTTATATATACATCCCACTTGGTACAATTAGCCTCTGTAAACATTTGAACTTCTTTGTAGTGGAAACATTATATATTTCAGGAAGCAGATGAAGGAAGGGTTTTCAGGTTGATTCCTAATATAGCTGGTTTACTTTTCATCGTTGGTGTTGCTTTGGGGTTTTATTGCATTAAAATGTATCTGTGATTGTTCATATAAACTCTCAACCAATTTGCTTAAATATTGGAAGCCGGCAGGATGTGGAACAAGCATGGCATTGTGGAGAATATCACCCTGGCCCGAGTCAAGGGTAGAATGCTGTGAAAGCATTGTGCTAATTTTAGCTTACAAAGAGGATGAAGATAAACTGCCTACTGCTAGTTTGCCATATGCTATCCTGGTGATAATATTCGAATGCAAAATATTCCATAGAGAGTCTTATTGTTTCAGTATGAGAAGCTTGGATAAGAGTTAAGCAAATTTCTACTCAGTAAGTTTATAAGAAATAATGAAGTAAAACAATTCTCAAATGCAGGTAGATGAAATCTGCTCAATTTATTTTGGCTTTATTGACTTTCATGGGAGTTGACAGAATTAGTTTTGGTTTATATGAGATCCAATTTTATCTATTTTTCACATGTAAATCTTAAGAATCAATCTGAATAAATATTGATCTCTTTCAGAGAAGCGAAAATATAGTTGGGATTGCATAAAACTGCTTAAGAGACAGCATTCCTTGAAGTTCAATAAAGGAATAAAGGCGACCTGTTCAACTGGTTTTAAAATAACACTTTAAAAAGCCTTTTTAAAAATGAAAAAGTCAAAATCCATTACCTTTCCATATTTGGCAAATTCAGCGCCTACCAGTGTCTGACCTATTTATTTGTCACTGAGACCACTTCACAGTGAAGGGATTGTTAGTTTCTGAAAAACTGAGAAAAATCCAATGTGCATAGCGCATTTGCAGATGGAAACAGACTGTGTAGCCGGATTTGAAGGGTGGGTTGGCTGGAAGCTTTGTGTTAACAACTGGTGAAAAGCTTGACCTTTGTGTGACCTAGGTCAAACAAACCCCCGACTCAAGAGCTCTCCTTTGACATGGATACCTGTTTGGGGAAAGGGGCCAAAAAAGGGGGATGAAGATAAAATTATGTTCTGGACTTACAAGCTTGTTTTTTTTAAATGTCCCAGTTTACTTGACTATTTGGGGGCATAGTGTCCATCGTGGGGTGTCGCAAAGGACCACAAATCTGTTTGTAAGTGTCAAAGGGAAAAGATGATCAGGAAACAATCTTTTTTTCTTTCTTTCATACAGGCAACACATAGGGTTTTTTCCCCTCACAATGCAATATGATCTGGGTCGTGATTCAGAGTTGAATAAATGGGCTGAGCTCCACTGATGAAAACATTTGATAATGTGGAAAATAAAAGCCCTGGCAAGGAGGAGATGGCAAGGCTTCCATTGTTTGTCCCCACACTTTGTTTTTATAGGGGTTCTCACAGGAACAAATAAATTGGAGTAAATAAAAGCAAAATAGCACTGTTAGTCCATATCGTGGCCTCACACATGCTCACGAGTCAACTTTGGCAGGAAACTAGCAAGGGTCTGTTCCCGACCATTTGCGTTGCATCTTTATCTCTCCGGTTCATTGTTTGCCGCTGAGTGCTTAAACCTCAACTTCCCAAGTAAAAGCTTCCTGTTGCTTGCTTTTAAATATAGTTTTGTTACAACAACATCACAAAAATGAAGAAATGTATTAAGGAAGCGAACTGATGACAGAAGGAATAAAGCAGGTCTAGTCCAATGTGATTCTAAAACTCCAGGGCTCGCTCAAATCCAGGAGGCGGGTTTCTCTTGATGCAATCACTGATAGTCCCTTTTGGCTGCTCAGCTAGAGGAACCATCCCTCTGCCTTCACAGGAGGTCAAGAGTGAAGGAGAACAACGAAAATGGTCAGTGTTTCTGCCCTTTTGCTGTGTTTGGCTCGCTTAGTTTTAACTTTTAAGCATTGTTTGTGGCTGGGATTTTCTGCGCTTTCAGTTGCAGGTTAGAGGAGATTATGCTCCTGCTTTGAGGTACTTTAATGTCAGTATATCTGCAAAATTCTATCCATGCCTATGGAAAATATGGTTCTTATTCCACCTTAATGGATGGGGGTTACTCAGATACTTCCTGCAATTTTGGAGGAAAGCGCAGCAGTTTTCTCAGGCCTTGGATATAAACAACATTGTTTATGCTGTTTCCACTCTTGTAGTCCTCTGTTTGTGCAGGCTCTAACACAAGTAGGTCTGTTTTGCATTTAAAAAATTAGTGCATGTTTTCAGAATCAATCTATCAAGTTAGGCCAAGAAATGCCATAAGAATGCATGGCTGGGGGTCACCAAATTCTGGCTTTCCAAACTTACTTGACAGCCACTCACAGCTCTGGTTCTACACTCACGTGCGAACCTTGGTACCCTCCTTTAATGCCACGATGGAAACAACTGATTCCAGTCCCTGTCCCCTGCTCGTTGCATAATACACTGAAAGCTGCGTTAGAAAATTATTAATACCACTCCAATGACCCTTTTCTAAAATTGAAGTGTAGATGATTTACGATGTTGTGTTAGTTTCAGGTGTACAGCAAAGTGATTCAGTTATATATAAATCTGTTCTTTTTCAGATTCTCTTCCCTTATAGGTTATTACAAGATGTTGAGTATTGTTCCCTGTGCTATACAGTAGGTCCTTGTTGGTTATCTATGTTATATATAGTAGTGTGTATCTGCTAATCCCAAACTCCTAATTTATCCCTACCCCCCCCCTTTCCCCTTTGGTAACCATAAGTTTGTTTTCTATGTCTGTGAGTCTATTTCTGTTTTCAAATGACCCTTTTGACGAGAACACCCACCCATTGTGCCAGAATGTGAACAGTATTGTGAAATATATAATATAGTATATTATAGCTATTTAATAATGAATCTGTTATAACCTCTAGTAATACAGTGAATTAAGATCTAAAGGAAGGTAGCTTATTAAGACGCGAAAAGAGTGAGCACTAACTTACGTGTGTGTGTGTGTGTGTGTGTGTGTGTGTGTGTGTGTGTAGTGGAAGAAGGCCAAGTGGAGGGCAGCTGCAGGGCGGCCCTGCAGCACAGACAAGCTGGAGAGCCTTCCCCAGTACCCTTGCAGTCCTCCCAGAACAGAAGAGGGAGCCAGCTTGCCAGGAAGCCATAAACTTTTCAGTCTGTGCACTGTCACTGCCCTTATAGACACAATCCCATGTGTTCTGGAGGAGAAAGTCAGAACATAGAAAAGATGCCTGCAGGTTGTTTTGGCCCATGGGTTCAGGATGCCAACTTCTTTGACAATTTTCTAGAGTGGGACTCTGGGCGTAGCGCTGAGATCTTAATCACCTATCCAGCTCTATTTGCCGCATTCAACACTGCGCAAACGTGGTCGATCACTCTTACTTGGTTGCCTTTGAGAGACTGCCTCCTGGGCACTAAGCTAAGAAAATCTCTGCTCTCCTCTGGCCGGGTCCAGCAGGAGAAGGATGTCAGGAGAATGCAGATGCTTCTTCCTTTCTGCAAGTCTCCAGCTGATTCCGAGCTGAGCATTCCCAGCCCCCATCAGCTTGTTCTTGGAGATCCCTAGAGCAGAGGCCCCCAAGAGAAAGAGCTCCTTGGCTGTTCGTGTAGATCTGGCTGTCCTATCTGATGGTCAGACATTCTACATCAGGGCTAGTGAAAAGTGGGGTTATGCGGTGACTATTAGTCATTTGGAATAATCAGTTGGAAGAGTCTTTCTTTTGTCCTATTCAGAAGACTGGAAGTTTGTGTCATTGCTCTAAGGAGAGTTGCATCTTCTTGGTTATGTTGTTGAACACATTTTGGGGGCCGTTACTGTACCCTTACTTTTGGATAAGTTGTCATCCATTCCCATGCAGGTAGGTATACCTCATCTTCATAAAGAGGAATCAGAGGAAGCCATGCTTCACCAAGGTGGGCTTTAAACTTTGGGGGTGGACTTTGGGACCATGTCGCCTGTCAGAGAAGCCCATATAGCACAAGCGTGTCAGCATATGACCCATGGTAGTAAAACCCCAAATTCCATAAAACTAGCTTGTCTAAGAGATCGCCTGCTTCCCTCAGCACCCTAAGGCAGCTGGAATTAGCAGACATGGTGGTACTTACTATTCCATAGTCTGATCTTGAAGGCATAAATTGGAGCTGAATCTGGGGTCCAAGCCTCTCTCCATCTCTCCTGACGTTCTCCCAATGGTATGGTTGCTACCATTTGGACAAGAATGTATACTTTTGTCCTGTCTATTGTAATCCCTCCTCTCCCAGGCTACCATGGGGCCTTGCTGTCTTCCTAACTGTAATATCTGTACCTTATTTTACAGTTATGTGTTGGACGCTGAGTTGCCTTAAAAGCTGCGGGATTTAAGTCTTATTAAAATTGTTAGTACTGTAGTATTTATTTCCTTATAAGTGAATTCCCCATTTCAACTGTATCTTGAGAAAATGATCTTGGTTTTCTTCTACCATCATATCAGTAATAATAAAATAAGCCAAGAAGTTATAATTACTCTTCACATAGCCTCTGTGGAGCGGTTACGTAGAATACCCACTTGTTATGATGTGAATTTTCATTCACTGCTAATGAGCAGGAACAAAATATTCCTGACGGTTTGATTCCCCTTTGGCCACACATTATGACTCTCCTAACAGCAAACCACACGGTCCACTGTCAGACACTCTCTAATGCTCTTTCTAATAAATAGAGCAGCTAAAAATACGGATGTTCTTCATTAAATGTAAAATGATCATTTTAACTGCTTCTACTCTGAGTGACCCATCCATCACTTAATCAGACCAATTTAAGCAGAGAGAGAGAGAGAGAGAGATTGAAAATAAGAGTGGATCATCTGTCTGTATTTCCTTTGGTGGCAACATGAGTAGAATTTAGGCTTCAGATGAGTCTTTAGCCATCTCATTGTTTCCTGTGAAAGTGTTATTTTCTTCAGCGTGTACAGGTGGTGGTGTGATAGGCTGTCTAGAAATACAGGCTTAACTAGACCAATGAAGATCATACTTCGTTAGTTTACTTGGGACAAAAAAAGAGTCGCTTGATGTAAGCACTGTTCCCAGCCTTTCCTGTCCTTTCCATCAGTTGAATCAACCACACAGTCAGTTGCTGTATCTGTAATAGCTCTCCTCGTGTAGAAATGAGGATTTTGCAAACTCCCAGAACATATAACCAAATTCTTTGTTAAATTTTTCTGATAACGAAGACTGTACTTTCCGTGTATATATGAAGAGAGCGGAACTAACTCAGGGCAAGAAGTTGAACTTTCTTCTGTAGAGAAACAAAAACTGTAAAGATAAACGTGCTTTTTGACTGCCCCCCTCCCAGCCACACTGCTGCATTAACTCTCAATTAATTTCCGTACGTTTAGGATTTGAGTCTGCCATTCATTCAACAAACACGGGCTGCCTACTAGTGGGCAGCCCTGAGGATACACAGTGGTGAGCAAGCCCATGGGCTGTGCTCAAGGAACTTCAAATCTAGTGGGAATGGCTGGAGGGTAAATAGACCATGGAAATATGGTGGAACACCAGCTATAATCGTTGGCTCATGGAACATGCATCTGCCTCTGTCTTGGAGGGTCTTAGGAGTTCCCCTCAAGAAAGGGCATTTTTACACGATTTCACATTTTTCCAAGAGTTTTCGCACGGGTAACCCCACTCATTCCTCACAACACCCCTTTGAATCAGCCAGTTCTTTATTACCACTGTGGACTGAGGAAGGGGGACTCAGCAAGTGGAGTCACTTGACAAAGACGACACCGATAGGAGAGCCTGGCTTAGAAGGGCAGACCCCAGCTCTGACCTCTGGGTCAGGCATGAGTGCCTGTGTTGGGGAGGGTGGGGGAACCTGGCAAGATGAGAAATAGTGGCCTGATGTTGTGAAATCACTGTGTGACCATCTGGGAATTTGCCCTCAATTCACTGCCAAGTTTAAGAAGACCTGGAACAATCGTTTCACACTCACATAGCCCAGGCAGAGCTTCAAAACACCCACTTTCCCTTTAAAAAAAATAAGGCAAACAAGCAAGCACAGAAGAGAGACAATGAACATGATGGCTCAGAGCAGCTTTCATAGTTTCAGTTTGCATCCTTTCTTTTGTGATAACATGGCCCCAAATAGTCACATTCCATGCCTTGGAAGTTTTTAGGCTTCTTGGTGGAGATCATCTTTCCATAACTGATTCTTTCAAGTTACGCATTTCTTTAACCTGATCACATGCCTGACTTTGGACTAGTGAGGGGACAGATATCTAGCTTTGGGCCTGCAGGGACCCACCCTTTAACTTTCCAGTCTTTTTGCTCAGGCCAGACTGTGCCTTGTGCCAGCTTCCTGTTCTTTCTGCGGTTGTCTCTCTTACATGAGATGGAACTCATTGTTCTAAATATTGCAGAGATGCCTGACTTTGGGGGAGTCCCTTCACTGAGGTTTCTGGAAGGAAGAATTCCTTGGGTATGAATGAGATGCAGAGAGGACGGCTGTGTTTCCCATACCCCTTTTGGTGTCTGATATGGAAATCATACTCTCACTGACCATCCGGATTTGAATGGATGCGATTTGGGGCTGTCTCCCCGTTTGGTGTGCCCGATGAGAAGAAGGCAGGACATGCTGGGGCCTAGGACCTGTGCTAGAATCTCAGCAACACAGTGCCCCTGGGCAGCAAGAGGAGGCTGGGGCAGGGCGGAAGCATCCCCATTATTAAGAGGACAAGGGCTTGGAGCGTCTAACCTCGGTAGAGAAGCTGGCTCCTCCCTGAGCAGGCAGCTGGATGGTCCAAGATACAGCATCCAAAGGGTGTAGCAAGTTCAGGCCTGGCATTTCAGGATATCCAGTCTGATAGGTGGGACCAGCAACAAAGAATTCTAGGCCTTAGGCCAACTCAGAAGTCACGCAGGGCTGGGATTGGCCTTCTGAGGTCTGGTTTCCAGGGCAAGGATCCCCTCCAGCTGGGAGCAGTATTCAGCCCTAGGAAAGAAGGCTGACGGGCTGGGGGATGGGAGGGGAATAGAGGTTCCTGCCAGCCTGTGGATGGGGACAAGACCGGACCCAGAAGAGGACCAGGAGGAGAGTGGGGAATCCAGAGACACTCCTGCGATGGAGGACGTATCTGAATGAGCAGCGGGGGTAGGTCGGGTGACTTAAGGTAAAGGTTGGCAGTTGCTCCTGTGAATCTAGGTCTAGGGCAGTGTCAAGGGATCAAGGCGATTTTGACTCTTCCCGTCTTGTGGGATAAATGTCTCGGAAGCCAAGAAGGGGACCTGGGTCCCAGGTAGAGTTTATGTAGTTGCAGCTACAGGAGCACAGGAAGAGGAAAGGACAAGCTGGTGAAGAGAGAGGGTGCAGGGTGCTGTAGCAGCAACCCCCTTTCTGTGGGAGGGAAGGTCTCTGCCTTCAGTGGGTGAGAATAATTCATGGATTCTGCTACTTCCTTCTGACCCCAGTAGACTTCAGATTAGCATGTAGGTGACATCATCACTGAAAACCCCACAGGCATGGACCGCTGCTCCCCCTTGGGTCCTCTGCTCCAGGCTGGTGTCCACGAGGCAACCTTGTTTGGATTTCCATACCCTGCCTACCCCCCACCCACAAGAGGAGAGACTTTCCTTGCTTTGATACATAAATGAGAGAAAATCAACTCTTGGGAGCTTGTGATCCATCCATCTCCTTCCCACTCCCGTCTGGCTGAGCAGCCTGGCCATGCCTGCCCAGAGTGGACTCCCGGTTTCAGAGTGTACGGACGTCTCCAGAAAGGGCACTTGCCTCCCAACGTTCCTACTAACAGAACTGCAGACTTCTGACATGGAGAGACACTTGGAAACCATGGTGTGATTCTAGGAAATGTGTGCTTTGTCATGTTTTATGTCCTAGGCATTGACATTTCTGTCATTTCATAGGTGACTACTCAGAGGCCCTGGGAGAGGGCAGGGGCCTCTGTGGGGTGATGCTCTAGCTAGCACGGGGCTTCCCCTCTGCATTTTGATTCCTCAGTTTCCACCCCTCTTATGAAATTTTTCTGTATGATTTTCTTTTTTAATATTTGGAGGCCCCTTCAGGGGAGTCGCCTCACTGTTCTGCAATGTGGCTATTTTTGATGCCCTCCCATTCCCGTGTACTTTCTCCAGATCCATAAACACTTGGTATTTGTTTTCTTCCTTGTACATTTCAGAGGTGGTTTTCATACTTAACCTGTTCCCATCCCTTTGACTAAGGAACACTCACTCACGTGGCACTCTGAGATTGCTGCTTCAGTGTCTCTTACTTCCGTGACTCCAGTATCGAGGAACCATTATGAAGCCCACATTATTGGTCAGGCATTGTGCTGGCTGTGGACGACATGCAGCCATGAGAAAGGACACTGTTCTGCTCTAGAAGATCTTTCTAGAGGTTAAAGAAATGCACCTAGATTAGATCACCGTTATCTAATAGAGTGGGTTAAATGGAGAGACTAGTTCTAGAGTGGTTAGGGGTTTAGCCTTGAGCCAGATCTGGATTCAGATTCATGAGGAACTCTATTTCCTTATCTGTAGAGCAGTCTGTTTCCTTTTCTGTGCATTAGGGCTATTGCAAGGATGACATGAGATAATTTAGAAAAGCACCTAGCATGGCATGTGCTCTCTGTGCAGCCTATAATCGTTAGTTAGTAAATATGAGTTATTTCTATTGGCAACTAAAACAGTCTTTGAAAGATCCATAACACGTAAAGGGTTTTTAAAATATGGAGAAATTGATTTTTTTTTACCATGATAATTTAACTTTAATGTCTAAGGATTTGGTGAGGATTAGTTGATTGAAAATAAAGGCCAAACACCATTTCAGGTATCTAGTAAGTGCTCAATAAATGTTAGTTTTTATCATTACTATTATTTTTACTATCTAGACAAGGGATGGACTATAATTGACAATTAGCCCTCTTATTCTTTAGGGCATCTTGATTTTCCTAGACTGTAAAAATACTTTCTTAAATGATAGCACTTTTCTTCCCGCATATTTGTAAATCAAGAACAAAAACCTTTGCTAGTGACAACTGCCACAGAAATATTATTTAGAGAGCAGAGGGCATAATCTGTTTTGTGTGGGAAGTGAGAACTTATATTAATAAAAATTGTTTCCGTCCTACCACCATTCAGCCATAGGCTACCAGCTTCATGCGATAGGACTGTTTAGGCTGCACTGCTCACCTGTTTTACTCGGAAGCCCACTCACAAAGTTCTGTGTCACTGCAGGGTTCTTTGGGGAAACAGAAGAAAAGAAAAAAGGAAAAGGACCTGCCATGCTAGGAGAATGGGTGTATATGTTTTGGAAAAGTTTGGCTCCTGGGAATGAGAACAGGATGGGGGGAGGAGGAACCATGACAGGAGCGGCAATGATTGTTTGCCTGCTTGGGGTGAGGGGATCAGGTTAAATGTCCCCTTGCTCAAAGAATGTCCTCCATAGCAAGTCACCACAAGGACTAGCATTCACTGAGCTGAGCCACCACTGCCAAGTGTGGAGTTAAACACTTAAGGCAACTTACTATTATTATTTTTTAAACATCTTTATTGGAGTATAATTGCTTTACAATGGTGTGTTAGTTTCTGCTTTATAACAAGGTGAATCAGCTATAGGTATACATATATCCCCGTTTCTCCTCCCTCTTGCATCTCCCTCCCACCCTCCCTATCCCATCCCTCTAGGTGGACACAGAGCACCGAGCTGATCTCTGTGTGCTATGCGTCTGCTTCCCACTAGCTATCTATTTTACGTTTGGTAGTGTATATATGTCCATGCCACTGTCTCACTTCGTCCCAGCTTACCCTTCCCTGTCCCCGTCTCCTCAAGTCCATTCTCTACGTCTGCGTCTTTATTCCTGTCCTGCCCCTAAGTTCTTCAGAACCATTTTTGTCTTTTTTTTTTAGATTCCATATATATGTGTTAGCATACGGTATTTGTTTTTCTCTTTCTGACTTAGTTCACTCTGTATGACAGTCTCTAGGTCCATCCACCTCACTACAAATAATTCAATTTCGTTTCTTTTTATGGCTGAGCAATACTCCGTTGTTTATATGAAGGCAGCTTATTTTACTTCACCTGCCAATACCTCTAAGGTATAAGTACTATTACTATGCTCATTTTTTCTACAGAGGTGAAACTCAGGCTTGGAGAGGTTAAATAACTTGCCCAGGGTCACACAACTGTTAATGGAGAAGATGAGACTCCTATGAACCTAGGCAATCCAACTCCAGAGGCTAAACTATTCTCTTAGAACACCTCCAGTGTAGGAGACAAGAAGTGAGGTATAGTACCTGCTGAGGAGATGAAGAGGAGCGGGCAGTCGCACTCACAGAAACGAGTCGCCAGTGGGAGACATCCTGGCTTGTTTCCATACTCCAGTCAGTGGGTTGCCTGCTCAAATGAGGACCTGAACAGCCTGTCCCTCAGCCTTGTCCAGCGGGTGCAGGTACATTTCATTGTGTGGAAGGACAGGAGGCTGTCCCCATCTTGCACTATAGCTAGGCATCTGCATGCACCCAGCAGACTTGCTGGCTTTAGGTGCCCATGGGGGAAGATGCTCCAGAGCCTTGCTGGGATGAAGCTTGCGGTCCTTGGACCAGCAACACAGCATCTGCAGCTCCTAGGAGCTTGTTAGAAATGCAGAATCTCAGGCTTCTTCCCTACTAAATCCAAAACTACATTTTAACAAGATCCCTGGTGTTTTACGTAATACACATGAAAGTTGGGGTGGCACTGCTCTAAAAAGTTTTATCTTTACTGTGCCCACCAAAGTCAAGTCACCACTTTTCAGAGTGTGCTGATTTTGAACGGCAGGCGCCTGTCCCTAATTAACTGAGTGATTGGTGTGTGTGGCACCACAAATCTACAAAAGAACCGGAGCCTTGGATAATCAGAGGAGAGAAAGTTAGGTGTCGTCACAGCCACAGGCCAGCCATTCTCAAACCTTTTCTTTCAGGAACTGTTGGATTTTTAGATGACTTAAAATAAGAGAATAACCTGCATTTTTTTCGAACTCCCAACTTCTTTCTTGCCCATTTTCCGGCTAACTATACATAATAATCTCTTCATTCTCCCCAAAGACTTGCTAATCTGCATTTCACCACCTCATTCCATTTGACTTTGCGTGCAAGGAAATCTGTGCAGAATATCATCTCTTTTTTCCTCCTTGACCCATGGCATTTCCTCGTGCTCCAACTTCTGCCCCAGGAGGTGAGTCCCACTCTCTCATCCACGGTGATCCACTTTCAGCTGCCCTGGTGCCCTTCCTGCATACACCATGACCTTACCTCATACCTCCTTATAAACTGAGAGCAGAATAAAAGGACATCAGTAGGGGATGAGGAGGGGAGTGCCCATGAGTGTCTGGAGGGAAGATCCCTGGGAAGCCAGGGCAAGCCAGGGTGGACTGGTGCCCCGCATTTAACCATGTCACAGTGCTCATTGCAAAGGCTCTGCTCATCCAGCCACAGTGAAGAGTGGGCAGACACGGGGGTAGAGTGCCTACAGAATGGAGACACCTTATCCTGGTTTATCTGGAGTCATTCAAGAGTGATGTGGTCCAGATGAACAGAATCCTACTTTTTTAAATATTAAAAAATTTAGGGACATTTTTAATGAAAGTGTTTCCAGACTACACATATGCCCTATCATATCTAATTATAATCAACTTAAAGAAAATTGAAAGTCAGAAGGTCCATGAGTTATGGCCCTGCACCATATCTTTTCCTGTTTATACAGCCTGTTTGGCATTCATCGGGCTGCTTTCCCCAATGCTAAAGGGCCCTGCTGTGCTACGCTTCTTAGGTGCTTATTTTTTGCCTCTTCATCATCCTATAATTTTACAAAGCTTTCAGCCTACAAACTATAAGGCAGGAAACCAGATGAGTAAACTTTTAAAAACTGTATCTAAAATAAATATAACAATTCTCTGATTAAGGGGCTTTTGGTCATTTCTCTGTGAAAAGTCTGTGAGCTTTACCACATTTAACCTGTGATTCTAATCCAGTACATTTTAATCATCTTGGAGCTTTAAAACTCACTAATGCTGGACTCTCACCCTCCAAAATACTAGTTTAATTGTTCTCCGGTATAGCATAAGGCATCAGCATTTGTAAAGCTACCACGTGATTCCTCGTGTAGCCAAAATTGAGAACCACTGCTTCTAATCTTTTTTTAACATTAAAAAAAATTATTTATTTATTTATTTATTTTTGGCTGCGTTGGGTCTTAGTTGTGGCACATGGGATCTTTCCTTGCGGCCTGCAGGCTCAGTATTTGCAGTGCACAATCTCCAGAGCATGCAGGCTCAGTAGTTGTGGCGCACAGGCTCTGTAGTTGCAGCACGCGGGCTTAGTTGCCCTGAGGCATGTGGGATCTTAGTTCCCCGACCAGGGATCGAACCCACGTCCCCTGCATTGGAAGGCGGATTCTTAACCACTGGACCATGAGGGAAGTCACCCACTGCTTCTAATCTCTATGCTAGAAATATTTTTAAAATCCTACTTTTAATTGTATCCTATATAATTGTTGAAGTGAGCTCTTTGATAAATAAATGTTATCCTGTCTGTGTGTGTGTATACACACATATATATATATATATATACATAATATATACATGCAGAGCATATAGAAGTTTAAAAATAAATTATCTGGCAAGCTTTTGAAGATATCACAAAAATAAATGGGGTGTGTGTGTGTGTGTGTGTGTGTGTGTGTGTCTATGTCTGTGTATCTGCCTGTCTTATAAGATCCCTTGTGTGGGTGACATTTGTGTATTTTTGGTGTTTTTGTTTTTTGGTTTTTTTACTGACAAAACATTTATTTTCATGGTTAGATAAAACTTTGTGACCATTCATTAGTATATATTTAATATTTTGGGGGGAGAATATTTCAAGCAATGAACTTGTCATACATTACTGTAATATTAAAAAAATAGGCAAAATACTGGGTCCTAAAATGCTTTCTAAGATGTTGATTCAGAACAAAAGTTTATGGTTTTATACTGTTTTACCTTTGCAGTTGAAGTGTATTCTGTTTGTAAAAAGGTCGGGGATTTCCATTTTGTTTTATTGTTAGTATAAATACATAGATTTCAGTAACATTTTGCAGTGCACGCACATCCTGAAGTTTCTAAGACTTCATTAAGAAGTTATGCTGTTTTTGCAGGGATTTTCCATGGTGTTTAGTTGTAAAAAAAAATGCTGAATGGATGAAAAATGAGTAAAATATGTGTTTTTTTCTTCTTTCTGATTCATCATTGCTATTTGTCCTCTGTGTGAAGGCAACTAATTTGCTGTTGTTCCCCTGAGGGGAATTCAAGTCAAAAAGTCATATTGAATTACTAGAAAAAGATATTCCTATCTCAAAAGAACAAAGTGCAATGATTTAAGAAAAAAAAGTGGAAAATTTATCTGATTTTTGGTGTATGTTTTATCTGTCCACGGTACTCTTCTTGTACAAACACTTTGATAAACTAAATCTGAAGTAAACTATAAATATGATTATTTATTGACTCCAACTGACAATCTTACTTTCCATGAATTCAGAAAGCCCAGTTTCTTCCTTTAATCCCATCAACTGCACATTAAAATTTTAACAAAAAAAATTTTTTTTATTCTGTAAAAATCCAGCAGATATTTTCATTCTGGGTCTCGGTTATTTAATATATTTTTTTCCATGGTTTTCACATAGTTACATGCATGATTTGAGCTGACAATGAAGATAGAAGCTTAACAGAATGCATGATTTATGGGAAAGTTATTCCCAATGTATTTCAACAGGCTGGCAATCCTCCCCGAGTTACAAACACCCAAATTATGAACGACCCCCCCCCACACACACACACATGTCCAACTTGGATTTCTTAACTCCTGTCCTCCATGCTTTACATCTACAGGACGCGTTTACTGCCATCACAGTTTCTGTGAGAAACCGTGGGGTGTTCAGAAGCATGTGACTTCCCAAATAGAAGCGGGGGATTGGGGTGGGGAGGGGATAGCAGGATGTAATCATCAGTTAGGAAAGTGACACTGGGCTTTTTTGAAAGATTGGCATCCATTGATCAAAAATACACAAGCTACGTATTTTTAAACACTTTATTTCTCTCTCTGAAATTCTGCCATTAAAGATTCATTTACATTAACAAATCTTTTAAAAATGCCAGTACTTCTGGGAAGGTGAGGGGGGCATCAGTTATTCATTTCCTAGTCTGAATTAATTCTTTCAGGTTGCTTGCTACCTAAACTCTGGCTCAGGTCAAGTAGACTTAAAGGCTGTGTATTGTGATTGGCGGGAGATGATGAGTGTTAATTCATAGGAGGAATAGAACTGGTCCAGGCGATGTGACCATAATTGGGAGGCCAAGTGCCTCTACAAGACATTGGGATACTTGGAAACTCCAGGAAAGGAAAGCTACGTAGCAGAGGAGAGATACAGAAAAAGAGGTACTAAAGGCAATCATATATATTTTAATATTTTCCTAGGCTGACTCTATGCACAGAAATATGAGAAGGAACTCATCTTCCTCCTTATTTTTGCACTTTCTGACTTCCTGAACCCAGGGCTCACATGTCAGTTAGAACATCATTCACTTAATGAATTACTTTGGCTTTTGATAAGCAAGAATTGGAAACTATCACCATTCATAACAGACTTCTATGGGAAAATTTGTTCTAATGTCCAAGAGACCTGCTTACAAATTAACTTCAGAATATAACTGGTGCCTAAATTGGGATCTACCTGAATAGACTCATTGCTTGTCCGTTGTCTCTCATTCTCCAATCTTGGTTTGGAAAGTAGGGATTTGCTAGGTGGAACTAAAAGAAACACTGGAGGATGAGGCTTTATGTGGTAAAATTTATATAATATCAGGGCATGCAATGGGAAGGACACTGATGACCCCACGGAAATACACTTATAGATCACAACTCTTAGAAACCTGGGGATGAACACCCAAATCCTGACTATGGCTCCAAGGCCCTGTGTGGTCTTGCTTCTCTTACCTCTCCAGTTTCATCTTGTCCTGCCTTCCCAGGTCCCAGTACTGTGGTTGTTTCATGCTTCTCCCAGACAGGCAGGGCCTTTGTACATGTGATTGCAATGGCCTGCAATACTTTCCCTGCCCTCTGCCCTTTTAGACTGTCCACCATACCTAACTGACTTTTCTCTACCCTTCAGACTTCTGCTCCACATCACTCCCACCTCAGTCAATGTCCTGTGTTCCACACACTCAAAGATTTATGTTTCTTTCTGATGGAGTACAGTTGCACAGTTACTGCTGTGACTATTTTGTTTAACGTCTATGCCCTCTAACTGGAAAGCAGATAGAAAGAGGGACTCTTTCTGGTTTGGTTCACCATTTGTGTCTCCAGGGGGTTGGCATTCGTGTTTGGGACATAGTAAGAATGAAGTACATTTTTTGTTAAATGAATGAATGAATGAATGAGAGGAGTGACAGGTTGTACAAAAGGTGGTTACATATCCAGAGCTCACTTTTATTTTTATTTTAGAATTACTGTTTTTTTTGGGGGTGTTACTTATTAATTAATTTATTTTTGGCTGCATTAGGTTTTCATTGCTGCGTGCGGGCTTTCTTTAGTTGCGTCAAGCGGGGGCTACTCTTTGTTGCAGTGTGCGGGTTCTCATTGCTGTGGTTTCTCATTGTGGTGGCTTCTCTTGTTGCGGGGCACGGGCTCTAGACACATGGGTTTCAGTAGTTGTGGCACATGGGCTCAGTAGTTGTGGCAGGCAGGCTCTAGAGCGCAGGCTCAGTAGTTGTGGTGCACGGGCTTAGTTGCTCCACGGCATGTGGGATCTTCCCGTACCAGGGCTCGAACCTGTGTCCCCTGCGTTGGCAGGTGGATTCTTTTTTTTTTTTTTTTTGCGGTACGCGGGCCTCTCACTGTTGTGGCCTCTCCGGTTGCGGAGCACAGGCTCCGGACGCGCAGGCTCAGCGGCCATGGCTCTTGGGCCCAGCCGCTCCGCGGCATGTGGGATCCTCCCAGACGGGGACACGAACCCGCGTCCCCTGCATCGGCAGGCGGACTCTCAACCACTGCGCCACCAGGGAAGCCCTGGCAGGTGGATTCTTAACCACTGCACCACCAGGGAAGCCCCAGAGCTCACTTTTAAGTGCTATATTTACTCTTTAGAAAAGGGGGCAGTAGGTTCATAGAGAGAGCTCCTGCCTGCAGGCTCTGATTCTCCATCTCTTCCCTGGGGTTTCTGTGATGTCAGGAGTCCCCTAAAGGGCAGAGTGAGGCTGTGAGCTCATTCCACAGTGGTTAGCTATTGACAAATATCTGTCACTGTTTAACAAGCCTAAATTCAGCTAGAAAGGAAAAGCCTCATAGCGAATCTCTGTGAAGCCAACCTTTGGAAGCGTAGCTAGACATTTCTTTTATAAGTGCCAAGAATATGTTTATTTAAAGTTCGCTCTTCTTAATCTTCTCCCCTGCTCACCTTAGCTCCATCTTTTCGATCCATGCCATTGGTATATCCGTCGCATTGGTTATTTGTGAAGCCCCTTCTAGGACTTAGCACTGCCAGGGCAGGTACCAACAACATCTCATCTTGGTTTCCAAAGGAACTACCTCAAAATTTTCAGGAAAGCCATGGTGGTAAAATAAAATATATGAGAGTGTGCTTACCTTTGATCAACTGAAAATCCCTTTGAACTAAAAACAAGGAAACCTTCAACACCTCAGGATGAGAAGAGATACAAAACGGAGGCTGAGCTAACAGAACCCTAATTAAAGTTAAATGTAGAAGTTAACCATTGGATTTAGACTATTACATACGTCTGTTGGCCTCAGATTTGAAGATATAGAGAGTTCACTCTGTTTATTTTGAAAATGTTTAATAAGACTTATGAGGTTGTATTATGTTTTCATTTATCCTGCAAAAACCTTTCTAATGTTTCCTAGGATTCTGTGACATGTCAATCTGTAACAGTATCAGATATTAATGTCCTCAGATAACCTGTTGCTGAAGAATTGCTGAGACAGGTGTGGAGGAATGCTGTGGGAAAGACTGACACAATGACTTGGCAAAACCAAGGCAAAACCACAGCTCTAGAGTTTTGTGTTTGTACCATATCTATAAAGTGTGAGTCTGGAGTCTGAGCTCAGGGTCAAATTGTCTGCTTAGAGACAGTTGAGATTCTTTACTAGGGTAAAACTGAGAGGTGTGTCAAGGGTGTGGGGAGTAGTATAATTAATTCATTGAGGGGGAAATGCAGAAGGAGACAAATAACTTTTGCTTTATTTTTTAAAAGGTGAGCTCAGGAAAAATGGAGAAACAGCAAGAAATTTTAGTTAGGTAAATACTTTTAAGTTGTAATTGCAGGGAGTAGGGGTGTATTTCTAAAGGGTTATGGTAAACATTATAAAGAAGTCTGAGACTTTAACTCTTAGCCCATCTCTTGTCCAAGATGAGCTTAAAAATTCTAAGGAAACTTCCCCGCTTTGGAGAATGCACGTTTTTTTTTTTTTGGCGGTACGCGGGCCTCTCACTGCTGTGGCCTCTCCCGTTGCGGAGCACAGGCTCTGGACGCGCAGGCTCGGCGGCCATGGCTCACGGGCCCAGCCGCTCCCCGGCATGTGGGATCCTCCCGGACCGGGCCAAGAACCCGTGTCCCCTGCATCGGCAGGCAGACTCTCAACCACTGCGCCACCAGGGAAGCCCGAGAATGCATTTTGAAAAACGTTTTCTTACGTTTCATTGAATTTCATTGGTGAATATTTTTCAAGAGTTTCATTTAGGTGTGTATCAAAAAGAATTGTAACAGCGGGAAATTGAAACTACGGTTTTCTCCATACAGTGAAAGAAAGATGCATTCACACCTTCACTGAATAAGCAATTGACAAGTCTGTACCCTGTACACAGGGGTAACCCTGGGGTTAGAGAATCTTAGTGAGGAGTATGACCAGGTCCCTGTTTTCACCATATTGTGTAATCAAGTTGAGGGGACATACACGGAAATGAACAGTGCTGGTAGAGTATGAAGTGTGTTGGGTGGAGGAATGTCAGGAGAAGAAAAATCACTCCGGACTGGGAAGGATTTTACTAAAGAGAGTTAGAGTCCAGCAAAAATTCCTTATAGGAGATGGCAGTTGAACCGAACCTAAAAGGTCACCGAGGAGTTTGCCAGGGAGAAGGGCTAGCACAGGGGGACACAAAGAGGTGTGAGAGATCCGTGTGTGCAGGGAGATCCCGAGAACGTCAGGTGGGCTCAGGACTGGGGTGGGGGGCAGGGCGTCGAGTGCGGTGCCCCCGGGACCCGACAGCAGACGGGCTGCAAACAAACACACCCCGGAGAGAGATCACGAAAGGCCTTCTACGCCAGGCTAAAAAGTGTGACCTTTATCCTGAAGGCAGAGGGCGGCTGCAGAAGGATTTTAAGTGCCGGGGTTATACGATCAGATATGTGTTTTAGAAAAATCATTCTGGCAGCTATTACGCGTTCTAAATGAAGACAAAACAGCTCCTTAAAGCCTCTGAAGTATTCTAGCCGGTTCCTGAGAAAGGCTTGTTATAATTCTCACCATTTATCCTCTTAACATAACACAGAAACATTATCCCCTCTGACTTCTGGCTAAGTAGACACAGCCAGGATCTGGAGAAGTGGGTTTGGGGTAGTTTTTACATTTTTCCTAGCAACCTGGCACACCCAGATAGCTCGACTACAAAGGAAACCTGACCTCCCCATACCGAGGGGATGTTTGCACCAGGGGCCCCTAGAAAGGCGGGAATGTTCTCCACACCATTTAAGGGACGAAAGGCCATATTCTCTCACGGAGAAGTGCTGTGTGAGAAAACAGACAAGAGAAAAACAGAAACCCTTAATATTGGATTAAAATTTATCCGCCTTATAACATGAGCTGTACAGTCCTCGGAGGGCTTTGCACTGACCATTGAGACAGCTTTCAAGGCACAACAGAATTGACTCAGTATCGAAAGATACGGTTATAACTGGCCTTGATTTTTGAGTCTAGGTACATTTTTGGGACAAAGACTCTATTTCTAAACGCTCAAAGAGGAGAAAAGTAAAGGTTAAGGAGAGAACGTGGCCCGAAACCATGGAGTCTCGCTACCAAATTGTCAATGAAATGATCTTGAAGCGGGGTGTTTTCCAGCTTGGTTTCTAGCAAAACAGGAGGGTCCACAACCTTACATGTTCTTTTGCCCTGGCAGTTGAAAGTTCATCTCCCTAATTAGGAGTTTTGCCTCTGTGGCATAAAGAACCCTCTGATGGACAACCCATTTTATTTCTACCTGCTGGCCCACTGCCACCGGAAGTGCCCAGCCCTTGTGATGTAAACCAAAAGTCAGGCGCTTTTGGGGGGTTTTGTTTTTGCCTCCCTCAGAATAGGTTTTGGGGACTGGTGGTCCTGGAGGGAGAGAGGGAGTTAGGAGGGAGAGAAAAATGGGAGTCAGACGTTGACCTGCCGGGAAGGAGCCCCCGCTGACACGGTCAGTCTGACCCATTGAATGGCCTGAATACGATAAATGCCGCTTTATCCTGCCTTGAAAGGCACGAGATAGCGCAGTCTAAATGCCTGGGCATGCTTAAATAGGCGACCAGGGATGTTTGAGTTGAGCATGTTTGAAATCTGAGCTCTCTGACAGCCTGGGAGCTGTCACAGGTCACCTGCCTTGCTCCGCTGGGACGGGCCCAGGTCTCACAAGAAATTGTCCATAGACGAATTGTAGTACAAATTCCTTTCTTTGTTGGTTGGCCTCTTTCAGTAGACCATGGCCTATAAAATTTTGTAAAAACAATTCTTAAATATTATTTGAAAGGGCAAATGGCCCACGCTGAAAGGTTTGACAGTTTGACATATAGTGCATGGTTTCGAGAGCTCGCAACCTGAAAAGTGTGGCCAGGATTCTCCCCCTGCTTGTTAGAAGCCTGGTGTTTTTTAAACAGTGTTTTGTGGCTGCCCAGAGTTCCTCTGCTGCGAGCCATCTGACAGGCCAGGAGTCTGCTTCAGTGATCTGAAATCCTTTTAGACTCATTTGTGAGGGAGCAGAAAAATAGCTGGCACCTTTGAATCCAGTGTCCAAAGAGCACAGAAACAGGTAGTGGCAATTAAGGAGCCATTTGGACGATCAGATCAAAGCAGATCACTTTAGAGTCTTCTGAGAGTGCTGGAGCCAGTGCCCAGAGAGAGAAGGGAGCCCGGAGTGACACTTCAGTGAGGGGACGAGGGGGAATTTGAGTGGCCCAGTCTCATCAGAGCCAGGGAAGTCGCAGGGAAGTAGCTTTCTGCATTAGAATGTGGCCCGTGTGCGGCTCAGCGCCCGTTGGCTGCCTCTGCATAGCCAAAGGCCATTTTCAGGAGCCTCTGGCCCCTCAGTCACTGGCCTGCTAGTTAATTGCCACACGGACTTCATGACACATGGGCAGATAATATGACATTTTCGGTTTCTGTCACTAGCAAACGCCACAACGTTGCTTGCACTAGTTGCTAAGAAGCTGTCAGAACGCATTAGCAATTGGCTAAAGTCGCCCTATGGCATTTCCTCATAGCATCAGCAAAACGAGCATAAATCACCCACTGGAGCCTACTGCTATCCTAATGAGGCTGTAAGCTTGTTTATGGACTAGCATCATTTTTATGATTATTTCCACCTTTTCAGTTTGCCTTCATTTGGTGGCAGGAGAAGTCAGCTCCAGGAATGAAGTCACTGCTGACATTTTACAAATGTGGTTCAGAGCTGCTGCCTGCTGCCGTGTGGTCAGCCGGCGGTCCTCCAAGTTTGTTTAGTGATCTTAAAAATAAAAAGGAAATAAATCCTCCAGAGACCGCAGAGAGGTGACTGTATCAAATTGCAGAGTGGATGGAAATGTGCAAGGTACAATTGACCATTGAGACTCTCCTCTGAGGCGGAGACGTTTCGAGATCAATTTTCCATTTTAGAAAGTGGAAGAGGTTAAACAATTTATTAAAATCTATGAAAGTGTTTGCTTTGAGAATCGTCTGTTTTATTATGCTCTCCTCCTTCCCCATCCTCTCCACTTCCCTAACTTGTGTCGGGAAGGAGCAGGGTTTATTGTTTTAGGCTTTTCTGAACATGCACCAGTATTTACACTGGATTGAAAGCATTTGCTTCCAATGAAAATCTTGTCTTAGATTACAACCCAGCAGTGTAATTTCCCTCCCAGATGGGAGTAAAGTAGCTGTATTTGCCTAAAAACAGTAGGAAGAACAAACTGAGCATTAAGCCAAGGCTGTTTTTGGCTTGAGCTAATGATGTAATAGAAACCTTTTATTCGGGAGAGGTCACTGCCAGGGACTGAAGGGGGGTGATCTGGCTCTTGCTTGAAAGGTTTCTCCATTGTATCTACATAAGTCTTCACTTAAACAATTCTGTTCCTAATGCTTCTGCTTTCATATGGCAGAAATAAACAGGAAAGGTTCTGGTGAGTGTTACACGTGGAATGCAGAAAGCCTTCCTCTCCTAATGCAGTATATAATTCAGGTGCCCTCAAGGCACGCTTTCAGGAATTCTTTTGCCTGAGGTAATGGGAAGCTAAGGCTGCTTTAAGGCCTTGATTATCTATTGATGCACAAAGCTGGAAAAAAGTCATCTCCGCTGGATTATAGTAGATATTTCCATAAATTATCAATGAATTCTCTTCAAGGCAGGCACGAGGCATTGCCTGCTAAATTAATCTGAAGGGGTTTTGAGATGGAGAGAAAGGCTACCTTTTTTTTTTTTTTTTAAGGTTGAAAACAATCATGGGTGAGGTGGTGAAAAACTGTGTCCTTAGGTCAGAAGCTTTTTAATCAGTGATCAAATAATATGTTTCTTTTCCTTGGTTACCTTTTGCATATTGAAAGTGGATTAGCCCACTGAAAATTTAAATGCTTTTGAGTTGGTTTTTTTTCTTATGTTTTTTTAATGAATTGTTATTTTATATGGTGAAATGCTTCTCCGAATAAAAAGCCTCTTTAAATGTTGGACTTTCTAAGAATTTATTAGGCAAATCCAAGGAGACTCCTTATAAAACACTTGGGTAGGGCTTCCCTGGTGGCGCAGTGGTTGAGAGTCCACCTGCCAATGCAGGGGGCACGGGTTCGTGCCCCGGTCCGGGAAGATCCCACATGTCGTGGAGCGGCTGGGCCTGTGAGCCATGGCCGCTGAGCCTGCCCTGGTTTAGGGATGTGGGTGTCTCATCCTGCCTGGACCATCCCCCTTGAGCAAATCATCCAGCAGGATCACAAGTACTTTCTTCATTGATATAGTGAGGGCTTGGGAACTGTGGGTCTTCATGATCTTTTTCACTGAGAACACAGCTATGATTCCATGGACCTTTTAAAGAATATACGATTTTTGTCAACAAAACATCGAATACAATGAAATTATGGATTTTCATTTGATAAAAATTCAACAGAAAAGTTCTGCCAACGTTTTGTGTTTGTGGCATATGCTGTCATCCTAGCAGAAATGTCGAAATCAGTCTGTCTCTCACCCAACAAAGTTTTTAAACTTCAACTCAGTACAAGTCAAGGTAATTCAGGGGACAGTTTTCTTTTGGGGGGAGGGGTGGCAGGGGGAGTTTCCTGAGGGAACTCTGTGAAGAACAACTGATTAATGACAACCTAACTACTTTAGATTCGACTGAAATAACTGAAATCAAAATAGAGAATTCTTCAATATCCTGTGATAAACCATAATAGAAAAGAATATACATATGTACATATATAACTGAGTCACTTTGTTGTACAGCAGAAATTAACACAACATTGTAAATCAACTATCAATAAAATTTTTTTAAAAATAGAGAATTCTTTTTGTGTGTAGGATATTTAGATAAAAGAAGCAAGGAATACAGAAATTCATGACGCGAACCAAAGGAACCTGAGGCTAGTTCCCATGTGCAGTCTTACCAAAGTTCTTTGGGCCATGTGCACGGGTCTCCCTGTGAACCCAGGGAGTGTGCTAGCTCGTTGTTAAGGCTCGCCACTCTAGCTCTTCTTTCTCGGCCCAGATCAACCCGTCCCTTTCTATTTATTTATTTACTTATTTTTGCAGTACGTGGGCCTCTCACTGCTGTGGCCTCTCCCATTGCGGAGCACAGGCTCCGGACGCGCAGGCTCAGTGGCCATGGCTCACGGGCCCAGCCACTCCGCGGCATGTGGGATCTTCCCGGACCGGGGCACGAACCCACGTCCCCTGCATTGGCAGGCGGACTCTCAACCACTGCGCCACCTGGGAAGCCCCAACCTGTCCCTTTTTAAAAGCCAGTAGTTTCCACTGAGAGAGCTGGGGTACCAGTTGACCAAAGCTAAGTTACTTTTTAGGGTAGTATGTATAGTCCACTGTTGTTTTCCCTTTTAAACATTTGTGCCTAAACACCAAGTGTTTACTTTCCATTTGTACCTTATGACTTGTTTTGGACAGTGTGATTATATGGACTGAAATTTCACTTTTTTTTTTCTTATTCAATATGCCATTTTAAAAGGAATACTACATTCTTTATCTTATTGTGTCACAGAGCCAAAAAATTATCTAGAAGAAACAACTTAAATGTTATAACAAAAATCAATGGAAAAATAGTATCCAGTGTATAAGAATGTGTAAATAGGTGACTTTTCGGTGAGAAAAATTTAAATCTAGAAGAAATTTTTCAGAAACTGCCTGGATTATTAGGGGAATACAATCCCAACTGACTGTTCATTTAACATCACTTTATTTGATTTAAATAGTCATTGTTTTCTAATTAAAAATCGACTTCAAGAGTTTTTCCCTTACTAAACTTTATGCTCTCTTTCTATGACAAGAAAAATTATATTCTATTTGAAGCATTCGTATGTCAGACTGCTTATATGATGGATTACCTACATTTCCATGGCCTACTTTAGTCTTAAGATAGATCACTTATGGAAATAGTTGATGTCTTAAATGCATCTTCTCACAAGTTGACATCAGTGACTTTATGTGGCATTTGAATCCCCAGGCATGGACAGCACCTCTGCTCATGGTTTCCACCATATTGAACTCCCCCATAGGAGTTACACTTAACATGTCTCCACTATCCACATCTGAATAATTACCATGGCAACAAAGCTATTAAAGAGATTGGATACTCCCCTCCATTCCCTTTGACCTTTTCCAATGTTCTTTGGAAGAAGTTCCTTAGACCTGACTACTTTTGAGCCTAGGACTTGTTCTTTCTCTTTGTCTTAAAAAAAAAAAAAGAAAGAAAAGAGTACCAAATAAACTATTAATCATTGATGTTGCTCTTTTGGTTTTGTTTATATCCAAAGGCATTCTATTTGAATAAAGCATGTTAAGGTAGCATCAGTCAAAATTTGATTCACTATGTTTGCAGGTGATGGCTTGGACAACAGTGTAGCTTCCCCCAGCACAGGTGACGATGATGATCCAGATAAGGACAAAAAGCGTCACAAAAAGCGTGGCATCTTTCCCAAAGTAGCCACAAATATCATGAGGGCGTGGCTGTTCCAGCATCTAACAGTAAGTGGATTCTAAATGACATATGTAAACTAAATATGGACAATGAACCAGTTTTGATAGAAAAAAAGGGGGGAAAAATGATCCCTCTGGACTTGGAATATTTCATAAATCACTGTGTGCCCACAGTTCTTACAGAGGTGTTAGCACTTGTTTCCTAGATCCATACCCCAAATTAGGAGTTTTATTTGAAGTTTACTATTGCGATTTTGCTCACTTTTGTAAGTTATAAGGTTTAGGAGTTCATGTGCACTTTTGACTTTAAGTATGTATGTTAATGATGTTGTTTTTCTCAGTGTGACTCTTAAGTACCTAGAACCAGGTCCCACTAAGAACAAAGTCAGACAAACCCCAGAGAGAAGGACTTAATTTCTTCCCGTGCTTTCGTGGACCTTTATGGCGAATGGTCTGCAAAAATTTAAATCTTGTTGCAATGGCAGGTTGCTCACATAATTTGCTCTTAAGTGGTTTGACTGTACTGGCTGCCATTACAAAACGTTCATCTGAGTCAGAGCTGCACAGTGAAAGTTGTCCCTGTATTTAGAACTGTAAAGGAAAACAGTAATATAGAGTCAGCTCTTCCTGTGTAGTCCCTTGTGACTTTTCAAGCCGAGTAACAGTTTATATTGTCTGTGTGAGTATTGCTGTTTTCACTGCAGGAATTCTCCTGGAGATGTGAGAAACTGGAGATTTGGGGCTTTATGCCACCGAGGGATTTGTTTTGTTTGGTTATTGTTCTGAATGGATTTCATGTTCAAAATATTTATAATCATAATATTTTGGTGGATATTTTTGGAAGTGCATACTGATTTAATGACATCTAAGGAAGAAGATGAAATGAAGATTTATGGGTAAAATAATACATTAAAAATCAACAAAATTGTTGGCCAGGGGTACTTCCAATATTAGGGACAAAGGACAAATTTGGACAGGTTGTAGCATAGACTAGCCTAAAATGAATGAATGGTAAAAATCTTGTTTTTTTAGAGAAATGTTAGGAGCAAACCTTTTATGTTACTAATTTTGGCATAGTTTGCTTTTCTTAAAGTCATTTGATCTTCTTCCGTATCAAAGTTAATTCTGCATTGTCACTACTGTGTCCAGACCTGTTGACCCTCACATCCTCACTCACTTTCAAAGCCATGTTCCTCAGTGACTTATATTGATACAGGGAGACAAGCAGAGGATGTGGGAGAACAAGCTGATTCAGCTCCTCGGAACAGAGGCTGGGCCTCCAATAATACTCGAGGCTCTAAATTAATCCAGATTTTCCAGCATACCTAAATAAAATAAAAACCGAGAGCAGCAGGACTAACTAAAAAATAGTTTCTTTCCTTTTCTTCTTCCCACCAGGATTCCAAACAGTAACTAGATTATGCTGATAGTTTTGGAATAAGCTTTAGGGATGGTTAATACTGGTAGTTAGCTGAAGATGTAGGTGGTCTAGCTGATTTTAACATCATGTTAGGTTGACCTGAAACCTGATTCGGGTGTCATTACTTGCCTGACACTTGTTGCATTTATGTGGCTAGTTTAAGATCTGCTTTGTGCAAGTTTGCTGCTGAGGATTATTGACCACTGCTGAATGGGAGGGGAAGGACTAGGGTCTAGAGGGCATAGCATGAAAAATAAATAGTATGGGGGCTTCCCTGGTGGTGCAGTGGTTGAGAGTCTGCCTGCCGATGCAGGGGACACGGGTTCGTGCCCCGGTCCGGGAAGATCCTACATGCCGCGGAGCGGCTGGGCCCGTGAGCCGTGGCCGCTGAGCCTCCGCGTCCAGAGCCTGTGCTCCGCAACGGGAGAGGCCACAACAGTGACAGGCCCGTGTACCGCAAAAAAATAAAAATAAAAATATTAATAAATAAATAAATAAATAAATAGTACGGCATTTAAAGTCAGCGGGAGATAAGAAGTGACAATTGGGCAAAAGTGCTGATGCAGCCGTGCTGATATTTCATGACTGGAGCCAACCAGCTAACCTGATCTAACCTGAGGACGAGTGGGGGGAGGGGACAAAATCAGGTTGACCCTGAAGTCACAACCAAACTCTATTTCCTATACTAACAGAAAAAAAAAAAAAGATAGACTTCGTCAGCCTCCATTTCAATCTGCAAAGGAGTTTTGGTTTCACTTGAAGCTGAGCTGCCCCTGAATAAAATATAATCAAATATTGGTTCAGACAGAATCAGGGGAGAAGAAGCAAGGTCTTTTATTCATCCACCAGATTTCCTGGTTTTCTAGGTCGTACCCTTGTGAAGAACCTTGCCAAGAGTTATATTATTTTCTTAAAAAAAAAAAAAAAGAACAACAACAAAATGCTTTTTAACAGCCAGCATGACTTTACCTGTATTGCAATGCTTTTTGTGGTCCGTATATTATTGGGGCAGTTGCAACAGAAATTATTCATGAACTGTCTGATTTTTTGAGGTCCGGCTAATTTCCTTCAGTTTGAGGGTCGGTGCTGGCCTGTACCACTACCCTGAGGGGGAAACCCATTTGTCCATGTCTCCCTGGCATTCTAAGAATGCTCGTAGACGTTGTCTCCTGGTTTCCATTGGGTATTTCCACCCTCCTTCCCCACGCCACTGCCATCTGCTCATACAAAAATATTGATAATGATAATGGTCTCTAAAAAGCAGAAGCTCTCATAATATCGTCTAAAAAGCAAAGTGAGGAGATATATTTAAATTTTCTCCCCCTTTCCTTCTTCCAATGAGAAAGATTCCCTTCTGTCCCTCTTCTCCAATTGCAAGAGTAGATAGATTTCCAGTTACAAGGAACAGCCTTCTCCTTGTCTCATTATACTTCTTGAAAGAATGCATAAACTGTTTAGGTAATACTTACAGTCAAGAGCCGATTATAATAAATACTATGAGAAAACGTATAAAGAGAGTTTTATTATTATTTGTCCAAATGTAAGTAACTACTGTTATCTCAGTATTAGTTCTTTAGCAAATTTATTTCAAATTCTGAGAGGTCTTTAGGGATGCACAATTCATTTGGAAGACTGTGTACAAATTTTAGCTGATCACATTCTTGCTATATGATTAATGCAACTTATCCAGGAGATCCTTTATGAAATCTTGCTAAATATAAAAGAGCAACTGAAACTCTGGCTAATTAAAACAATAGCAATCACAATTTATTAGCAAATTGTAAAAAAACTAATTTTTTAAATGCCAAAGGTATATTATAAAACCTCATACACCTTTTGGAAAGCAAATTGCTATCTTTTTTTCTTTTTCAAATAAATGGGTCAATCTTTTCATTGAGTTTATTCAGTTAAAAAAAGCTGCTTTGAAAGGGCTTTCAGCATTTGTTTGTTGGAGGAGTAGAATAGGCCCTGAATAAAAAAACCTTCCTGGATTTGCACCCCAGCTGCATAAGAAAAATGTGCCTTTCTGTAGTTGGTCACAGGTAGATTTAATCAGTAGCACATTTTACTACTCCAAAGAGAGAACTAAAGCTTCATTTTTGGACTCACAGTCTCTAGCAAGCTAAACTGGACATACTTGTATATAATAAAAACAATAAAAGAAAACGGAAACAGGTTTTAAACTTTGGTGATTATGGGGTAAAAGGAAATTTCAGTGATGTGAATTTCCAGCTTAGACTTAGTTGAACCTTTGCCAGTTTTGATAACTAGAGAAGTTCTCCTAAAAGAAACTATTCCCTGGAATTGAAAAGAATGACTGACATTATTTAGATAATGCGAGAGAATTTGAAAGAAAATAAAAGGATGTATTAATAGAAATGCTTGCATTTGCCTGAAGACAAATTACTGCAAACAATTAAAAAGTACTTAATATTTGGGTGTGAGTCACTATATACTCATGATCAGTTCAGGGGCATATGCCACATCAAGATTTATTTTCCTTCCTAAGGGCATTATTCTAGCTGTAAATATAACCTGCTATGTCATAATGTTTAAGCTGAATGTGTTTTGCATATTACTGGTTATTTTGCTACATAGCGTTACAGAGATATCTGCCTAAGGGCTAGTAAAAATGAAGAGAAGGAATAAATACAATGTTTAAGGGAAAGAATCAAGGGTCTTTTTTCTTTTTGTTTTCCTACCCTAACATATTGTAATTTTAAATATAATCTAAATAGAAAAGGGGTTAATATGGTTCTTATTGAAAATATGCAGTGACATATTTTCCTGCATGGAGTTTGTGTACTCTAGGAATCCTGAAAAGTTAGGGAGGGTTGAGGTTGTTAAAATGCATACCTGCAAATTCAGGTGAAGAAACCATTCAAGGTGTGACTCATTCAGCATTGACCAGTAGGAGATGTGATCCTGAAGGTGAATTGACTTTCATTCACATTCTCTTGGATTCCTCATCCTTTCACTGATCTTGAGGATCCCATTGGGTACTATAGAGACAAACTTTGTTTCTAGGTTATATACACATTTTGCTATTTGATTTTGTTTTCTTTCTTTCAACTTCTAGCCTGGAAAATACTATTTTTTTTTCTGTAGTGAAATTTATGTCTCAATTTCTGATTTATAAGACTTTCCTCTCAATGTGGATAAAGCCAAAGTGAGGGGTTGTAGAATCTTCCAGGTTGAGAATGGCGTTGCCATAGAAACACTATTAGATGAAAGGTGCCCTGCGGGTCCGCCACTCTAAGAATGGAGTAAATGGAATTGAATTGGGAATTGAATGCTCTAGAAGAGACAAATGTTGTTTCATTGGTTTTTGCTTTCGGTAACAAGATCTGGTGGAGACATCTTAGTATCAAATCTCTGCCTGCAATTTTGGAAGAACTGCTCTCTAAACATTATGAATTATTGTTAGAATGAAAAAGTGCTTCTCATTGGTATCCAGATAACCCATTTTGTTGATCAAGGTGAGTGGAAACTCAAAAGGCAGACACAGAGAGAAGGACTAAGTACAGAGGCACATAGTTAAGTAGCAGATGGAATTTGCTCCTCTCCTACCATTTCTATATCTCCTCCTATCCCTCACCTCTATTCTTTGCCAGTTTTAACAGTGAATATTCTTATTGTGCCTTACCAGTTAGCATCCTTCAGCTACCATTAGTTCTAAGAAGGTAGCAAGGCAGGAAGACTATATTTTTGAACTCTGGCCTAAAATGTCAATCAGGGTAGTGCAAAGTGTTTGGGAAAGACAGTCCTAACTAGTCCTCTGTGTTCATATGCCTGAGCCAAGGAGGGTGGCTTGTGGAGATGGCAGCTAAGTTTGATCCTTTTTTCATTGTGTGGTATCTACAGATACCTTATTAAATTAAGATACTTGAAAACGAGTATGAAGGAGTGAGAAGATTTTTTTTCCTTTCAGATGCCCATGTCCCATATCAAAAATGAGCTCTCTGAAATACATAAGAAGAATATCTTCACAGTTCTTACTTTTTTTTCTTATGCGAGATTACCAGTCACTTTCCCAGGCTTTAGTCATGATGATGGTCAGAGCTTGGCTTTGCCGAAATCAATACAGGCTTAGATGACAGATCTCTCTATCTTACTTTTAAAAGATCTCTGCTACTTTGGAGATAGCATATTTCCACTTTGATTAGATAGGACCCTGAATATCTTTTACCCAATTGGGAGTCATCTGTTTCAGGAGGAAAATGGAATAGATTATTTAATGACTTGGAGGTAATGGTGGAATGCCCTAATTTTTCTGTAATATACATCATATAAACCCTGTTTTAATAATGAAGAGAGTGGTTTCTAGATTCTGGGGTAACTGCCTTTTTCCTTTTTCTTAGCTGGTTATTGAAATCCTAATGGGATGGGTGATGAATTTTCTTAGGTCAGGTAAACTGAAAAGGCTACAGCTGGAATTCTTCACCCAGAAGAATCGGAGTTAATACTAATGATCATTGTGAATTAGAAGATCAAAGGCGAAGCATCAGCCTGTTCTCCAAGTTGTTGCCCCAGAGGCCATTAGTGACCTGGCAGAGCTCCCTCCCAGCCTCCCGCACACCTCCTTCCCTTTGCCCCAGCCTTTCTTCCCCATCCTAGTTATGCACCTCTGACCTGGGGGAATTACAGTCGGTTGACGAGGAGGCATGGGGGAAAAAAACAATCAAAAGTAAAAACAAAAGTCCAACTTTAAAATTGTTCACTTATCCAGGTGCATAGGACTCTTAAGCAGATGAACTCTGATTGGGGCTCTATGAATTTCGGGGTGTGATTGAGATTTTTGTGCTCAGTCAAATGGTTTGTTCATTTCACTGATGGTTGGTGCCTTTATATGGTGCCTTATGTAAGGGACGTTTGTAGCGCCTGGCTGGCAATTTGTCAGCTTATTCTAAAATTTTCCTTTTGTTTCCAAGGCTAAGTTAAAAATACATTGTAGCTTGGTTTTCTGATATACTTTTTTTTTTAATTTATTTTTTGCTGCGTTGGGTCTTTGCTGCTGCTCTTGGGCTTTCTCTAGTTGCAGCGAGTGGGGGCTAGTCTTCACTGTGCATGGGCTTCTCACTGCGGTGGCTTCTCTTGTTGAGGAGCACGGGCTCTAGGCACGAGTACTTCAGTGGTTGTGGCTCGCGGGCTCTAGAGCACAGGCTCAGTAGTTGTGGCGCATGGGCTTAGTTGCTCCGAGGCATGTGGGATCTTCCCGGACCAGGGATCGAACCCGTGTCCCCTGCCTTGGCTGGTGGATTCTTAACCACTGTGCCACCATGGAAGCCCAGGTTTTCTGATATACTCTTAATCGGGTTGATTCAATGAAGGATTAGGTTCAAAACAGAAGTGCCCATATAAGCACAATTTATTAAGTTGGTGGTTGCCCATGCACATAACTGTTGGAAAACTAGCTAGCCATTTACACTTCAATGCATATATCAATGTCCTGTCTTCTGATACCTCTTAGTGATGACACATTTTTGAAGATAAAACGCTAAACTCAGTCAATGAATATGAAACTGCTCCTCCTCAATTTATCTTTCAGATTAAAATTAGAGCATCACGTACATATGTGTGAGCGTATTTTTTAAATTAACTCAGTCTAATCCTTAGGAATTTTTTGTGACATAGGTTTGGCTTTTTACTTTCTCAGTGTTTAAGATTCCTAGTGAAGGTACTTTGGTTTAAAGAATGGAGGTTTGATGGACAGACAATCCAGTGGTTTTGTTTTAGGAAGGATTCCAGTGTTTTGGTTTGGTTTGGCTGATTGGTTGTTTTGCCAGTGGAAGTAAATCTATATGTCATGTAATTTAGGAGACTTTGACTTAACTGGAAATATCCTCATCACATCTCAGTCTTTCTTATGGAAGTGTGATTATGACTCTGTGTACATATGTGTCCCTACGTACTTGGGCATTTTTCTATAAGACAAATCTCTCTGAACCCCTGCCATCCATACCAATCCTGATGGGAAAAACTGATCCATTTTACTTCTTTTAATCCCCTAAATAGCTATGTTCAGGGCTCTAATTTTTCTGTTTCTGCTGATGGAAGCCAATGCCAGAGGGTAAGCAAAGAGTGGAGACCACATTGCAATGGTCATGAAACCCACTTGGTTATGGGTCAAGCTTACCTGAGGTATACTGAATGCCATGAGACAGCAAAAATCACTTTATTAAGGCTCCAAGGTAGTAATGATAGTAACTGTGTGGATTTAGAGCAAAATGACTGCTGTGGACAAACGTGCTGGTGTTTCAACACTGCTTGTCCTTCCATTTGCGAGTCCTGAGCCTGGGAAAGGCGGCTTTTGTCAGTGGACTGGATACTCAGCTCAGTGTGTCAGGAGGCAGGAGAGAGCCCTCCAACACTCAGATAAGGCGTCCATTTCCTGGTGGGCCTGTGGGCAGCCTCCAAGAGCAGAGGAGTAGCTGGAAGAATTACACCAGGCGATTTTCTAACATTTCAAAGACCTTTCAGATTTTGTGTTTTCTTGCTATTGCAAAATGCCTTCTTCACTCAGCAAATTATAGCCCAGGGAGTGTGGCTCCCAATACAAGAAGTATTGCTCTATCTTTGGACCCTCTAAAGAAAAGATAGGCCTCAAGTAACTTGATGTTATAAATGCAAGCACCCTAAGTTAGTTGATATTCAAATGAGACACAAGTTACTTGGTTTTATAATGGATTATTCAAAATCTTCTGAAACAGAGCCCTTTGTTTGATTTAAATCACTGCTTGTATTTGAATGTCCTCCTGGTATTATCTCTCCAGAAAAAAAATGGGGCAATATATATGAACTTAACCATTTAGGTGTCTTTGCTTTTCAGATCTTAATATTCTGCGATCAGTTTTTGTCTGTTTTCACATTAACTTTGTCGCTAGCATCCCTGTAGGGCCCACGCGCTCTCCCATGACACGAATGACCTTTGAGAATTCGGTGTCCTAGGAAGTTCTTGGGACATCCAGAGGCCAGGAGGTGTTAATAGGAACACTCATCCTAAGAAAGATCAATGAGTGGAGAAATTTTCTATTGCAGTTTATAGAAGCTTAGGAATAATTCCTGTCCCTTATTTAAAGAAAAGTCAGTTTCCAAACTTCTTGGGGGAGGAACTCCACAAAAATGACGATTTCATTTTTAAAAGAAATGCAATCATCTCCTGCCTACATAATGTCACTTTTACCAATTTTTTTTTAAAATAGATCCATTAATTGCTTGGCTCTTTTGACATTGGATCATTCTGTTCTGTTAACAGCTGAAGGAAAAAATTGATCAAAAGGCTAAATAAACTTATAATATGTGTCTCTGTGGTGCTTTGTAGTTTAATCTTTTCACATACACTGGATTCTTAAAAAAATCCTATAAGATAGTCAGGATGACAGAAATGGAGGTGAGAGAAGTTAATGAATTTTCTCAGGGTCAAAAGCTAGGAACTGCCTGAGCTGCAACCAGGGAGGGTCTCCTGCCTTGAATTTCCATGTGCTTTTTACCATGTTGCCTCCCAAACACAGAGCACATCAAATCACCATCATGGGAGTTCAAAGGTATAGTTACACCCTCATTTCATGAGCTAGCTGATTAGTATTTTTTAAATAAAAATAAGAGCCGAAAGGTTTGGCACAAAACTTCATAGTGCAACCTGATGGTTATTGGTAAAGGGGGGTCAAGGAAGGTCCTTTCCTATTTAGATTCTTTTTCCAGACATATTTGTGCATAAAGAAGGCATAGCTGCAGCTATTGATACTTTGTGCAATTGTAATCATTTATACATTGTTAGAATTTCAGATTTTAAACATTAACTGTCCCTCCTTCCTTATGGAAATAGGTAAATCTCTCGCCCTGTGTATTACTAACAATGTGTGATAGTGATTTGGGGAATCTTTCCTCATGCAAACCGTAACTAACCCTTCGAACACAGAATTTAGCTCCTTGAAGATTTTTTGCCTGTCACATACTCAGGACGCCAAAGAGCTATGTCTTTCATTTGCTTTATGGAGATGAGGAAACTGCTTATGCAGCCCCAATTACTCTTGAAACTACAATCCAACTGTCGTTTCTCAGCAAAGAAGGCTGCTAAAGCCTGGAGAATTAAGCCACCGCTCTGGGGTATGACACTGAGGTCTGATCATTTTAAAGCTAGTAATAACCGGAATCCTAAAATTCTTTTGAATAAAATGTAATTTTAGTCATGTTTCCATAAACAGTGGTAATGGTGGCATTTTAGTAGGCAGTGACATTAGTCACATCGAAATTGCACCACATTGGCTTTTAAATTACTCCACCTGTCTGTATGAATAGAATTTTCAGTGTAAAAGCAGAGAGACAGCTGCTGCTAATGTCTCTTCTCCCTGTGCAGATAATGCTGGCAAATCTACATGCATAAAGGACTGGTTTGTGGTGTAAAATGGTACCTGACCCTGCTGGCTCCTGAGCTGCAGAGAAATACCTTTAATTACCAGTGGCTGTGTTTAGTTGTTGACATAAAAATGTCAGCTTCCAGGGGTATAACCTCAGGTTCACTCCCTCTAGTAATGTCACCCACCGTACACTCTTTTTCTTCCACCCACATCCTTAGTGAGATGGGTGAGCATTTATCTTGATGTGTTTCAGAAACGTGCAAGGCATTAATACTTAAAAGGAAAACATCTAATACCGTATGAACTTGATTGATTGGAGCACTTTTAAAGATTAGTGGAATCGGGTTCCTTCCTTCTAGCCAGAATGGAAATATGGGATACTGTCTATACCTTCAAAGGGCTTAACATCATCCATCTAATAACAGATACACGTTCTCATGTGAGGATCATGGCCAGACACTTCAGAAAGCAGAAAGGGTAAAGAATAGAGGGGTTTGAGTCTATCAAATGTTTTACCATAGGCCCAGGCTTCCTGTTGATATATGATGAAACTTACTTTCCGGAGAAGCCCGTTTGCTCTTGACCTTTCGGCTGTGGTCTATTCTAGCAGCTATATCGAGCTAGGAATGGGCCAGCCAAGCAAGGGGATACTCCTGTTCACAATGCCTGTTGCCAACGATGTATTTGGAGAAATGGTAAATAGGAGATATACTTGTCTGGCTCGTTTGCAGGCCTTCTTTTTGACTTCTTTCACACAACTCGTGTTTTCGTGTTTAATTTAACAAGGAATGAGTAGTAAATGAAAGCTGCTGCCTGAAATCCCACTGTGAGCGTGTTTTGCACTTGGCTCCCCGGTGACAAAGCAATTTGTGAAATTATGTGATGGAGTAATTAGATGAAGCCAGGGCTCCTGATTGTTGCCATGCATATGGGGCGAGGGTTTGTTGCAAAGAGGGAGGGGGTGGAAAAAAAATAGATTATGACCCTGGCAAGTTGGCTCAAAGCTTCTTCATTTATTTGTAAACAGAATATTTAGTGACCGCATAGGAAGTAGCTGTAATCACCAGCTCATAAAGAAACCACTGCAGAGCTTTTGGATTTTTGCAGAGTGCTCATGTAAAATTTAAGCTGGGAGGCAGAATTCCTGTTAATGTAATTAGGATCTAATTTACCACCCTTTGCACACAGATGTAATAATGTCTAGATATTCTATCTTTAAGCACATTACATATACCTCAGTGCAGCAGTTACTGAACAGAAACAGGTGTGAGCACTTTCCTAATTCGTTTTTACACTGTAAACACATAGCAGTGTAAGGGAAATATTTACCAAAAATGAGGGGAAGGAATGTCTGCAAATGAGGCAGTAATGGACAGTTGCCCTTTATGTACTGATGGATTTCTCAATGGTTAAGTAAATTAAAGCAAATGCTAGAAAAATCAATAGGCCAGCATAGTCTTGGTTTTGCCTCATAGACTTCAGGACAGAATGACAGATGTGGTGTCTATGACCCATTTAAGTATTAATGCCTGAAAAACTGCTTCTGCATGCAAGGTTATAGGCTTTGAAACATTCTGCTCTATTATATTACAGACAATAATATTTTAAAGTATATATGGAATTTATATGTTTCAGTGAGGTTGTTCTTAGGTGATACATTTATACTGGGAGATCAGTTGCTTAGTTGTTGCAATAGCATCATAAATCAGTTTTGAATGTTCCCACATGAAAACGTCTTCATACGGCTGTAGTTGGAAGGTAAAGATGATGTATATCGAGCTTCCATGTATCGTGAAGTGAATACGCTCCATAACACTCTATGTGGAAACCAAATTAGATTTAATTAAGGGGTAGATGCTGAGAGACTTTTGAAGAATCTGTAAAATACCATTAAAATGTGGCATTAGAATTCAGTTAATCTCCAGGGCTCTAGATGCTATATTTTACATTTGTACCAACATGGATCACGTGTCACGTAGGTTGACCGTCACAACATGGGGAATTTTCGGGCTGTTGAAATGTTCTAAATGGTAGGTATTATCCTCTGAGAACGAGAAGGCCAGCCTTCTGGTAGCATCACAGAGCGTGCATTTTCCCATCTATTGTTCCCATTACCAATGTCAAGAGAAATGGTGGAAATATGCTCCCGGTGTTGGATTCTTGATTACTAGAGACAGGAAGATGAGAAGAGAAGCAAGGCAAAATGTACTTAAGTACTGGTTTCGGGGACCACAGCTGGCTTCCACACCAAAATAAAATGGAGCGTTGAACTCATTATGCTGGTTCTTTGGGGGGAAGGTGCCTTTTGTTGCAGAAACAGAGAGTTGGGTTGGCTTGAAGTGTCCTGTTTACCTTCTTATGCTGAGTGAACTCGGACAATCATTCCTGCCTTCTTTGCCCGTGACTAAGCAGACGGGGGCCAGCCTGCCTCTGGGTTTTGAAAATCAGTATGTAAAGGTGATATTGTGATGAACCAAATCCTTGGAAACATTGCTAGGTTGGAATGATAGAGAGAAGTAGAATGATTGTAGGTTCTAAATGGAAGATATTTTCCTGATTTTAATCTTCATACAACATAGCAGTAGTAATTACAACATCCTTCTGAAGCTGTACCAGGAGATTTAAAAATGTACACATTTGGAGGTTAAACTGAGGTGTAAATAGTAACTTAAAAAAAATGAAAGTCTACCATCTAAAAAGTTGGGAAATGGAAATTACTACAGAACTGAAGGTTCTTTTGCTTCTTCAGAGCAGTGCTTCTTAAACTTTAAGGTGCATTCCAATTATCTGGGAATGTTTTTTTTGAATGGAGATTCTCAGAGGGGTGAGGCCTGAGATTCTGCATTTTTTTTTGTGTGTGTGTGTGTGTGGTACGCGGGCCTCTCATTGTTGTGGCCTCTCCTGTTGCGGAGCACAGGCTCCGGACGCACAGGCTTAGCGGCCATGGCTCGCGGGCCCAGCCGCTCCGCGGCATGTGGGATCTTCCCAGACCGGGGCACGAACCCACGTCCCCTGCTTCGGCAGGCAGACTCTCAACCACTGCACCACCAGGGAAGCCCAGATTCTGCATTTTGAACAAGCTCGCTGCTGCTGCTGCTTGTCCACAGACCAGACTTTGCATAACAAGGATCTCAGGAGCACAAGCAAGATGACAGCTTTTAAATGGAAAGATGACTGTTTTTCTTCATCTTTGATTTTTAATTAATGCTTGGATTTTTTTCCTCTGATGTTGAAACTTAACGCATTACTTTTATAATGTCTCTTGGACTAAAGTGTTTGGTTTTTCCTCTGCCAACTTCAATTCTTTTTCAGTGTACAAGAACTTTCTTTTAAATATCAAAGAGTTTTTAAGAAGCTAGACTTTATGTTTTAGAGCAGCTTCAGGCTCACGGCAAAACTGAGGGGAGGGGCTTCCCTGGTGGCGCAGTGGTTGAGAGTCCGCCTGCCGATGCAGGGGACACGGGTTCGTGCCCTGGTCCGGGAAGATCCCACATGCCACAGAGCGGCTGGGCCCATGAGCCATGGCCGCTGAGCCTGCGCATCTGGAGCCTGTGCTCCACAACAGGAGAAGCCGCAACAGTGAGAGGCCCGCGTACCACACACACACACAAAAAAAAACAGAGGGGAAGGGACAGAGATTTCCCATAGGCCTCCTGCCCCACACCTGCAGAGCCTCCCCAATTATCAGCACCCCCCTGTCCCCACCAGAGTGGCACATTCCTTACAACTGATGAACCTACACGGACCCATCATCGTCACCCAAAGTTCACAGTTTACATCAGGGTTCACTCTTGTGTGGTACATTCTAGGGGTTTGGACAAATGTATGACATGTATCCACCATTATAGTATCATGCAGGGTAGTTTCACTGCCCTAAATGAATATCCCAGAGTTTTCCCTGGGTCTCTCAAATACCCAGAAAGCTTCTGATAGATCAAAGATGCTGCAGATATACTGACTTTTTCTTTGGGGCTTGTTGACAGTACACTTGTGTGATAGGATGGGTGAAGGTTGAATGTTACAGAATCTTACCCTTCACCCCCATGTGGCTTCAGGGCTCTGGCGATGGTAGTCAGTCATGGAAGTTATCATGGGGAGAGGGCAGTGTGTTCAGTGCTTGTACTAGCTCCTGAATTCCTAGTCTGGACCTCCAGATCTGGTAGCCTTTGTCAGTAAGGAAGCAACAGAATCATCAACTACAGAAACAATACATACATTTGAGGGAGAAATGCTTTTGTTCCTAATCCTACTAGCCAACTTCAGTCTGCTCCAGGAAATCATTTTGTATTTCCGCTGCCTTGTGTACTTTATCTGCCCTGGGCACTCTCAAATTTCACAGCATCCTGGAAGATGAATTTGTTTTAAAAAGTGAGCATCCAAGGAAACAGTCACCCAAGTCCAGGAAGCGCAGAGTCCTATAGAGGATAAACGCAAGGAGGAACACACACCCAGTTACATATTAATCACACTGACAAAAATTAAATACAAAGAAAAAGTATTAAAAGCAACAGGGGAAAAGGAACAAATAACCTACAAGGAAAACGTGAGCATCCGAAAAGTATATTCCCTCTAGTTGGGCTAAGATCTAAAGAATTATTATGAATAGCACATACCTATGAATCATTGCTTAGTGGGTAAATTCTCTCACTCATTAGAGTTCACAGGCTGGATGTAGTTTCTTGAAATTAGGTCATTTATTTTGGTCTAAGGCACTGAGGATCAAAGGTCACAAGGAATCCAAAAGCCATTAGTCAGGGTTCTTTTCTGGACCCCTTAGATGTCATTGTGCGAGTTACCCATGGCAGCCCGGGCCTGGCCTGCTGTCAGGGAGCTGGCAGGGTGCCTACTTTATTTCCAGTTTGCATAGATAAAAAGCAGAGCAGCTACTCTTGGAATCACTATAAAAATAAGCTTACATAAAATCTCCATTTGAAATACAGTATGTGTGTGCCCCTGCATGCGTTCTCTTAGGGAGGCCAGGGGCCCTAGAAATCAAAATTAGAAAGAGAGGCATACATTTGATGGCATCGTGGATTATCCTTTGTTTTGGTGCAGGCATTTATAATTCATTGTGAATATAGTGAAGACCAGATTTTCACAAAGAATTGTAACGAAAAACCAAGTGTTTTAATTTGCGAATGTAAAATACAATAAAGGCATCCCTTTAACCATTGTCAAATATATGTGTTGCCATCCCCTCTTGATAATATTGAAGTACATTTGGCAGTAATGAGTTTATGTGTATCAGGTGGGCAAGAGATGTAGTCAAGTCAATTCATTTACTTCCCCCATTGAGCCCTGTGGGTCTCAGGCCCACACCTTGAAGTGAAAACATCATCAATTACCAAGACGACAGGCGCCCTGGACTTACTCATTGAAAGTGTTCGTATTGGACCAGAAACCATGAGCACTCAGCAACATTCATCACTTCAGTGTTCAAGAGAGTGATTGAGTAAATGGTGGGGTGAATTTCCAAGGAAAAAAGGCCAAATGGACCTGCATGAAACAGCATGTATCTGAATTTTGAAAAATCCAGCTATAAGCAAGCATCCTGTTTGATTTGAAAAGATTATTAAGTACTTCGTTTGCATTTGATTCAACAATTAATCATTGTACCCCCACTTTACAGATGGAACACATGTATAGAAGGAAGCGGGCTAGAAAAGTCTGAAGATCTACCAGAGATCTTAGTGTACAATAAAGTAGAAACCGGAAAAACATTCAGAGCCCTAATTTGCAACCTGCTGGGTGTCACTACTTCCAGACCTTGAGACTTAAATTTATGGTTTGTTATTGCTCTTGAAACTGGCTTGCATACGCATTGACTAGATCTGGTGAGAGTTGAGGCAGAAGTCCATGTGACGTCATCAGAGCCATGTGTTTGCCCCACTTACTTGATCACAGCTGCTTTATGGCACCACCAGAGAGCTGTGGGTTCCCTGCATGGATGCCATGCTGTCCCTGGGGTTCTCCGTGGCTGTGACACCTGCGCTGCACAAGTGTGTGTGGTAGGGGGTCCGGGGAAGGGGCTTATGCAGCAACAGGGTGAAGGCAGGGCTCTTACCTGGAAATACCTAAAACTGTTTGGTTTGTGCGGAGAGATGGCTGGGATGTTTTCCACGATGGGGTGACCTAATCCCACTGCACAGTAGGAAAAAGCAACTTTTAAACGTGCTTGTTGTTATTTTTCCCCACCGTAAATGACGGCTAAACTTTAGGCCGCATCTACCCTTCTCTCTGAATAACAATATGAATTGGGCCATTCAAGTTTTTTCCAAGTGAGTTCAAATGCGTTTTGAGTGCCCTACTGCGTGCAAGGAACCGTGTACATCTCGGAGCTCTATGAAAAGCACATAGATCTAGTTGGTGGTGCAGTTTGCAAGAAGAACTGGAGTGAGGAGGACAGTTCAGAGACAATGACAACAGTTCTGGTGAGAAGGTTGTGGTTGTGAGAGTGTAAAGAAATGGATGGATGGATGGTGGACGATATCTTGGAGGTAAACCCGGCACCTCATACATAGAAGCATTCATAGCTGGCACATGTGTATCATACACTGTGCTAAGTGCCAGGAATGTGCCGAGGTGGGTTCTCAGTGCCACGTGTGTAGAGAACTTACAAATAATAATAAAATGACTAAAAGTCTGCCTGTTTATTATTAACACCATGCACGGGCAATTCTAAATAATGTCAGTGAATAAAAAGCTCCTCCTGGCTGGTGCAGGCTGCTCCCACCCTGCCCCCGCCCTGGTAGGCCTCGCTAAGCACTTTCATGTCTTATCTCATGGAATTCCCACTGTGACCCTCTAGGGGTGGTACTGCTCGTCTCCCTATTTCACTGTTGAGAAAACCAAGATTCTGAGAGATTAAACAACTTGCCTGAAGTAGCGCAGTGAGAAGCAGGGACTGGAGTTGAACTCAAGCCCCTCTGGCTCTGAGGCCTGTTTTCATAACCACTCACGCGTGGACATTTGGTACAGAAGAGCATCAAAGGTGACTTCCCTGTTTCACGTTGGCAGTTATGGAGCTGGAGTCTCTTTCAGGGAAAAAGGGAAGTTAGCAGCAGGAACTGGTTCTCGGGGGAGGTGAGGCATGCCGTGTGGGATACGTGTGGTTCCGGTGCTGGTGGGATGTCCATGTGAGTTGTATGGTCAGTAGTTGGAAACGGGTTGGCTGGGGCTTTGGTGAGAGCACAAGGCTTGGTGTTACCTCCACTGAGGCTGGAGATGGATATGGAGTCATGGACCCAGAGAGAGCTGAGAGAGAAAAGGAGGGCAAGGACGGAATTCAGGGGCTTCCCTGGTAGCGCAGTGGTTGAGAGTCCGCCTGCCGAGGCAGGGGACACGGGTTCGTGCCCCGGTCCGGGAAGATCCCACATGCCGCGGAGCGGCTGGGCCCGTGAGCCATGGCCGCTGAGCCTCCGCGTCCGGAGCCTGTGCTCCGCAACGGGAGCGGCCACAACAGTGAGAGGCCTGCGTACTGCAAAAAAGAAAAAGAAAAAAAAAAAAGAACGGAATTCAGGCAACACCTCCTTTTAAAGGTTTTCTGGAGGAAAAAACCTAGAGAAAGAGACAGAGGAGCAGGCAGGAGGTCTGTCCAACGCGGAGGCGGGCTGGACTCATCTCTGCGGTGCCTTCTAGCTCCCACACTTTAATAGTCTAAGAAAAGGAAGGAAGATCCAATGATAAGAAATAGTCCATTCCCAAACAGAATCCACCTCAGTCCCCAAACTGGCTCTCCTTTCTCTCATCTTCATCTCAGTTAACATCACCATGGACCCGGAAGTTCCAACCAGGACCCTCAGATTCATCCTGGAAGGTTCCCCCTCCTCCCTGCTTCACAGATTACTCCCTGAGTCCCATCCACACTCCCTCCTAAACACTTCTTCATTCTCTTATCCCTATCTAGTCCCGCTGCCATAGCCTCCTTGTCTCCTGCTCTTCCCTTTCCCTTATCAGCCTCCCTGCCTCTAATCAGTTGCCTCTAATCAATTACACTTGTTTGTAATTGATCCCTTACAAAGAATCCCTCATTTTGCCACCAGAGTGATTATTCCAAAGCAAAATTGGCCAAATCTCACCCCTACTTGAAAATCTGTAATATCTCCCTATTGCCCTTAGGATACATCCTCAGCATGCCATTCAAGGACCCTTGAGGTCTAACACTGGCCCCCTGAGCACCCAGGCTCCTCATTCGCCCTTTCCATACACACTTACCTTCCCCACAGGTGCTGGATGGTCCCGTACTCTGTGCACCAGCACGTGTTGTTCCCTCATCTGGAAACTCCATGACCCCTTCTCCACTTCATACATTTTCCTGCATCCTTCACAACTGATCTCAGCTGTCATAGCTTGGGGAAGCCATTCTTGGTCCTCCCCAGGAGGGAGGAAATGGCCCCTGCCTCCAGACCCATAGCGCCCTGATGGTCACCTGATAGAGAGCACTTGTCATGGTGACTGTTTATTTACGAGCTGCCTCCCTCGTAAATAAGATGATTGAATCTTTCACTGCTATATCTTCAGCCATAATAGAGATGCTTGATGATATTTATTGACCAAACGCTTGAGCAAAGTTTCAAAATAGAGGTGACCAAACCCTGAAAGTTTTATGCAGTAGAAGTACTGGGAAAGGTTTTGGTATAGGGATTAGGATATCATCAGTGACCTTTGAAAGACCTGTTTCAGGACTTTGGAAGAGAAAGAAGCTGTATTCTGAGGCATACGGGCGATACTACGACAGAGGCAACAAAGGTAGACCTTTCTGCAATTGCTTGAGGAAATACACTAAGGGCTACAATTTGGGCAGTAGCATGAGGAGGTGGTAACAAGAGGGGAAGTTTTCTCTTTTCTTTTTTTAATATTTAGGAGAAGGGAGATTTGAATGTTTACACATAGAATCATGCAGTTGTCTTTCATGGAATTGCTACTATGTTCCATGAAGTTTGTTAAAGCACAGCCTAATTATTTACTTAGGTAATAGAGAAGGAACCTTTGAAGATAAATGTAGAAAAGGACTGATGAATGGAGCAAGGATCAAGAACAAGTGGGCAGTGGAGGGGCTGAGTGGGGAGAGTGATGGGATGGCATCTCGGAGCAAGGGCTTAGCAATACATGTGAACCAGGAGAGGAAGATGAAGGCAGGGAGATCTAGAAATAGACAAGAAGGGAGTCTTGGGTGTTCTTCTCCTGGATCTGTTAGCATACCAGGAGGCAAAGTCAACGCTAAGTGTCCACGAAGTAGGATTGGGAGCTGGAGGAGAATGGAAGTCATTTGGAAAAAATTGCTGCTGGGAACACAGTAGGCAGACCAAGAAAAGGAAAAAAAAAAAGGATTAAAAAAGATAAAAGGACTTTCACGGTGCAGTTGAGAATACATGTAGAAATAGCACAAGACACCACACTGTGACCAAGGGCTGGCTAGACTTTTAATAGGTACATTTCATAATCAACCTGCTTTTCACATGTTAAAATTAAGGCAAAATAATGACGTTTTAGTGGCTTTCCACAGGAAAAAATAATTGCATTTTCTATTCCTTAAAAATTCGTATCATGGGGGCTTCCCTGGTGGCGCAGTGGTTGGGAGTCCGCCTGCCGATGCAGGGACACGGGTTCGTGCCCCGGTCTGGGAAGATCCCACATGCCATGGAGCAGCTGGGCCCGTGAGCCATGGCTGCTGAGCCTGCACGTCCAGAGCCTGTGCTCCGCAACGGGAGAGGCCACAGCAGTGAGAGGCCCGCATACCACAAAAAAAAAAAAAAAAAAAAAAAAAAAAAATTCGTATCATGAGACAAATTCATTGAGCTGCAATCTGAACTACTTAAGTTCCTACTATCATGTATAGGTTGGTGAACCTGAATTTGCATTAAAAGTTTTATCTCAGTTTTGGAGGAAGTTATCATGCAATTACTGTACATTATCTTTCGGTGCCGGTTGTATGAGAAGTTTGCAAACTTGTTATTGATAACCTTTGAATGTGAGTTCAACAGAAACCATGCAAATGCAGCTATCTGCTAAGATAAAAAATTTTTTTTCTTAGCATGATATATGAGAAAAGGGGGATTTTAAATTTAACTACAACAAATCAACACAATATTTTAAAAAACTTGAGCAACTGTAAAGGTTAACAAGTAAAATGATCTCAGGTATGCTTTTTAAATCATTCCTCTGCCAGAGTCCTGATTTTTTTTTTTTTTTTTTTTTTTTTTTTTTTGCTGTACACGGGCCTCTCACTACGGTGGCCTCTCCCGCTGCGGAGCACAGGCTCCGGACGCTCAGGCCCAGCAGCCATGGCCCACGGGCCCAGCGGCTCCGTGGCACGTGGGATCCTCCCAGACCGGGGCACAAACCTGCGTCCCCTGCATCGGCAGGAGGACTCCCAACCACTGCGCCACCAGGGAAGCCCCCAGAGTCCTGATTTTTAATAGTGGGCAGGAGGGGTGGTTGGCTTGAAAAGACTCCTTTAGATTCACATGTTGAAGTTGAATTGATCTTGACATTGCTCCAGAAGAGTCTACTATTGTCATTTTGGTTTGATGGTAAATGATATACACCTGGTTTCATAAAATAAAAAGTCACCCCACACATAATGAGCGGCTCGTTGTCATATATGAAGAACAGTTGGCTGAGTGTGATCGGCTAGTCACAGATGACTCATGTGAAGTGTTGCTGTTTAAATAGAAAGGACTACTGGCATGCAAACATACTAAAAGAAAGATAGATAGATAGATAGATAGATAGATAGATGGCTCATTGGTTTTTCAAATATGTTTTAGGAAAAGAACTAAAATTAAATCTCCTATTCAGTACTGCAAGGCAATGTCATGACAATGTTGGAAAGCCAACTCCCAGTAGCTGGTTTACTGCGGGCATCTCTGCCCTTGTCTTTGGGATTACCAGAGTGCCACGTGTGCAGTTACACAATGCATAAAGGCGTGGGTCATTTCTAGGACAGATAATTGAACATTAATACTCGCTGACATTGTCGAAGGAATGATATGTCAACCTGACAGGGCCTATGTGCTTACATCTGCTGATTGGCTGCAGACGAAGGCTCTGTGTCAGGATCAGACCCCAGGCCTGACTGCAGCAGGGCCAAGGATGACACAGCCATTAATCATGAGCTGCCATCTTGGGCCAAGAGAGTGTCTGTAAAATCACTCCACATCCTTTGTGTGGCTGGCAAGTTGCATCTGTTGTATTCTACAGTTTGAAGGTATGTCTCTCAGTAAAAAGAAACACCACTTCAGACTTTTGGCTTGGGTCATCTCACCTGAATTTTTAGTGAGCCAAATGCCTTTCTCCCTTACTCCCTTCCCTTTCCCTTTGCCTTCCCTTTCCTTCCCTCCCTCCCTCCCTCCCTTCATCTTTCTTTTTCCATCTTTCTTTCTTTCTTTCTTTCTTTCTTTCTTTTTCTTTCTTTCCTTTCTTTCTTTTTTTCTTTCTTCTTTTCTTTCTCTCTTTCCCTCTCTCTCTCTTTCTTTCTTTTCTGAAACTAGCTAGACATTCTGAATAAATGGGCAAGTTTTAGGGGCTAACAGGGAGGTTCTGAGATGGCATGTCTTTTGTTCCCATGGGAACTGATTTTGATGAGTTCCTGGCTTCCTGATTCACTGTAGATATTCAGTGTAATGAAGAAATCAAACAAGAATTAAACTGAAGTTACTTGCTCTGTTTTATTTTTTTGATTCTCAACAAAATATTAAACCCTGTAGGCAGATTTCTGAACAGAGGGAAAGGTTTATGAAATTATTTTCTTATCCCCCGAAATCATATGAACAGCACTTTCCTGCCTCATTTATAATAAATCTTTAGTGAGTTAATCCTATTGCTCCAGTAATTCCATAGCTGATGCTTTACTGAACATGTAGCCATTCAGAGGAAAGAAAAGGAACAATCACAAGACCTCTGACACTCATCCCTTCTTAAAATCGGGGTACTCTGGTGGTGGTTACTCTGTGTAGGTTTCTCTGCATAAAATGGGATGAAATAGGGCCCCCGAGAGCAGCCATTATCACATATTGGTTAACATCACAGATTTTTAAAATCCCAGTTGCATTGGAGCCATGAAAAAAGAAAGCTTTCATCTGTAAAATCTTGTTTCCCTTTGTTATTAAAATAAATGAAGCCATTAAGCAAAATATATGCATATAATAGTGGAGTTCATCATTTGGCATCATCAAAATGACGGAATTTTGCATTTTAAAAAAACCTGGGCTGCCATCTTAGAAAGTTTGATGTAAGGTGCAAATCCAAATATGCTAGAGGCTTCTGAAACTTTATGCCATATTACATACGTTTTTCTCTTTAGTTTGCTTATTTATATATTTATCTGAACCAACAAAAAGTAGAATTCTGTTTAAGAAGGCTTAGAAAACATGACAGCACTCCCCCGCCAGAATCCTGTGACCAAGTGAATTGATTGTAACTATTGATGAGCTCCTATTGTGAATGTGTTGGAATCGAAATAATTTCCAGATACTTTATTTCCAAAGGTTTGTTTTTAATTACAGTGGCATTTGGTTGGCACGCAAGGGTGAGTTCTCACTCTTGATCTATCCTAGCTGGAGCCCAGGCCAAAAGATTCTCTGCTCCCTTTTCTCGAGAGCACACTTTTCTGCCAAATGTGGCACTCATCCCCTGCCAAGGAAGGTGGGCGAATTGCCACTTCTGACTCCCGGCCACCAAAAGACAAAGGCTCTCAACATCCCGAAGTCCAGTGAGCCAGAATGGACCTCACACCTTGAAGGTTTCGTATTATTGATTTTTTTTCCCCTATAGACTTTATAATATGGAATATTTACTCGGTGCCTCGGTCTGTCCCCGAGGGTGGTTTAGGCACTTACAGGAGTGTGTGAATCCTTGCAGGCCACTGGAGGGTCATTCAAGTGTCCTTACTCATCTGTCTGAGGCCTGAGCACATCCACACTGTCTCGCCTCCTACATCTTGCTTTTGTAGTGTTTTCTTTTTTACACTCTTTTAGTACAAACGTAGTAATTAATCTACTTCTGTGAAGCTCAGGTAAATTCAAGAGGGGTTGTAGCTGAATATAAAACATCTGATAGGGAAAACATAACCTCCCTTTCTTTTAGCAGGACCAGCCATATGATTTGTGGAGAATGCATACATCCTCCATATAAACTGTGCCAACTGAAAATGCAGGGCTTCTAAAAAAAAATGTTTGAAGAATTTCAAGATGGCGCCATCAGCAAATGAAACCAGGCATGGGGCTCTTCTGTGTGGGGGGCCCTGTGTGACTGCCTTTGTAGCTCCCCCTTCTTTAGATATCCTGGAAGTGATTGTCTAAATAAAGAGAATTGTAAGAAAACATTAAAACCTAATTTGAACACTAGAAAAATAAATGACAAGAATTACCTAGTCAAACCCTCTTCCTTACAAACTGTGGGGAAAAAATATATATGTATATAGTATGTTTAGTTAGATTATCCCATCCTTGTGAGTCATCTCAGGTTCAGTTACTATTTACTAAGCCCTCCATCCAGGCCAGCCACTATGCCAAGCAATTTAATGTGTGTTGTCTCATTTGACCCCCGCCGGTTCTGTCATCCTCATTTTCACTGATGAGGAAGCTGAGGCTCAGAAGACTGAAATGCCTTGATCAAGGTCACACAGTTAATGTGGGTTCTGAGCTTCAGTTATCTAGCTCAATTGGTACACCTAACGGCACCTCTTGAAACCAATAACTCTTAAAATGTTTTCCTTTAGATTTGCTATTTGTCAATGTGTAACCACATCACTGGAGCAGAAATGGACTTAATGACTACTCTCCTGACCTACACAGGTTGATGAGTCTCCACACATGCCCAGGTTCTCCTAGGAAGTGACTTAGGAGGGGGGAAAATTAGGCCTCTTGTATATGTTATTAGCAAACTCATGTCACACATGAAATGGCAAAGAAAGACACATTAAATAAAACAAAACTAAGTCTAGTTGTGTCAAAGAGAAACAAACTACCCGGTCATTGGGTAACAATAGTTCTTTCCCAAAGCCAGTTGTAGAAGGGGCAAATGCCATTATTTAAGACCTTCTAGCATTACTACTTAGGTTACTTATGTAAGTTTTGTTAGAAATGACGACAGCCAGTTTGAAAGATGTTCTGTTTTATCTGGTTTTAGTCTGAGTTTCTTGTTTCACCCTTTGTGTATAGAGCAATGCACATTTACACAGTAAAACAGAGGCTGGGCTCACCAACTCACGGTAGCTTTCTGAAGGACATGGCTACAGCTCTTTATTTTATCATCAAAAGGTAAACTTTGAGCTTCAGAAGAGTGTAAAAGTAGGAGGCCTCGGCTCCAGGCCTATGAGCCACAACTTCCTAACCTCATAATCTGCCATGTATCCACTCTGAGTTTTGTTCTTTCTCCTATAGAATGGAGGCAACATTACCTGTCCTTCCAACTTGGCCAAGTAGTTGTAAGGCTCAAATTTCATAAAATATAATAAAAGCTCTTTGAAAATGTAAAGTGTTATACAAATATAAAGGATATAAAGGATCACCCAACTCAAAGTCTTAAAAAAAAAAGCCTCAAACTAGTCAAGTTAACTCTTTTTTTATTCTTTTGCAGATTATATTCCATTATAGGTTATTACAGGATATTGGGTATAATTTCCTATGCTATACAGTAAATCCTTGTTTCTTATCTATTTTATGTATAGAAGTTTGTATCTGTTAATTCCATACTCCCTCCCCCCCCTCCTTTTTGGTAACTGTAAGTTTGTTTTCTATGTCTGTGAGTATTTTTCTATTTTGTATATAGATTTATTTGTATTATTTTTTAGATTCCACACATAAGTGATATCATATAGTATATTTGTCTTTCTCTGTCTGACTTATTTCACTAAGTATAATACTCTCTAGGTCCACCCATGTTGCTGCAAATGGCATATTTCATTCTTTTTTCTGGCTGAGTAATATTCCATTGTGTATATATTCCACATCTTCTTAAGATTGTCTGTTGATGGGCAGTTGAGTTGCTTCCATGTCTTGGCTGTTGTAAATAGTGCTGCTATGAACATTGGGGTGCACGTATCTTTTTGAATTAGAGTTTTCATTTTTTCTGGATATAGTCCCCAGAGTGGAATTGCTGGATTGTATGGTACTTCCATTTTTAGTTTTTTAATGAACCTCCATACTGTTTTCCATAGTGGCTGCCCCAATTTACATTCCAAGTTAACTTTGAATACCTTTATTTCTGCCACCTTTATCTTGTCATCTTGTTGATGACAGGTGCCACTCTTTTTCCTACTCATCTAAGATGTTCCAGGAACATCTTAGAGCTCTGTGGGAATGCCACGGAAAAATGTCCACAGCCCTGTGAGCATTTCCCTGTCCAGTTAGACTGGACGACTGAGAAAGCATAATTTGGAAAACAAATACTGGGGATCTGCCCAAATTTTGACTAAGACTCTTCCTTCTTCTATAATCCACTCTGGAGACAGACAGTGAATTCACATCAATAAATGCTGTGGGGAGTTAAAAAGGGTTTGCTTAAGAAGGTTCATAAAGATAAAGGTAATCTTATTACTAAGACAATTTAAAGTTTTTAGTTTTTTTTTTCTTAAAGGGAAATTCTCTTTAGTTTGATTGCAAGATAAGGGTTTTGTTGTTAACCAAGATAAAATATAGTGCTGAATAATCTCTTAAATTAAAAATTGAAGTGTATGTTACAGAGAATAGAGATAATTAAAGAGCTTAGACTACAATGGATAAAGGGAAGAGAATTTTCATGAAAATTAGCTAAGTAAAGGTAAATTGTGTTTGAATTTTAACTTCAGATCTGGGTGCTCTGCTGTTTGGCATATGTTGAGTTGATAATGCCCATGTGTTAAAGAATTCTGGTGGTTTCTTTGCCTCTCGCACAGCTTATAAAAATGCAAGCAGACCCACCTAATGAATATTAATAGGAAGGATGTGTAGATAACACATAAAGCCCCTGGATCTGTGGACTTTGGATGGAGTAGTCAGAAAGGATTTCTGTGGCTTTATTTAATACCAAATTTACATACTTTTAAAGAATAAACATCATCTTAATATTTTAATATCAATATTCCAAAGTGGAGATTTTAGTGAAATAAAAAGCTTAATTTTCCTTCCCTGAACATTATATTCATCAAGGTCTGCATTTTAAGAGACAGGAAACTGTTAGCTAAAAAAGAAATTAACTTAATCCCCCTTCATTAAGTTCCAGTCTTTTTTTTGTTACTTAGAGACAAGTAATAATTATATCCACAGCAATGCAAAGCATGTTTTACACTTTTGTTATACAAAAGAACTGCAGTTGTTAAGGTGACAGCAAAAGAAAATGAGAACATTGATAAATACTGATACATTTTTTTCCTGAAATCTTCTCTGACTCTTGAAAGTAAATTTCACTCAGGTGTCTGAGCAGCATTTTAATTCATTAACAGCAGAAATCTACACGTGATCTTAGAAAATGTCAATCAAGTAGCTAAACAATATTTTCCCAGCTAAGGTTATAAACATGAAAGCTAAGTGGGTGGAAGAGATCTCAAATGACTGTACATCTCAGTTCTTTTAGAAAGTCTAAAAGGTGGGCATTTTGTTTTCAAATTGGTATTTTTTTGGATGGAACTTTCAGCAAGTACACAGTAAATCTCAGCGGTGTATATTATTTAAAGCATATACTCTCTCTCTCTCTTTGGCATTGTGAAAAGACATTTTCAATTTTAGCTTTACAAAAGGGGGAAATCATTAAAATGTAGTTTGTATCACTTCATTCCGTTATTTGTCATCTTTATGGCTGTTCTGTAGTTTTCACGGCACCTTTAATGGTAAGCTTGGTCAGGAGAGGTGAGCAGGAATGTGCATAGACTTGGCTGCGGGTGCTGCTGACAGTGTCTGCTAGCTGGGCTTCAATCCATGTCCCTGTAGATTTTAACGTCCCCACAGACTGCTGGCAGCCTGCTTCCAGCTGTGGCAGGCATGATGCAGTGAATTGCTTTTGAATGTTCTTTACTCAAATAGGCAGTAATTACAAGCTTAAAGAGGTTTAGTGGTCCAGTAAACTACATAATCACCCCTGAATTAGCCTGGGCTCATCAGTCGCAGTCCAGCAAGCTCGAGTCTGCTGTTTGTATGCAGCCTTGATCACATAGCAACCTGATCAGCAGGTGTGGAACAGCCAGAGTCCCCCATAAACACAACTGTCTACTGGGGACAATGATCTCTAATGAGATGAGGCTACACCAGCACTGTAATTTAAGTGGGAAAATTAGCACTAGAGAATGAGCACCAGTTCCAGGGGTCTTTAGTCATATTGGGAGCAGCATGAATTCTCCCTCTCTCTCTCCCTAGCTCTCGCTTTCTCTCTCTCAAAACATCTTCTCACCAAGTGTACTGGTTTTTGCTTCTCACTTATGGATACTTTATTCTTTTTACAAGGGTTTTTCCTCAATATTTAATGCTGGACAGGGTGTCTGTAAAGGCAGTAATGATGACTGTCAACAGTCTCATTCCAAATGGTACCACTGTATTTCATCTTCCTTGTCTTTTCTCTTCATGGCTTCAAAACCCTTTCACTTTGATTTTTAAAGTGGAAAAGTGTTCTACAGGTTGGGGATAGGTCTCCTTTTAGCTGGCACGCTCTCAGCAATAGCGGAGATGAGCTGTATGTAGTTTTGAAAAGATCCTTACTTTATTGGAGTTTATGGTATAAACTGGTCATGGACTTTCTTTTCAGAAAAGTGGTCCAGGATGGTGTGCTATTGTTTTGTTTTATTGCTCCAGTGAAATTCTTGGGGGAGAGCCTGTATGTCGAAACAGTAGTCTCCTCTGTTCTTTCCTCAGTCCTGTAAGATGGAGAACTTGAATTTTATTACATTGCCGTTGGAGAGTGGGAAGGGAACTTTTGCAACAAATAAACCCAACAACAACATAGAGCGGATTTTGGAGAAACTTCGGGGGAAATTATACATGCTAAAAAAGATAAACAGAATAACACAGGAATGAAGAACATGGGTTTCTTAGGGTCAAATCCCAGCTTCATCCTATTTGTGAGTAACTTAGACCCTGTGCCTCAGTTTCCCCATCTGTAACATCAGGGTAAAAACAGTGATCTCATAGACTTGTTATAAGTATTAAACAAGTGAATACTGGTAAAGCACTGAGAACATTGCCTGATGCAGAGTAAACATTATAAAAATGTCAGTTAAATAAAGTAAATAAAATCTGTACTGCTTTGAGGATTTGTAGAACTGAGTGAGAAGGCTGAACAGTTGTTAAAATGGGGGCTGCTAGTTTTCTGATGTTTCTCTGAAGTCATTGACTTATAAATGCTAGTTCAGGCATTTTGGGTGTCTCTAACTTCAATAGCACTCATTCATTCACACAACAAATATTTATTGGTTACAGAACTGGGCTAGTTGCCTTGTAAATGGCAATAGCATCCCTGTGTTTTTATTAGTATTCTACTAAAATGAAATGGTTCCAAATGTAATTTAACTCATATTTGATTAAGAATCACAAACAAAATGAAAGTAATTGGTAGAAAAACACACAACAATTAATTTCAAAGCAGACAATTTAAGGCATATTGTAATGCAGGTGGATGGAAGAGCAGGCATTTGTTTCTATGACCCTTAAAGCGTGTTCTCATATATAACCTACTATCATTCTCGAGTTTATAAGCAACACTAGAAGAACGAATAAAGTGATGGATGTATTAGTTTCCATTGAGTTTTGTATCTTGTAGCAAAATTTCCTATTGCTTCCATTAACAGAACTGAGTTGTAGACACATACACATTAAGATAATAGCTTCTTCATAAAATGAGTAGTAATCATCATCTATATATTCATGATTAACTCATCAGGAATGAGTGGGATTGCTCCACCCATCATTTGGAAAACAAAATAATTTGGAAGTGAATTTTCTCAACTTGTATGTTGTCACCAAGTTTCAAATCCCAGCTCTATTACTTACATGCTTGTGTGAACGTGAGAAAGTAATTTGTCCTTTCTATGCTCAAGTTTCTTCATCTATCAAATGGATATAATTTATGAGCCTCCCTCGTAAAGTTTTTGTGAGGATTAAATGAGTTAATGCATGTGAAGGATTTGGAACAATGCCTGGTACATCCTCACTTCTTAATACATGTTACCATTACTGCTTCTATCACTCTTACTAATACTAGAAAGCTGCTATTAATAAAGTCCCTTTGGATAGTCGCTGGAGGGAGAATGTGGGGAAAGGTCCTGGTGAACTAACTTTCACCTCACAGCCCCATCCCTGCCCCTTGATATTTGCCTGCAAGGCAGAAGCTGTGGGGATGCGGTGGAGGAGAGGAAAGCAGCAACTTTTCCTGGATCAAGGCTATTGAAACTGCAGAGAAACATTCAGTCACCTCCCACCACAATGGTTAACTTTGTTCATATTCCACTAGAATATGTTTTTGGTTTTAAAATGTTTACCTTAAAAAAGGGAATGGAGAAATGGGAAAGAAACATCAGTGGAAGGGTAGCCAAGTAGAGAAACTCAGGGGAGGGCAGACCTGGCTCCAGAACTAAGTAGCTGTGAGCCTTTGTTCATGTTTTGGGACCTAGCCAAGCCTCAGCTTCCTCATCTATAAAATGGAGCTAAGCATAGCCCCTACTCATGGGGGTCACCAAGAGCACATGAGATAATGCATGTAATGCATATGTCCTACTGACAAACAGTAAGAGTTCAAATGAGCTATTATTTAAAATGATTTGGAAAGGACACAAAAGTGAAGCATGGCCCCTATTCCCACCCCCACTCTCATCCCCCTACTCCTCTTACCCTGTTTTTCTTATTGGCCTTTTTGTGTTTCCTTTTATAGCCATGGTTTCCTACTAAGAGAATCAATATTCAGGGAGTTCATTAATCATCATAACTGTTCAAAATAATTTTAGCACTCTTCATGAATTTTAATACTTTTAGGAGGAGGATATAAGTAATTGCTAATTTAGAGTCTAAATTTTATGTCTTTAATGCATATATTTAAAAATACTCCTGGAACATATCTATAGCTACTGAAGAATGCATCTAAACATAGTTATTATAATGGAATTGCAAGCAACTTAAAAAAAAATCCCCAATACAAAGGACTATGAAATCCCTTAATGTAGTATCTGTTTTTTTCTATTTAGTGCTTTTATTTTATATTAATTAATATTTACAAGAAATTAAAAGATCAGATAGGTAAGACAGGCGAGGCGTGGTAGTATAAGCCTCTTATAATTAACTATAAAACAATGTTTTCAGTGCTGTGAATGGTATAGTCTCAGAGCAAAAGTGAAGACTGTTATGAAATGCTAGCCAGTGCTCAATTTTTCCTTCCACACTTATGTCATTTTCATGTGATAAGATCAAGTTCAGAGATTCCCACCTGACCTTCCTGCTTGCACACCTCTACTAGCAACTTCTTATAACTGCTGCTGGATAGACAAGACATCAAATCTGAGGGCTTGTCTGGAAAATGGCTTGACTAGGCTTCAGAAAAAGGCAGTGCTGAACAATCAACGGAGCACATTTAGTTTGAGCAACTGGGCAATCTAGGAGCGTTGGTGGAGAATTAAGAAAAGAGGTTGAAGTCCTGTGACTTCACTGATGATGCTCCAAACATTTTTGGCTTCTTAGCCGTACAGACCTCACCGTTCTTCTTTTGATTCCAGCCTGTGTGAGGATGCAGGACTCAACTGCTATGCATTCAGGCAATGCTCTTCCACTGCACGGTACACGCTTTTGTAATGCAAATGAGAGGCACAAAGTGTCTCTTTGATAATGTGCAGTCAGAAGACAAAAAAGCATTCACTGAAACAGTAAAACTAATTCATAAAGCTGAAAGACAATAGTGAAGCATTATGGATTTTTTTAAAGGAAAAAAGTATCCTAGATCAATGTAATTGTCACAGTGTAAGCTATTCATAGTCAATGCATAAGGGGAAAATGGCTGCAAGTTTATTTAAAGTGGCAGAAGTTTTTATAGGCAAAAAAAATTCATGTTAAACAAATATAAATATATTTGGTTAACAGGCTTCTGCTTCTGCTCTTAGAGGTCACATATATAGCTGGTTATTTTAATTTAGACAGATCCACAATATTCCCTTAGTGACAAAAACTCAGTAGAAGTTTTAAAAGAACACAGAGATCCAATGGTTAAGAGCCATATGGTAGATTTTTTTCTTCTTCTTTAAAGGGAGTATCTCTCCATCACATACCAGAGTTTAGCTCAAGGTCAATTTATATTAATGCATTAAACTTTGCTGTGGAGGAGGCAAAGGGCTGGAGGAAAAAAGGATAAAAGAAGTTCCAAAATTGTTCTTCCAACATATTCAGCCAAGCAACAGAACATTGCCTTGATAAGGGTGATATTGGACGGTTGCCACAATTCCTCCTGTTAGATCAGCTCTCCCGGTACCTATTCCCATACCTTTTAAAGTATAGCATGTAACATTTTGCTTGAAAATTGCTTCCACCTCTATTGCTTTGTTATAGCTGTTTTGCAGTTTCGGTGGAGAGGCAGTTCTGTGTCACAAGAAATTACTAATCTGAGGCTTGAGAAGGGGCAGCGTAGCTTTCCATTATCTCACCAGTGAGCTCTGTACAGGATTATTTTCAAAATTTCTGTTGCCATTACAATGAGCTGTTAGAGTGGGCAAGGCAGAGAGGGAGGGACCATTATTGAAACTTGGTTACCAGGGTAGATAAGATAAAGTTCATCACTGTCCTGGCATCCACATTTGCAGTCAGGGGTGGAAAATTTGATGAAAGGGGTACATTTGGTCAAGGATATCATTCAGATAGAAGGTTGGACATTTTCCATCTGTGTGTGCTGAAGAGTTTCTCTTTTCCTATTAATGCTCATCTGAAAGAGTGGGTTTGACTGTTTACAGAAATAAGTTTTCTTCCAATGTATTGTAAACTTGTAAATATCAGATAACCAACATCAGAAACCCCCTCCTGTCCTCATCTCAAAATATAAGATTGGAATTGGGCAGAGATAACTTTCTTTAGAAAGTTGCCATTTTCTTTCTGTCACTTCCTATTCTCTCTGGCTGGTGAAAGGACCGTTCAGACTTAATTTTTATGAAAGCTATTTTTAGATGGTTTTTTTATTTTTAATTTTATTTTTGGCTGTGTTGGGTCTTTGTTGCTGCATGCGGGCTTTGTCTAGATGCGGCGAGCGGGGGCTACTCTTCATTGTGGTGCACGGGCTTCTTACTGCAGTGGCTTCTCTTGTTGCGGAGCACAGGCTCTAGGTACGCGGGCTTCAGTAGTTGCGGCACGCAGGCTCAGTAGTTGTGGCTCGCAGGCTCTAGAGCGCAGGCTCAGTAGTTGTGGCGCATGGGCTTAGTTGCTCCGCAGCATGTGGGATCTTCCCCAGCACTAGCAGGTGGATTCTTAACCACTGTGCCACCAGGGAAGTCCTCGATTTTTTTTTTTTTTTTGAGACAACCTCTATTTCTGTTACACAGGACACATACTCTAGGGATCATTTTATTCTTTGATGGGGTTATTGAGCCATCACTGCTGTCTGAGGTCATTATTAGAAGTCACACTGCAGATCTAGAAACACAGGAAGAGTGGCAAGCAGGGTCTGTTTCAGCAGGAGGCTGGGAAGAAGTCAGCGTGTTGATTATTGAAATCAGAATAACCGTTTTGTGAGTCCTTGCCTTTAGCTCGGGTTCCACTGCCCAAGCCACTTGTTTTCCCTTTGAGTCCAGCAGCTCTTCTCTCCCCAGCGAAACCCACCTAATACATGTGTGCAGGTTTAATGTTGGAAGGGAGGGTCAGCTTTACCCATACATAATCACTGTTTTATGGCTTTCACTCATTCCTGAGGTGTTAATGCAGATCAAATGGGAAACACTCGAGAAGGAAGCCTTGCAGCTACTGCACTGCCCCCGCTCTCCGGTCTCAATCGTTAATTCTTATTGTAAGATCTAAAGGTAATTTTGTTTACTCTCTTAATGCGTTGCCGTTCTCCCAGTGGCCCTTGCCTATCCTTTCTCAAATTCCCATCTTGATCAATTGTTTGCAAATAATTAAGCTTTTAAGAGATAATGGCAGGAAGCTAATGTACACAACAAAGACGAGGTCTCCTGTCACTGTCTATTGGACTGTGGTCAAATTTGCTTTGATATCCCATAGCGATTAGGTTGATTGGTGTATCTGGCAAGTGCAATCCCTCTTTTCTTCACAAGAACCTACCAATCTTTCTTAAATCAGTGTCCTTGCCGCTTAGATGCCATAATAGCAGAGGTGTTCAGGAAAGTGGCAAGGGAGACCTAGCCCTGTGGCTGCAATGGTTTGGAATGAATTTCCATTTTCTTCCTAATATGGCACTCGTCCTTCTCTCTTTTGTAAAATGACATCTACCTTTGCCCTTCTCGTGGCCTCACTAGCCCTGTGGGTGGAACGCAACCTGGGCTTTGAATGTTTTCGCAGCAGCCTTGCCTGTGGCATGTTGGGTTTTTGTCAAGTCATTTTTATTTTTTTAAGTCTACAAAGGAATAACTCATACTGTCCACAAAAAGCTTATCTAGTAAAGATGCATAGGATTTAAGATAGTTAAACAGATTGGATTTCAGTTAAAAAGCCTACTTCTTTGTGAATTTTTGACTGACTGTGGATTAGCTACCTGAAGTTGTGGCTTTCATGTGATTCTAGCAATTATGGAATTTTTTTGGGGGGGGTGGGAATTGAAAGTTTATGGGACACCAGGTTCAAGAACTATGAAAAAAAGAAAAATATCCAGTCGGTCTACCATAGACAAAGGTTTAGGAGTTTTGTTGATACCTTTTGCCCCCTTAACAATGACCAGATTATTGTGACATTTAATTTCATCCAGGCTCATTCATTTCTATTAAAAAAAAATATCCTGAACAACTGAAAATTGTTTAATGGAGACAGAGTGCTGGGTCGCCATAGCTTGAGGCTGCCTGGCAATTATGCTGCATGAAATTAGGCACAGTTTGTTCCAATTACTTAAAATCAGATCACATGAAAAGTGACAGAGAAAAAAACGGTTAGAACTTTCTCATTTTATGATATTTAAATTCTGAAATCAGAAACTGCATGATGTAAAGAAACAACCTAAACTTGCACTGACAATTTGCAGGCCATAGATTGCTCTTTGAAGCTATAATGATTCAGGTAATGTTAATGATCCAAAGAGAATTTTCCTGACACCTTTTGCATAAATAAAATGTGAATTCCACTTGCTTTCTCAGAATGCATGTAAAACTTGCTCACAAACAGGCATGCAAAAATACTCTTGAAAACACAGCACAAATAAATGACTGTGACAATTCTCAATTTTCAAAGTACCTAAAGGTAAATGGCATAAATATTAATTTTTACCCAGTTCTGGTCATAATATTAAGACACAACTAACAAGACGGCAAAAGGTGTCACCATCCAGCTGTAGTGAAGAGGGACCATTGACGTATTTATTAATTCAATTGAAAAGCACTGAAAGAGATTTCCAGAGGACCTGCAAAACTGTAAGCAAATCATATAACAGAAGATGTTATAGATTGGAAATGACTTGTGTACATCGGTGTACAGCTTTATATAGCAAATAGTGCCAACAGCTAGATGCTAAAATTTGCATATTTCAAAGTCAGGCTTTTATTCCTCAAGAATTGCTAGCCTGGCTAACCTCCAGATGATAAAATCGAGAAGTTGTCCCTTTTTCAAAGTCTCATAGTTAGTGAATGGCAGCATAATTTATACAGTCTAAAAGGGTCGTATGTAACTTTGTGCAATTCTTCAACTAGTGTAGACATAGAACTGCTATATATGAAACCACAATTCAGTATTCAGTTCAGAGGATAAAAGATTCATTTGGTTTGTATTGTGTGGCAAACCTTTATGAAGTGCAAGTCATGTTTTAAACCTTAGGGCAGTGTATTGCTTTTAGGTCAGTATCCAATTGTGAGATTTTGCCTGTGATGACTGGCATAATGGTGAATAGGGTGACTGTCACCTGTGATCTCTGCCGATTATGGAGGTGATATACTTTCATTTGAAAAGAGTGGGTAGACATCACTTTTAGGAATGAAGTAAGGAAAGTCGTGTTGTGGATCTCAAATTGGATTGTTTATACTTCCTGTGGGCTTAAAAAAATTTTATTATACATTTTGATGTTGCATCTGAGTGGAGAGTATCTGTGTATCATGGCAAGTCAGAGCCATTCCTTTTTTCCACTGATGTTTACTGGTTTTCTTTATGTGCAGGTCTGGGCTTTAAGGATGGTGAATGAGAAAGGCGAGGGTGTTAGAGATGCTACACGAGTGAGAAGAGACGCATGACCAGGGAAAGAAATAATCAGAACGGGTGTTTCATAGAGTGATGCTTGCTATTGGAGAAAAAGGGGAAAGACTGGTGTGAGAGTGATAAAGTGGTCTGGTGGAGAGTGGGGAGACTAAGGCTTGGCATTTGAGCTGAGACCTGACAGTGACCTTGGAGCAGGAGCCTGAGGGTAGGAACCAGCTTGGTGTGTTGGAAGAACACACCACACAGAGGGGTGCGGTGGGGCGAGAAGAGGATGCCCATCTGGGAAGTGGGCAGGGCTGGGTGGTGGCACGCACTGCTGGGCAAGGGGAGAGGTCTGGAGGTTTTTGAGGCGGGACAGGAATGGAGATTATGAAAGGCGTTTGCCATATCCTTCTGTCATGATGAGGCTTAGACACTGGATGGGAAGCAGGAAATGTCCCTAGGTCGTGTCGCTGCGGACTGTGCCTTCCCCTGGCCAGTTTCCTCACCAGTAAAACAGGAGGGACAATAGATTCTATTTATGTCCCTCAGAGGGATATAATGGGGATTAATTACCATTCTGTCTGTAATATACTTGGAGCTCTTTAGAGAGAGGCACTATATTCCGTGAAAGCAAAGCCTTATTCTAACTGTGTATTTATTGATTAAGTGACAATCAAGACACAATGCTTATGGGAAAAATGGCTACATCTTTGCTCTCCACACATCAAATCCCATGTGTATAGATACAGAACATATTTAAACTTATAAGTAAGAGCATTGAAGTGGTCATTAACGAGCCTTCTTAGCATCTAATCAGACATTATTAATAAGATTGAAAGCTATGTTAATTAGCATTCAATAGACCAAAATTTAGTTTCCGATGGCACATACAGTTAAATGGAGAGTTGGGGGTGCCCCTTCCCATTCATAAAGAGAATAGAAGGTTGACTATCAGAACAATTATTATCTTGGGAGAATTTATTGGGGTGCAGTGTTTCAAAGTAGCCCATGTCACCAATGGATGGAAACCATGTCCTCAGCTCCTCTCCCAGGCTTTAGAAATGTATATTTCAAATTTAGATATAGTTGACTATTAAACAGAAAGTATCTTGCCAAAACTAATCTTAGTAGAATTCTAAACATCTTACAAGGAGGTATAGATTTCATTTTATTATCTAATCCTGTAATATTTTTGTATCCTCTCTAACTCCTGAGGCTTTTTCTTCGCACGCAAAATGTGCTGGTCTTTGACCTTATATTGGCCTGTGTTCAGAATCCCAGCATATGTTGACATTCAGATAGGGAAACCAACTTTGGTAGAATTTCATTTGTTTGTGCTTTGCAGAAGAGCTAAAATGAATAGTGTGTGTGTGTGTTTTTTTAAATACACCCACTTTAATTTTGATATTTGCGTCCAGCAGCATGGTGTTTTGGGAGGAGAATATCATGTTAACAAGTTGCTTAACTCCTGGGGACCTGAGCTGAGCTTGTTGGTCCAAATGATTCAGCTTTAAAAATCTGTGGTTCTAGGGCTTCCCTGGTGGCGCAGTGGTTGAGAGTCCGCCTGCCAATGCAGGGGACATGGGTTCGTGCCCCGATCTGGGAAGATCCCACATGCCGCGGAGCGGCTAGGCCCGTGAGCCATGGCCACTGAGCCTGCGCATCCGGAGCCTGTGCTCCACAACGGGAGAGGCCACAGCAGTGAGAGGCCTGCGTACCGCAAAAAAAAAAAAAAAAAAAAAAAAAATCTGTGGTTCTAGAAAATATTACGTCAAAGTGGTACACTTTTGTACGCTCAAAAAGAACTTGTTATTTTAATCCCATAAAATACAGTGAAGATCCTACTGAATTTTGTGTTTGCAACAAATAAACCTGTTAAAGAATAAACTCAGTATCAAGGTTCTGCACGTATCCTAAGTAGCTATTTATACACTTCACTAATCTTGGTAATTGGCTTGTCTTTTACTGCCATTAATTAGATGATGTAGTATTCCATTAATAAGAGTGACACACCTCAGCATTTTTACCTTTAATTATAGACCTCACTAGACTCTTAGGTTATTGACAAAATAGCCTAAATATTGCCTGAATACACATATTTTTTTAACAGAGCATATGTGTCTATTACTGAATCCCTCGCACCTAGCGTTGCACCTGACATGTGATGTGCACATTGTGTATCCAAAGTGTACGTGCACAACCTATCTTTTTTGTCCTCTTTCAGCACCCTTACCCTTCTGAAGAACAGAAAAAGCAGTTGGCACAAGACACAGGACTCACCATCCTTCAAGTGAACAATTGGTAAGTAATTTGGCTTTGTGTTTACACACAATCTGCTTCCCCCTCTGCAGACCTGCAGCTAATGTTTTGCATTAAGAAGACACACCCAGTTTTCCCTGGTGGCTTGTTGATCCAAAGGTGAGAACACAGTGTTGACTGGTGGGTGAGAGCACTTGCTAGTATAGAAAAGAAAACAGTGTATTGCTTTCCACCTCCTTTATAAATTGACAAATTTTAGGCATAGTATATATTAGTGTTTAATTCACGTTCACTATGGCTCTGTAAATCTCTCTATGACCTTTTTTTTTAACTTTCAAGAATAATCAATAGAAAGAGTGATATCCTCTTTTCTATGAAACGAGAAAATCCACTATCACATACCTGTCAGGTTTTAAATTCACTGAATAACTAAGTTCAGTTAGAATTTGTTAGGGATATGCATTCCAGGATGGGCTCTCCTTTCTTCTTATCTCCCTATAGAAAAAAGAGAAAAAAATGTATGTTTCTACTTTGAAGCTTTTCAAAACTTGATGTATCTCAGAGCTGTGCAATAGTGTTTCTAAATAAATGTGTGAACTCCTGATTTGGGGGAAAGCTGAGATTATGTACCAAGTACCAGCCAACAATATTCTGACTTAATGTACAGCGGTGTGGCAAGGAGCCTTTGAGGACGTATGATTTATTACCCTTTGTGAGTGTGCTGAAAGCCAGGTTCATACAATCACCCAGAGCTAGTGTCATATTTGAAGGGTATCAAAATCCAACCTCCTCTAAAGCTAAGTTGTCTAATTAATTGTCCTAATATTTTTAGATTAGTGTTTATGATGGGGGAAACCTTATCCTCTTTGAAGTAAAATCCAGAAAAGGCCCAAAGCCTGGTTGGGGAAAGAGGAGAACTGAGAATGCCAGTTTGCAGACAGAAGTATTTCTTTCTTTTCAATAAGTGTCAAAGATTAATATTACAGAATCTCTGATTACATGGCCTAATCCATTTTGGTGAATAAATTTGTCCTTGATGTCCATTGCACCTACGTTAACAGACCCTTCTCTGTTAGAGTCTGGGAGCCTTTGGGAGAGATTTCAGATATATTAAGCCCCATTACAGAAAATGTAATTTCTGTCAATATAATCTCATGTATTCTTCGATTTAGTATTTTAGAGATAACAAGCTACTTACAATATATTTGCCTTTGGAGGATTAATTTACAAAGTGCGCTATCTTCAAGACACAGACAGACTCACATAAGCATTGCTTGTAAGGGTTTTCAATTTCTATGACCTTGGGAGATCAGTTTTTGCAGCCCTTTTAGTCAAGTGGATCAGGAACTAACGGAAGACATACTATACCTGAGTGTGTTACTAGGAGTCGTGTGGCTGCTGAGGTTTTTTTGTTTGCCTGTTTTTACCTGCGGCTGTATCTTAATTTTCAAGACTCTGGATACTATATAATTGAACTTTGTCTTCCAAATTGTTCTGGACGATATTACAGAACAGACCATCCATTTTTTTTTTTTTTTTTTTTTTTTTTTTTTTTTTTTTTTTTTTTTTTGCGATATGCGGGCCTCTCACTGTTGTGGCCTCCCCCGTTGCGGAGCACAGGCTCCGGATGCGCAGGCTCAGCGGCCATGGCTCACGGGCCCAGCCGCTCCGCGGCATATGGGATCCTCCCAGACCGGGGCACGAACCCGCATCCCCTGCATCGGCAGGCGGACTCTCAACCACTGCGCCACCAGGGAGGCCCCAGACCATCCATTTTGAAGGCACACCTAAATTCCTAAACATTTAGGAAGGCAATAGGGCTGCCATGCAGGTGATCTACCACACATGCCGTCTCTCTTCCTCCTCAGTGCTGCTAGAAAGCTCCACCCACAAACATCGTTACCAGAGAACAGATTCCAATACAAGCTGCTTGCCACAGGTAGAAGACATTATGGGATATTTCCTGTGGCTGCCCGGCCAGGCAGGCATTCCTGTGACACCAAGCTGGATGCAACTGTCGTTTCCTAGATTCTGTGCACAGTGATCACAATCAGACTGCCTCGGTTTTGCAATTAAGAGGGGGAAAAAGGGCTTCCCTGGTGGCACAGTGGTTGAGAGTCTGCCTGCCGATGCAGGGGATGCGGGTTCGTGCCCCGGTCCGGGAGGATCCCACATGCCGCGGAGCAGCTGGGCCCGTGAGCCATGGCCGCTGAGCCTGCGCGTCTGGAGCCTGTGCTCCGCAACGGGAGAGGCCACAACAGTGAGAGGTCCGCGTACCGCAAAAAAAAAAAAAAAAAAAAAAAAAAAAATGGAGCGGGGGAAGGACTTAAAAAAAGTTATAATACACGCCAGATAATAATTTTTCAGCAAAGACGCAGACTTTGCCCTAAATTTCACACTGATACTCAATTCTGCACAGGCACATAACTTGAAAATCACTTTTACTTATTACGTGCGATGTAAACCCAATTCTGTGCTCATCTGGCACCGTGTAGTGTTCATGTGCTCTCGCTTCTGTGTATGGAATTAGAAGTGACCTATGCTTGCACTTCATTGCTGAGCATTTGGCAACTGTTTCAACTCTGCAACAAATTTGTTTGTGGTAGAGAGTTACCCTCCAGTAACTAAAAGTTGTAATAGAAATTGTTTCTCTTAAGTTCAGTGAATAATGACATTCCCACATTTGATTTGAGTTTTTAATGGTATATTAATTTTCATACAGACCTTCACCTTTTAAGGAGCTGATAATAGATTTCTTTTTCTTTGGGCTTTGAGTTGGAAATATGATGGAAAAATGGGGAAACCCAGACGGTACTGTATTGAAACCCAAGATGTGAGAGAACCTTAAAGATGGCAGACTTGAAGATAAAAAGCACAACTACCAAGTAGTTTTCATTTTTCTTTATTGTAATAAAAACATTACACAGAGTCTTTTTGACAGCCTGTAAATATTTTTCCTGTATTGAGCATCAAGTGCAAGTTACTTCATTCTGGAAATAATAATTTAAAAAAAACAAACAAAAAAAACCACTTCATGAGTACTTTAGCATTTCCCCTTCATTTCATTTAGACACAACATTTAAAATGCATTTCTTCCTTTTTGGATTTTTAAAGACTTGTTAACACACATGTACATTTTGTATGAACTATGAGTCACTGTTGAAGAGATTTAATAAATGCTGAAGGGCGGGTTGGGTGTAGATCAGTCATAATTACCGGCAGTAGCATAATGTATTGACATACACAGTATGAAAGTGAAAAATATAAACTCATGTCAGTTGTTAGCTTGTCATAGAAACCCTGGCCGATGCAGCTTGAAGTTAGGTTTTGACAGAAAAATGAGATGAGAAAAGTTTGGTGCGTTGTAACATTCTTTCATTCCATCGCTGAACTAATTTTATGCGTCTTTAATTGACGTAAGTAATATATACTACTTGCCTTGGCTGACTAAGGACAAAGCAGATGGGATTTGACGGGGAGAGGGGATCACAGGGAGAATTCAAATGTAAAACAACAAGACAGATTTGATTAATTAAGAGAAAACTTGGATTAAAAGAAGTAACTGCTCTAACTCATATTTGGTCTACTTGTCAGTAAAAACAGAAGAGTATTCTTAAAATGGTTGGTATTAGTACTTGTAGGAATTGGGTTCTGGGATGGAATGTGACATTTATTAGATGAGACATTGTAGGACAAGTCTATGCCAACACATTTTTTGAGAATTGAGGCAATTAGGCAAATAATTTGGGTAAAAAGATTTTACCTAAATTATCCAAGTATTTGAGGTAACTGCATGTTTTTAAAAATCAACCTCCATAACTAATTGCCTAAATATTTCAGTCTAGCATGCCGTGGTAGACTTTGACTTAAAACATAATAATTTTTGAAATACAATATGTGCCATAAATGTATGTATTCTTCTTCCTTTCCTCCCTCACTCCCAATTATGATTTGAGCCAAAAGTGATAAATAATAGCATTTGGTGCTTTTGTCTTTTTGTTTTTTCATTGTTGTTGTGGTTGTGATAAATACTTCTGTTATATCAGTGCAAAAATATTACTAATATGTTGAATGTCATTTAAGTGGAAATTTCTTAAATTTTAGGATTAGATGGTTAGGTGGGTCTTTTAATATGTAGGTAGAACTTTGAAGAAAGAGTGCACTCACACACACACACAAAGTCAATACTGGGTTCTTTTCTCTCCCGAATACACCAACTTTATTCTTTTATATTGAAAATGTGAGTGTACAATGGTCAAATAAAACTCCCTTATATGTTTTCACAGCCATGTTGCAGACTTGGGAATTCCATGTGATGAAAACTTGTGCCCGCGTTGTATCTTTCTTGCTGGATGCCTCAGACACATCCTGCCTCAGCAGAGGTCTAGCCTAGGGTGTATTGAATAAATGTTAGTTTCTTTGTTTACCCCTTCTCAATCATACACTTTCCCATTAAGGCCTAATGTTCCATGATTACTTCTTTACCCTCTCTGAGAAGGCAATGGGTCTTAGGTGCAAAATACATAGTTTATGTGAAATACAGTATGTATGTAGACAGAGAAGTCACTCCCCATCAATAGGGTGCATAAAATTCCAGGGAGCATCCGAACCTCCGCGGTGACACTTTACAGAACCATCATAGCTCTTAAAGTTCTCAGATTTAGTACATATACCAGATTTTCCTAGTTTCTTCATGTATTGCCTTCAAAACTGCAAAGCATTCAGCCATCACGTCCCATTTATTACCAGTGGGGGGAAAAAGTATGTCATCCTTGGAGATTTCTGCCCCTGGCAGGTAAAAATGTAAACTTATTTAAAAAAAAAAAAAAAAAGATCACCCTTGTTATAATAAACAGATTCAACTGTAAAAGGTCAAGTTTCTTTCTGAGTTATGGTAATAATGTAGCAAATACTTTTATAAGTAATCAAAGATTCTATAAATATAGGTACCTGTGTAGATGTAAATGTTAAAACATTCACAAATTATCCTTTCAACTTCTGAGATCTAAAAATCAATAGGGGGTCATGGGGTTTCATAGAATTGCTCTGCTTTTTCTTCCAACATAATTTAATAATACATTTTACAGATGTTGTTTAAACATTAGGCACAGATTGTTTTGTCAATAAAACTAAACAGAGGCATGACACAAAAGCAAGGAAAACAGATGTAAAAAGAAAAAAACAGCGCACCAAGCAAGGAGTCCTGGGTCATTTGTTTCCTATTCAACTACAAAATGAAAGTGCAGGGTGTGTATAGGGATTTTCCTTGCCTAGGAATCACCTAGGGATGGAACCACTTCACACACAAGAGGTAATTTTATTAAGCAGGTGGTTTAACTTCTTCCCTTGAGAATTTAAGTGTAACCTACATTTAAGGTAGACTTCCTAACTGATCCATGGAGTAACAGGTGCAGTATTTTTAAAAGAAGGAAGAGAAGGAGAAATATAAATAGAACAGCTCTCCAGCACCTTTCAGAATGGGTTGTTTTTCTCCAGGCCACAGTTAATTGCTATGCTTTTTACCTTGAGTGTCAACTCTAATAATATTACCTTTACAGGCCCTTACTCTGGGCTTAGATTAGAGCAGTCAGAAATATTCACTAGATAAAATACTGTCTAGTTGCTCATGAGAAAATATTGAAATCAGTCAAAAAATGTTTAGCTTGCATATTGCCTGAGACAGAGGTGGCAAGGTCCCAGGCACGCAGGGTATTATTTAGGAAAGCTGAGCAAATAGCTTGCAGGGAAAAGAGCTGTGAAGTTTGAAACCTTCAGGTATTGTCATGTCAGAGAGTCTTAGGAATTCAAAGGAGACGCTGCTTTTGTCTGCAGATTTTTAAAAAATTTCCAGCAAACAATCCTCTTTGAAAATGACTCTGCAGTCTGTGAAATACACTTTGTTGTAAGTTTTACTCGCTAAATTTACTCAGAGGTTTTTCCCCCACTGTGTTCAATCACATGGTTAATAATGGGAAAGATGGAAACTCCTCACGGAAGGGTAGGTGTTGGACCACTGTGCCAGATGGAAAAACCCTGCCCCTTCCACCAGGGGACCCTGAGTCTAGGTGAGAAGAGAAACAGGAAGGGGTGGGTTGTAGGAAAATGGACTTAGAAAGTCCAGATACTGTTTTGTGTAACTGCTGTTTCTCCTCCAGCCAACATTCAAAGACAGTCTCTGAGCTTTTCAGGACAAGAGTGTGAGGTCTGAAGCTGAGAGTTGTTGCCACCTGAAGATACTTTGAGGACCAGGTTGGGGTTCCAGCGAGGCGCAGAGATGAGTGAGTTGGGAGACTGATTCCATCATGAACCCAGTGTTCCTGAATATCCCTTTCAAGGCAGTAAAACCAGTGGCTTGGTGCTTGACTTTGAACATGGTGTGGGGGTCAGCAGGACTTGGTGCAAGTCCTAATTAAGCAGATTTGTTGTTTTCAGTGTCTTGGCACAAGTGTCCGATCAGAGAAACGGAGAGAACTCCTCGGGTGTCACCCAGCCGGCAGAGCAGGAGCTGATTCCCTTGAGGAGAGTGTGGGAAGTGAGGGGCTGAGAGGCACCCCAATCAAGGGGGAAAGCCACAGCATCCACAGGTGGCTGAGGAACAGATTCCCCTGTAAGCCTCACGACAGCACACAATTTACACAGGGCGAGTGAGGGGAGGGAATACACAGGGGAAAGAATGTTTGGAGTCCAAACATGTCATCTGTCGTCCCCACTCCTCACCAGGTAGATGTGTGTCCTTGATCAACTCACTTTGTCTCCATGGGCAACAATTTCCTCTGCCTTAACTGGAAGGGGAGGGCTGAGGAATTGGGGAGGGCGGTGTAATAAGCCTCTTCCAGCCCTGATATTCTAGACGGTGTAAAAACGTGAACTGAAGCAAGGTGAATGTTCTGAAGCTGATTTGGATCCCCGTTTTACATGAGAAGCGCGGGGTGGCGGGGGGGGGAAACACACACACACACACAACAGGGCCTTTGATAAAGAGACAAACCAGACAATTCATTACAAAGTTGTTACTTTTCTTCATCTTAAATAAGCAAATCAAAGCCCTGTAAAATAAAAACTAGATGAAATTAAACATTATCGCAAGACATGAAAAACATGTGTGTTGTCACTTTCGGATTCATAATAAAGATAAATCAGTTGTTTTTAGCGGTGCTCTGAGTCTGTGAAGGGCATGACAGATAATAGGCTCGGAATTTCTGAAGTTATTGTACAGCAGAATTTGTTTTTTCCTCAGGCGTTCAATCTTTTTCTCTAGTAATTTTGTACATGACAAACTTTTTAGTTGGTGCATTAACAATCTATAAGTAATGGGTTGTCAGGTGTCAGTTAGATAAGATTAAAAGACTGTTTAAGCATTATCCATTTGCTCCTTTGCATGAGTCTTATAGGTCAGGAGAAATAGCTTTTTGAATTGTGGTTGTTTGCACATGCTGGTTTTTTCCTCTCTCCCTCCCTCTCCCTCCCTCCTTCTCTCTCTCCCCCCCCCCTTTCTCTCTCGTCTGGTTCTGCTCCAGGGGTACCTGCAAGAACTGCATTATATTACATAACTTCTGCATGTAGGAGCACATTCGAAACTCACACTATGTGAGTGAAGCATCGAGGGGACACATGTCTCCACTGACTTCTGTAAACTCATTTTAGTTTTGAAAATGTTACTCTTTTTCTTCTCAAAGGAAACTTTGTCGGGGGAAACAGCCTCAGCGGAGAGGAACATTGAGGTTTTCGGCTGGAGGAGTTTCCTAGCAAGTCAGGTTGAGGTCTATTCTTGTCAAATCTGTCTTAAGTGTGTTTACATATAGTTTGCCCTTCTGGTATTTTCTGCCTGCACAGACCTGATCTCCACCTATTTTGTGTCAACAGTTGCTCGGGCTGGTGTTGGGTGATTAACCATTGAGCACTGGGGCACGGAGCTGTGCCCACAGAGACCCCCCTCTCCCCTCGCACTTACATCACCCTCTGGCTTCAGGCTGCACCTACTTCAAACAAACAGCATTTCTGAGTGATTAAAGAGGCAGCCTGAAATAGTAAAAAATGGGGCAAATGTTGCCTCCTTGTTGAATAACACAAGTTTCTCAAAAATGGAGAGGAGCCAGGGGTGCGTGGGGAGGGAGTGTTTCTGAGGGCAAATGTCTTGGATCTGCGTGGCTCCAATGTGTGAATGCCTGGAACTCTGTGTAGATTATCAGGGTTTTGTTGTGTTTCTTTTGTTAATTTTTAAGGGGAAAGAGAGCATTTTAAAAAATATCAAAAACACGCCAACACATGGACATATACACACTACCAAACGTAAAATAGATAGCTAGTGGGAAGCAGCCACATAGTACAGGGAGATCAGCTCAGTGCTTTGTGACCACCTAGAGGGGTGGGATAGGGAGTGTGGGAGGGAGAAGCAAGAGGGAGGGGATATGGGGATATATGTATATGTATAGCTGATTCACTTTGTTATACAGCAGAAACTAACACACCATTGTAAAGCAATTATACTCCAATAAAGATGTTTTAAAAAATAAAATAAAATGAAAGAGCAAAAAACAAACAAAAAAAACACGCCAACAACGTGGATGTTTGTAACTTTGGCAAATACAGGGCTGTCCCGTTACATGCCCTCATAGCCTTTGATATTTTCCTCCTTATTTTATTTCCATTCTTATGAGGCCTTTAAGCCTGACCCATTAATATGGGAAATAATTAACTCTATCGGGCTCTTGACACCTGAACAATAACAAATAAACAAAAAACCTTAATCTCTTCCCACCCTTGAGAGCTCCTTTTTCCTTTTACCCTCTTAACCAATGTGGTTAAAGGGCCACAAGATTAGATCCCATCCCTGAAGAAGGGAAAAAGTACTTCCTTTTGCAAATACATTAACTCTTTCAGGCCCGTGGGAATTATTGGTCTTGGATTCTAAATGTAACTTAGGTCAAAAACGTATTTCCTGTCGTCATGGGAGACATCTGGCTTACTATTGATTTGGTCACTATTTTTCAAGAATAGTATATTGGGGCTTCCCTGGTGGCTCAGTGGTTAAGAATCCGCCTGCCAGTGCAGGAGACATGGGTTCGAGCCCTGGTCCGGAGAGATCCCACCTGCCATGGAGCAACTAAGCCCATGCGCCACAACTACTGAGCCTGCGCTCTAGAGCCCACGAGCCACAATACTGAGCCCATGTGCCACAACTACTGAAACCTGCACAGCTAGGGCCCATGCTCCTCAACAAGAGAAACCACCGCAGTGAGAAGCCCGCGCACCACAATGAAGAGTAGCCCCCGCTCACCGCAACTAGAGAAAACCCGCATGCAGCAATGAAGACCCAACACAGCCAAAAATAAATAAATAAAATAAATAAATTTATGAAAAAAAAGAATAGTATATTGCAGAGGGTTGGAATTAAATGCACCATGATTAAAAATATATATCTTTTAAGTTTCCAGTATGTTCTACTTTAGGATGCTGATTTGAATGTAAACTGGTAGTTTTGAAGGTTGTTGTCTAGTTGAAGGGTTTTGTTGGCCTGTATCACTAGAACATCTGCTACAGTTGACTTTATTTGATCCCTAGTTTGGGTCAGAGTTCATATGTACTTGGATAGGGTAGGGTGTAGGAGATGTTGCAAAGCTAATGGAAAGAATTGTATGTGTCCAAAGATGTCAGGTCTCAGCCCCCATGGCTACTTACCTGGCAGGACTGTTTACAGAAAGGACAGTGCAATGGGTTATGGCAGGGATTCCCATCCTCAGGGCCAGGTGGGGACTGAAGAGAGTGGCCAGAAAAGGCAGATCAGAATCATTCTGAGTGAATGTAGTATAAAAAAGCGTCTTGGGAATTAACTTTTGATTTTTGTCATGCTATTTCTTTTGAAATAGCAAGTAACAAAGGGATAGGAGATTTTGAAGTTTATCAAAAGGAGCACGGATTAAAATTTTAGAAACAGGGGCTTCCCTGGTGGCACAGTGGTTGAGGTTCCGCCTGCCGATGCGGGGAACGCGGGTTCGTGCCCCGGTCCGGGAGGATCCCACATGCCGTGGAGCAGCTGGGCCCGTGAGCCATGGCCGCTGAGCCTGCGCATTCGGAGCCTGTGCTCCGCAATGGGAGAGGCCACAATGGTGAGAGGCCCGTGTACCGCAAAAAAAAAAAAAATTAGAAACAATGCTATAGAATGATAGAGTCCAAGTCCTGGATAGGATTGTGTGCATCCTTTAACAGATGAGGCTCAGGGCCTTACAATATTACACCCCTGATTAGATGCAAGGAGGGCCTAGTCCAGTGTCTCGTGCATTCCACCATTATTTATTTATTTTTAACAGCTTTACTGAGATATAATTCACATACCCTGCAATTCACTCATTTAAATTGTACAATTCAGTGGTTGTAAGTATATTCACAGATATGGGCAACCATCGCCACAGTCAATTTGAGAACACTTTCACCACCTCAAAAAGAAACCCTGCATCCTCCCCATACATCCATCCCCAACTCTACCACAAATCTATTTTCTGTCTCTATAGATTTGTCTATTCCGGACATTTCACATAAATGTGATCACAAAATCTGTGGTCTTTTGTGACTGGTTTCCTTCACTTAGCATTATGTTTTCAAGTTTCATTCACGTTGTAGCATGTGTCAAACTTCATTTCTCTTGATGGCTGAATAATGTTCCATTGTATGGCTATAGCACATTTTCTTTCTTTTTTTTTTTTTTTTTTTTTTTTTGCGGTACGCGGGCCTCTCACTGTTGTGGCCTCTCCTGTTGCGGAGCACAGGCTCCGGACGCACAGGCTCAGCAGCCATGGCTCACGAGCCTAGCCGCTCCGCAGCATGTGGGATCCTCCCAGACCGAGACATGAACCCATGTCCCCTGCATTGGCAGGCGGACTCTCAACCACTGCGCCACCAGGGAAGTAGCACATTTTCTTTATTAGTTAGTTTGTTGATGGACATTTGCGTTGTTTCCATCTCTTGCTGCCATAAGAATTTGTATATAAGTTTTTGTACCATTAGGTATTTTTGGGAATCATAAGGACACTATCCCCAGCAAACCTCTGTCTTAGGTTTTACAGTTTACAAAGCACTTTGCATAAACATTCAGTCACTTGATCATCACAGTTCCAGCACCTAAATACTGCTATGATCTCAGAGCCAGTGAGTGGCAGTTTTCCTACTCAGTTCTCATACTCTTCCCACCAGACAGTGCTCTCACTCTTCCTGCTTGTGGCCCATGTTTTGACTGTGATAATTATGAGCAATGGTGTTCAAAGAAAAGGCTGGCAACGCAGAAGTGAAATGTACATTCTCCAGACTTTCCCCACTGTGACTTCGATGACCATAAGCATTTTTCAAAGATTTGACAAGTTCCAAGAGGAGGTCATTTTGTTGGTTTTATTGTCCTCATTTGAAAGAGTTTGTCATATACATCAATTGAGAGATTTTGCCTTTTAGTTTAAGTGGTTCCATTTGTATGTAAGGGCCTACAGGTTACATACTGATATACATTACATAGAGCTTAGGTTTCAAACTTTGCTAATTGAAACAGAAGTTACAGTGAACATTCTGAGGAATAGACACAGGCCTCCATTCAGGTCAAACCTAATCTGTAACCAGGTGAAAAGAAAAAATCGAGCTAAATATTGAGATATCTTCCCTTGGCACGAATAGAGACTCCAGGCCTGGAAGTTTCTAGTTAGTGAAGGCTTGAGGCAAATAAAGGAAAGATTCTAGAGAAAGGAAAGAGCTGAGAGCTACTCCAAGATGGTGCTGAGATTCTAGAACACTGTATGCATGCTAGGTTGGTCACCTAACACAGTATGCATGCTGGGCTGGTCAATTCCAGTCATTCAGGGGAAATTCTATTTGGGAAAATAGGTGCATATTTGATCAGTAGGGTAGCCCATACACCCCAATTGCATGGGACATTCATGGTTTATGCCTGTTGCCCAGCATAATTATTAGTAATGTTCTTTTTACTCTCAAAATTGTCCCAGTGTAGATGATAAATTATCTGGTCATCCTATTTACAATGGAAATTGGCAGAACATTAATATTTGTTTTAAATAACTGTATACTAATTCTGTAATGTTTAAGGGATGCTTAGTTAGATGCAATTTTATTGAATTTTGTGAATATGGGAAAATTAGAATTTTTATGAAAAATGGTTCAGCTTAAGTCAAAGAGACACATTTATTCTTTGAAGATATTATTATTCCCATTTTAGGTTTTCATTATTAAAGGAGGTTTTTCTAGGTTATCCTAGATTATCCTATTGCTTAATCATTGTGCTAATAATCACTTTAATTTCATATACTTTAAGTAAAACACTTTTTTTTTTTTGGCGGTACACAGGCCTCTCACTGTTGTGGCCTCTCCCATTGCGGGGCACAGGCTCCAGACGCGCAGGCTCAGCGACCATGGCTCACGGGCCCAGCCGCTCCGCGGCATGTGGGATCTTCCCAGACCGGGGCACGATCCCACGTCCCCTGCATCGGCAGGCGGACTCTCAACCACTGCGCCACCAGGGAAGCCCCAACCACATTTTTTTTTAAATATTTATAAGGTTATACAAAATCAAATTTGACAAATTGTCACATTTAAGTAAATATTTTATAAATGCCATTTGGTTACCTATGCTTTATATGGATACTTAAGATATGTATAACTATTGGATATTTCTTATGCTAGGTCTAGTGATACATCCCTACAATTCACTCTACTGAGTTTAGAGCCTAAGGCTTTAGTGATCTAGAAGGTAGCAAAAGAATTAGAGACACTGCACTAAGGGAGCCACCCTTGCTTTGAATTCAGTTCAGATTAAAGGATTTAGCAAGCTGAGCTTCTATTTTTTTTTTAGAGTAAAAAGAAGTTATTTTCCAATTTGCTTTCAAGGAAAACTTTCTGTAATATACAACCAAGTGATGAAGTGTTTGCAAGTTATTTCAACATATAAAGTCCAAAATGAAACTTGGGTTTTGTTTTTACTTTGCATTATATTTTTCAACTAATTAGTGACTTTTTTCACTAGTTGCTTGGATATATAATTAACTTCCTCAACTGTCTTAGCTTCAGTTTTTTCTAGAGTAGTTTGCCAAATATTCCTATCACTTCTATAGAAGGGGAACCTTCTCAGACCTCTGACTGATGGGCTTCTTGTGATTTGAGCAAAATTCCAGTATTATGTTTCTAGAGTGGATGGAGAGCAAAACACATGCTCCCTTCTCCCCTCCTGTTCAGTCACCTCCCCCACCCTCAGACACACAGATGATGTATTGCAGTCCTGAAACTGTCAGATCCTGGAGGAGGTTGAGAAACTAGAAGACAGCGCCAAAAACATGATTTCATTAGGTTTGACTTGAGATTGAATCAACTTTCTTGAGCATCTTAAAATCATGTTTCATGAAATTTTACTTCACAAAGAAAGGGAGTGTAGAAGAAGGCTTGGACCCTGAAGCCTGCCAGTTACAGATCATTAAATCCAATAAGTAAATGTAAATCTAAAATAGAGAATTCCAACAAAAGATTTTGAAGTCGATCTCTTGTTTAAAAGAACAGAGTGTTATGTGGGAGACAGCTAGAACTCGTTCCCTGAAACGTTTGTTTATAAAACAGGCCTTAAAGTTATTAGAAAATGCTGACTTAAAAAAAAAAGTTGGATATATAATTTTCTTTAAGTGACTGTGATAAAGCTGAAAGAAATGCTACATCAAGAAAATTCATGGGAAAAGAAAGAACAAAACTCTGGAATCCGGCAACTACTTTCCAATGTGAAATTTTATACTTGAAGATATTTCACAAGGCTTAATTCTATAAAAATATTTATAGCAATGAATATAAATAAAATGAATTATATAACAATTAAGTATTATAGTTGCATGTTGTTCATGTTTAACTGAATAAAGAATAGTGCATGCAGATATCACCAGTACTAATATTGATACTTAAGAATGCATGGTATTAATTTTTATTATTATTAAAGTCTATATGTAAGTATTCTTAAGTATACCTAAATAGTAATCAAGATGACTATAATTAATACTTTCTTTAATGGATAGTATAGGTTTATAAAGCATTTTTACTACCATATCCTGTTATTTAATGAAACCTTTTCTTAATAGTTAATAATTTTAGCTTCCTGGGCAAAGGAGGGTACTATTGTAAAATGGCATTTCTACATACTTAAATGGGTGCCTACCATCCTACTGGCTAGTCACTTATGCCTAGTTGGCAAGAAGCATTATGGAAATGACTGAGAGTCATGTCATTCTTTAGCAACAATGGCATTTTGTCAGAATTTTATTTTTATTTGATTTGATGCGGTTCCATGAGTTGGCTGTGGCATGTTAAAGTAACAAAATATGGGCTCCCCTTAATCATCAGTGAATAAGTAAGGTGGTAAACACTGAGAAGTAGAATTGAGTAAAGGTGAAAATTCCATTTCTGAAAGTGAGCAAGTAGTTTTTCCTTCCTTTTGTCAGTATTATGGAGAACCATACAAGGAAGACCAAGGGCAAAGCCATGTGGGGAATTTGCCTGTGGAACTGGGCAGATATATCTGGTGTTTGGTCCTAATGGATGCCCACTATGATCTGGCCACCCCTCCTGGTTCTCACAAAGAGAAAACTAAATTTAACAATCCAGTTTCATGGGAAGGAACCAGGGCAGGGAGTGGAGGATAAACTAAAGGACAAAGGTCAACTTTAGAAAGCTGTTCTACCAGATCTTGCTCAGAAAACTATTCAGGTATCCAAAGACCGAGAATAAAAGGAGATAGGTGGAATTAGCAGAATGGGGAAAAAAAAAAGTCTAATAATAAATAAACATCTAGGGGCAAAGACAAGAAAGAATAGAGCAAAACTTCCTGTATTTCTTTTTAGCATAACTCAAGATTCATGTCCCATTCTCCTTGTCTGATTCCTATTTTAAAAATGCAAATGATAAAATTCAGTGTTTAGATGATCCCATGTCTCAGATATTTGAAGGTTTTGCTCCCCTTTCAATCTCCCACTCCCCATTTATTAAGGGACTTGAGTCCTAAACAAATAATTAGGTAAAAAGAAATACATCTCTGTTTATTTTGACATGGAATAAAGCTCTAAAGCCCATCCATTATCTTCCTTTCCTTTGTAAAACTTCTTGTTTTGAGGAAGGAGACAGTTTGGTCACAGGAAGAAATTCTAATCCATGATTGTATGAGTAAAGGAAATTTAAGAATTCTTTCTCTAATTCAGTTTTCTACCACCTACAGGGTGTCCAGTTCTTAAAAAGTACCTCACAAAAGAAGATTGTGTTTTCAAAGCAAAATGGGATTTTTAAAAACATATACCTTGATGTTTGGAATGAAATACGGAAATGCAAACAGTATGTTTCTCAACCTTTAAAGGATACTTAACTAAAAGGATTACCTTTTAAAATGCCCAGTTTATGGCAAATATGAGCTACATTCTATTAAACCAAGGTGTGAAACTATTTTAATGAGTAAGAAAAACTGTCCTGTTGTCACGTATTCCTGACATTATACATATGAGTTTTAAGGGCTATAATGTTTGGACATCAATTGTAAAATTGTAAAAGTTTTCTCTTACATTTTTAAACACACAGGCTTTTTAAAAAGACCTTATCAATATGGAAAATTCCAAAGATTGTGTGTATTTCATGGGTATATTTCATCTTAAACTATTTTATGGATATTGGAGAATGTATTTTTTATTGTACTTTGAAATTGGAATTTTGTCATTCTCTTTTTTATTTCTCTTAAAAAACACTGTTTCTTCTTATGTTTAAGCTCTAATATATATTTATGTATTCATACATATGAGTTTAAAATAACTATTTTACTGATGCTTCTTGAAATGACAGTGTTATAAGAAGGGAATATGTTCATGTAAGTTTACATACAATCCAAAGGTCTTTTTTGGTTCAGTGTTTAGAAGATTCTTGATAATTTAGAATCTTCTACAATGGAAAGTAAAGCATTCTGTCACAGAAGCGGGGAGGATGAGACACAAGGTCAAAGGGCATTTTAGAAACAAACAGCTGGACCAGTTTATTTAAACAGATACTGGGTTGCAGGAACTGACCTCTGTTTGACTTATTGTGGGAGGAGCAAGAATGTCATTTTATTACTTTGCCCAGAAGGAAAATGTTTTCGTATCTGAATTCACCCCAAGCCATCTAAATACATGGTCTTGCTGTATATAGCTGATTCCAAAGAGCATAAATGTAAGATGGTCAAGGAAAATCATAAAATACACCAAAGAGAATCAAATGTTAGGATGGTTTTAGGATTGAAAAGGTGATGTTGTTTTTAAAAATAAAATATTTTGCTATTTACTCAGTTATTTTCAGATAAAGATGTCCACTGTGACCCTAGATAATAATATGTTTCATATAAGTATAGGAATTATAATTCAGTAACATTCTGGGAGTTTACTATGTCCTACATGTACTGATAATGTCCGTCATATTGAAGCACATATTGTTTTTAATTAAAGTTTGCAAAAGCAAGAACTTCCAAGTATACCTACTAATATGGTCAAGCAGTTCGGATAAAGTGATAGGTGTTCTTAGGTTTTCAAGGTTTAAAATTTTTATTTAATGAAAGGATTCCTACTTTTACATCTATGAATCCTATAGGTGGCCTACATCTGTGTTGTCATAACAACAAATCGTCATTGCCACCCAAAGAGAAGCAAATAGCACCTAGTACCTGTGGGCTCTTAACTGAGAAGCTCTGGTGAGGTGTTTGCTCTCTCCACGGGGACCAGAGCGGGCCTGGAGTAACTGAATTTAGTGTTGTCCGCTGAAGACCTGCAGAGGTACACAGCCAGACTCGCCATTTTGAGCAGAGAGTGGCCCAAGGGATGAGTGGGCTCAAAATCCTAGAGCTCACATTCAAGAAAGAACTCGTTAAGAATCACAGATGTTTAACCTAGGGCGAAGAAGGGAGAAGCCTATGCGGCATGGTGGCTATAGTTTAAATGTTTGAAAAGCTATCCTGAAGAAGTGAGACTAGAATTGTTTAAATTACCCCGAAGGAGTTGTCCTGGTGAAAGGATTTTAGGTCAGGTAAGGCAGAGCCTTCTAAGGGTTACCTTGTCCATAGACGGAGTGGGCTCTCCACTGAGGTGGCCAGGGCTGTATGAGAAAGAGTCCAGCACACAGAGAATACACTGGTGGTTGCCAAGGGGGCGGGGAGGTGGCAGAGGGATGGAGCGGGAGTCTGGGGTTAGCAGATGCAAACTAGTATATAGAGAATGGATAAACAACAAGGTCCCACTGTATAGCACAGGGAACTATATTCAATATCCTGTGATAAACCACAATGGAAAAGAATATGAAAAAGACTGTATATATATGTATAACTGAATCACTTTGCTCTACAGCAGAAATTAGCACAACATTGTAAATCAACTATACTTGAATAAAATAAATTAAAAAAAAAAACCAACAGTCCAGTAGAGGTTACCCATCTACCTAGTGGGGATATCAGGGAGGGGATTCATGTCAGTGACCAAGCTAGGTGATGGTTAAAGCCCTTTTCAAACCTGACGTGTAATTTTTCCGATCCCATGGATTTAACAATCAACGGATTCAAACCTGAGATGGTTATCATGAACTGGTCTTTGGAAATGTGAATGTATGAGTGTGAAGGAGGCAAGCTTTGGAATATAGATAACTCAAGTTACTGAGTCTTCTTATGTGTAGCCTTTTCTTTGTTTTTACACACAAGTAGTACAGTCATCAAAATCCCCAAATCTACAAAATGTTCAGTCATGCTTATTCTTGGACTCAACAGTAGGGTTGTTGCCAGTGGTGATTGGCTCAAAACCAGCTCATGTTTAGATACTTATTTAGTCTGGAATATTCTAGGTGGGTGGCACAGTAGTGGCCATGCTCTGGTCAGAACATTGTCGGGGGGGATGCTTGCTACCGTTTGCCAGCTCTGTGTCATTCAGCAAATTATTAACATCTCCTGGGTAACATGTGACCTCAAATAAGTCACTTAATTTCTTGGAGCCTTGGCTGCTCATCTGTTAAAAAAAGACTCTTCCTATTTTTAGATAAATATCCATAATATATTATGTTTTTAAAAGGGCTTAAAAATAGTTAGCAGAGTTCCCTCCAAGAGAATGCAGATTTTGAATAGTACCATAGATAAAGAGCCATTTTTGCTCTCTTACCTATGTTAGTTACTATGAAAATTACTTTTGGTATATGCAGAATATTAATATTAAATAATTTTCTAATTGGTCATGCAGTGAAGGCAGCTAATGAAAAAGCAGATTTTTCTTTTCATTTTAATTGGTTATTTCACATGGTGTTTGTGCTACACCTGTGCTTATAATGAGAATGGAGAATTAATCTAACCTTCTGCTCACATGATTCCAATTTTCATGGTTTATACAAGATAATGATAACCTGATTGGCAACACAATTTGTTGTAGATCTGTGTTTTAAATATTTTTATTAGCAGTTCGGGGACTTCATGTACAAGAACTGATATAATATATGTTGCCAATAAGAGTTAGCATCAACCAGTGTCCTTTTAGTTAGATTCCAGTTTCATTAGTTATTTTAATTACTTCTCAGATAATGAAAGAACATAAGGATATAAGATGTTGAGAATCTTAAAATGTCATGAAGTATGCATTTTTATTTTAAAAAACCTATCCCTGTCTGTTTAATGGTTTGTTTTTTAGGAACTATTTCCCTTCCTGAAGTGGGCAGAGTTACCAACTAGAATTCATACTGGACTGTGGGTCCTTTAATTATTAACAGTGCAGTACTAAACTTTTCATTGTATTTTTTATTTGCTGCTCATGTTCCACATATTCAAATCTGAGTTGAGAACTAAAAGCAACTTACTATTTCAGAATCTAATATGTCCTGTTCATTTTCTGTATTTGATATGTAATTCTTTTTTTTTTTGGCGGTGTGTGGGCCTCTCACTGTTGTGGCCTCTCCCGTTGCGGAGCACAGGCTCCGGATGCGCAGGCTCAGCGACCATGGCTCACGGGCCCAGCCGCCCCGCGGCATGTGGGATCTTCCTGGACCGGGGCACGAACCCGTGTCCCCTGCATCGGCAGGTGGACTCTCAACCACTGCGCCACCAGGGAAGTCCTGATATGTAATTCTTAGTATTACGAGGTACAAACAGATCTTAAGAGTTAGAGGGCTTCCCTGGTGGCACAGTGGTTGAGAGTCCGCCTGCCGATGCAGGGGATGCGGGTTCGTGCCCCGGTCCGGGAGGATCCCACATGCCGCGAGGCGGCTGGGCCCATGAGCCATGGCCGCTAGGCCTGCGCGTCCGGAGCCTGATGCTCCGCAACGGGGGAGGCCCGTGTACTGCAAAGAAAAAAAAAAAAAAAGAGTTAGAAATATCGTGAGCATGGCTTTGGAGAGCTTGTACTACCACTTGTTAAAATTTTCAGTGGCTAGCCACTTTTTTAGGGGCTACAAAAATTATTTTTAAAATCTTATTAAGACACTTAAGTGACCTAACTGTCTTAAGATGCTTATTATACATGTTCAGGACTAGCTGGAGAAAGCAAGATTATAAGTTCAATTACTGTATAGCCATGACCTTGCCTTGACCTCAGACTTTGCGTAAAGAGGGCGCGCGCGCACACACACACACACACAAAGCTACCCCAAGAAATCTCTACCCGGAATGCATTTTTCTGAAGTCCCCAGCAGTGTGAGTTAGTGGTGATAAACTCCAGACATTTTTTTCATTTGATGGTGTGCTGCCATCCTGGTTCATTATCTTAATAGTGGGCATTAAAATAGAATTAGGTTTGCAAGAGGTAGGGAAGGTTTTGATAAAAATTGTGAAAAAGAAGTCAGAGAGCAGAAGATTGAAATGTCACTAATTAGGAGAGGTAACAGATGCCCTTACGAACATCTCTGTCTCTCGCTACACCAAATTTCCCCCCTTGCAGTCGAAAAGAATGGTGGCTAGTATTGTTTCCTGAAAACTCTGCTAATTCCCCTATGAAAAGATGAAATGGAAGTGTCCAACTGTGGTAAAACAGGCAAACATAAATCAACTCAGAAATCCCGAGCCTGTGTACTCAAAGGTCACTGGGGGTTACAGGTTTTGCAGCGTGTGAAGCAGCCCAGAGAGCGATGGAGAGAGAACCATTCTGCCCAGATCGAGCTTTGGTCTCACTGTGATCCATCTTCTCTTCTTCCTCCATGTCCCCCTGCCCCCACTTTTTGTTTTTAAGTAATAATGATTTGCTCTACTTTCTTGGTTACAGGTTTATTAATGCCCGGAGAAGAATAGTGCAGCCCATGATAGACCAGTCCAACCGAGCAGGCAAGTCCCCCATAGTGACTGTATTCAAGTCACGCAGGCGAAAAGCATCCTCAAGCCATTCACCGGGAGGTCCCATACCTGGTAAATAAACTGGGAGTGAGTGCTAGGAGCGCCTGGCAATTAAAATCAAACCAGTTTCGTTTCGTAACAACACTAATCAATTTAACATCCTTATAAAATAGTTGGAGAAGGTGGAGGGAGAAAAGCCAACAGAGAAAAGTAACTCTTAAGTCATATGCTCAGTGACAATATCCTTTGTACACATTCAATATATTAATGTTATTTTTTTTTCTGAGTTTGCCTTCCCAGCTCTTTCTGCTACTATGACCACTCCCTGGTGCATGGCTTGGTGTGGAATTGCTGTAAACTTTATTACCTGTCAAAAGGGCAAAGGGGTCAGGATCGCTTGTGGGACTCAGTAAAGTTCAAAGACATTCAGTGAGGTGGAGCTTTTGTGTGCTTTAATAACCCAAGGCAGCTTACTTCTGAAACAGCTTTTCAT